>NC_081769.1:14801809-15133809 GCF_963082965.1 Carassius carassius
CCTGTTGAAATTGTTGCACAGAGATGTCTCTCTAAATATTCTGGCATCATGTACAGACCCAGGCCATTTTGCCTCAACATTAGTGATGAGGTTGGTTGCATCACATATTACCCCCGGTGGAGAGCAATACGTTTATTATTTGTAAGACCAATCTTAAGGAGCCAAAATAGCTATTACCAGCACATTGATGATATGCACAGACTTCCTATTAACATAGTCTCCCTCATTGATAGATGGAGCTTTAATAGGAATGTGGGTGCCATCAATGCACCCAATCACGTTTGGGAACCCTGAAATTAAGATTAATTATAAATTTAAGAAGTCTGTGTATCCTTTACGTGTGTGTGAAGTCAAAATAAACTTAAGAAATGTAATTTAATTGAAGTAGATGACCTGCCACTTTGTGGAATTCTTCTTTAATAAAGCGCACAGGTTTATGGCCAGGCGACTGTGCAAAAGCGTGTAGAAACCGTTTCAGTGCCATACATACTGTACGAACGGCTCTACACACTGTTGTCTTTCCCACATGCTCTGCATCGCCCACATTATAGAGAAAAACTCCCCGTATCAAAAAAGCGCAGAGCAATACAAAGAATTTATTCTGCGCTAAGCACTGACCGGCGGTTTGTCACGTTTGAGATGTGTGGTTTTAGTAGGTTTATTAAATAAATTAACGACTCCCTAGAAAAACGATAGCGTTCCTGCAAATATTCGTTAGAATAAGAAAATACATCGATACGTGGTCTTATCACCCTCTCATGGCGAAAAAAACCCGTATAATCTGTGCCTCTACGTCCACAGGATCCTCATCAAAAGGGCACGCCATGCTCGGAAACCTCTCTGAAACAAACTAACCCTGCAACATAACCTGCTCCGGAGCAGGTTATCCTCAGAGAGTCAGTTGCTATGGTTACTTACATAACCTGAAAGTTACCTCCGTTTTTGGAACCGAAAGCAGAGGTTATCCGTTTACTTACTCCTAAACTTACCCGGGTAAGTCACATAACCTGCTTTCTGGAACACCCCCCAGGAATTGGCCGCTTGGATGATTTGTACATATCCTCTGTCCAGGTGGTTGGTCTCTGAGCAATTTATGTAAAAACAACATATTATAGCCTATGGCCCTAAAGACTTTATATAAAACATCGATGTTATGTCATAATATGTCAGATAGATACCTCAACTGAATTTAAAATCATTGCAATAAATTATCAGTTGGTATGATGGCAATAATAAGTAACAACTCCTCAAATAAACAACAAATGTAAAAATAGATGTAAATGATGCAAGATATAACAATAATGCTCTAATAACGTCATGGGTTTTTATTTGGAGGTTTAATAAATTTATATGTAATTACATTGTCTGCAAATGCATTAAACCCATAGAATATAATGTAGTAATGTTATGGCAAATATCAAAATGTCATATTAATTATTTCATATATAAACACACACACACGTACGTATATATATATATATATATATATATATATATATAGAAAGAGAGAAAGAGAGAGAGAGAGAGAGAGAGAGAGAGAGAGAGGCTATATAAATCCAAGTACACAATGTATAGGCCTATATGACCACAGGAATTTTAAGAATCATATGCTTTTTTGTTTGTTTAGATAAATGGGTTTGACCAAACTGTTAAACTAGGTTATTTACAAATCATCCAAACACCTGATTCATTTCTAATACTATAAAATTGTAAAGTAATACACTTTAAAATCTGACTGGTTGTTAACTTTTGACAACGTTTCATTCAGTTGCAAAAATAATTAATCTCAACAGGACGCAGTTTGAGTGAGAGGAGAGACACATTTTAAGTACGTGCACTGTTTTTGGGCTAACAGATTGTGTGGGGACCTTTTGATTTATGTCTATCACTGACTTAGCAACTGCGCTAAATGCCTCTTTCGCGCCGCGAGACCTCCAGACGCGCGTAAACGGGCCTTTGCATTGACTTAACATTGAAATCATTCGCGCCAGACGCTATTCGCATTTGGTGTGAACACAGCATAAGAAAACTAAAATTTTTGAATGAGTCATGTGATTTAAACATGTGATAGACAACTTTACGATATTAGTTCATACTGAATCCCTGACTAAAATTAGAACTGACCGGGTTGTGACTGTGACACCTGTGATGGCCACATGAGGCTCTAAGTGATACTGGGTTCATAATTAAAGAGTAATTGAAAGTATGGGATGTCCAGAATGATCAAATATCTAAATTAATATCTAACCAAAATTTGTGATCAGTCTTTAAAAATAAATACAGTTTAAATGTAATGATCATTTTAAATTGGGTTAGGTAAGTGAAGTTTGCAGAAGTAAAAGACCTACACACATTATTTCACCCATTAGATTCCATTCCACCAAATACATAGTAGTTAAAGATGCCAATTTGAATATAAAGTGGGACCTGATTTGAGGTTTCATAATAAAAAGTAATTTAATCAAATTCTTACCTTGTTGGAAAGTGAGAAGAGTTTCGTCAAGTCTCAAGTTGAGATCTCGTTGAATGGCAGAGTGGTGAAATGAATGGATGCTTCTGTTTTTATATACATCTGAAAGGGGTGAATGTGAATGACTTGGGGAGGAGAAACTACAAATGTTGACTCAGATATTCTGTCTCTTCTTGAAAACCACTGGGGGTAAAGGTGTGAGGAGAAAATTCCGTTAATATCATATCATATGTCACTGTTTTCCAACTGTAATTTCCAACTTCTTGTACATTATCTTTTTGTAAAAAAGAAAAAAAAAAACATTTTGTAAAGAATATTTAGAATATTTTTTTAATTTAGCATTCTTTTTTGGTGGTTTGTATTATTATTTGTTTTGCTCTACTAAATAGTGGTCTTTTAGCTTTCTGAATTCTTTATCATGATGCTTTATGAGAATGAGTTATTCTGATGTGCTAAAAGAACAACAAGAAATGTATGACATACGTGTGTGTGTGTGTGTGTGTACAGACAAGTGTGAGGCAAGAAAAGTTTCTTTAGAGACTCTACATCCTAGCTTCTAACAAGATGATTTGCATTCAATACTTAGAAACACATCTAAGGGATATAAATACCTTAAATGGACACTATTTGGATATGCATTATGATTTGTGGAGACAGAAGCATTCTGGTTTGATTGGAATATAAATACTGAGTCAAAGTGTTCCTTATTTTGTCGCACTCTGCAGCCAACATGTATGACTGCTGACCTTTCTTGCGAGAAATAAAAAAATAAATAAATAAAACATTGAGGACTTTCTGTCTCTGTTCCTTTGCATTAAGAAAAAAATTCAACAACAGTGTGGCCAGTAACACTTTTGGCTTGATTGGCCAGATTATAGATTGTTTGAATATGAAGTCACATAATATATATCTGATTCTCAAGCATTCAGCTCTATTTGATGACAATTCTGAAAAGAGGCCAGTATTTATCTCCGTTTATGTCTGATGCCATTTGTCTCAAAGGTGAGCAGGGTAGACCAATCTGCAGCCTCACAAAAATTGTATAACGAAACACCAGATAGGAAGGCTTTAGACGCTACCATACCTTGAGTAGAGTGGGCCCTGACCCCCAAAGGTGAGGGGTGAACAGAGGACTAGTAAGCTAGGGAGATAGCCTCAACTATCCATTTGCTTTACGTCTGCTTGGTTGCAGGGAGACCTCCCTTGGGCAGACCAAAGCAGGAGAAAGGTTGATAACTAGAGAAAAATTATTGCAGGAACTGCAGCACTGAACCAGCTGAAAAGTTAACTGGATCCAGCTGACGATCTCCACACCATGAAGTGAAAAGCTTCCACTTCACGGAGTATAGTTTCCCTGTGGAGGGACCTCTGGAGTGGAGAATGGTCTCAAAAACCTTTGTTGAGAGACCAGAAGCCCAGAGTTGTGCCCCCTTAGAGGCCATACCCACAGTTTCCACAACTCCAGACAAGGATGAACAATCATGTCGCTTACCTCTCATAAGGTACCTCTTGATTGGAATCTGGGATTCATGGAGACCCATTAAGGAGGGACACAAGGTCTGAGAACCAGACTACTAGCAGTATATTGTTCCCATCCTGACAGACTATTTCCAGAACCCCTATGAGCAGATCAATAGGGGGTAATGCATACAGACAGAGCTTCAGCCATATCTGTACAATGGCATCCAGTCCCAAATTAGCTGGATGTGTGATGGAGAACCAGAGAGAACAGTGGGTGGTCTCCTGAGATGCAAACAGTTCTGCTTGAACCTGACCAATAATGCTCCAAATTGCCCAACAACCCCAGGAATCAGCCCCTGCCTTGACAGGATGTCTGTTCCCAATTGAGGTACCTAAACATATTAACTGCCCTTACAGAGAGAAGATTCCCCTGCGTCCACAGGAGGATCTGGTGTGACAGTTTGCAAAGTGGGCACGACCACAGATCCCCCTTTTGGTTGATGTATGAGACCACCGATGTGTTGTCTGTCCGGACAAGCACATGATGGCCTATGAAGTCTGGGAGGAAATGGATCGTTTTCCTTTCTATTTGGAGTGTTACGAGCTCTTGGTGTATGAAGAAGATCTGTAAAGTTGCAAAGACTAAGGTCTCAAATCAAAAGAGATAATCTTTATCAAAGTTAAGACTCTGCCATGCCCCCTAAAATGGCTCATTCAAACAAGCCCCCACATGTCTACTGTATGTCACTATGTGGAAACATTTTTGTAATGCCTCCTAAATGTCCACGCAAAGAAAGAAGGCCTGTTTTCAGTAACCACAGTTAGTGTTGAAGCAGCCATGTCAGGGAGATGCTGTGTGTATCTAGGAGAAATCAAAAGCACTTAATTTGGCCTTCCAAAAGTAAATGCATTTAGGATTGTTTAAGATTACTTACAAGTTACAACAGAACAGCAGTGCATTTTATGGATGAACGTTTCGTTAACCTAGGATTGGAGGTAATTCTGACTTTGCTACGACAATCTGGTGCTTCTGAATCAGCTACTGTAAGAATGTTTTATTAGTTTAAGTATTTGCTATTGACTGTATGCAGATTTTTTCAGCCAATCACAATGCACTGGGTCAGCTGGCCAATCAGAGTAGACTGCGGAGGGACTTTGTAGGAAACTATGTGTCTGAGAGAGGCGGGGCATAGAGGACATACAATAATGTACAGTATTTGAAAATTTTTGTTTTTTCAACTTTAAAGCATGTCAAAATATTCTGTTACACCAAATACACAAAATAATGATCTTTAAAAAAAAGCATCATATGACCCCTTAAAATTCACATTTCGATTTTTTTTCATGTTTTAAATTTCAAATACCAGTAGGAAGAAATAGTTCAGTGTATGAACATTTATATTATACGTACATGCTTTTCCATTTTGCATTTACTTGTACTTTTACTTTCAATACTTAAGAACATTTAAGATTTAAAAAAAATTGTAAGTACTTTTTGTAAGTACAGTATATCACATATTTTAAGATTTTTACTCAAATCATATTCTAAATAATGACTTCAACTTCTACCAAAGTCATTTTCTGGCAAGATATCTGTACTTTTGCTTGAGTATGGCTTTCAGATACTTCATACACAAAATCTGCAGTGCTAGTGGGCCTCCAGGACAGGTTAAAAAAACCTAGACTACCCATTGCCACAGGCCGGGGTGGCCTCCCCCCGTGTCTCACACCACCCCTATTAAGCGTACAACCTCGAGGAGTTACCCAAAGACACCACGAGACCAGACAAGGTAATCGGTAGGGCTGGGTAAAAAAAAATCTATTTTTCGATTAATCGTTTTTTAAAATGTGGTCTATTCAAAATCGATTCTCAAAGGCCATGAATCGATTTTTTTCCATATTTATTTCCGCAGACATTGAACGCAAGATTGCTGTTAATCTAATTACAAATCTTCTCCACTAGATGTCACCCTCTTATGGGTCTTGTGTGATGTTACCAACGAACCCGTCATTCATTCATTCAGTGCTTAAAACAGTGGTTCTCAACCCGTACCCCGTCACGAATTCAAATGCGGCCCAACATATGCTGAACACACACACACACACACACACACACAAAACTTTTGCAATTCACTTGAAGTTCAAGCAAATAGAAACACCATATACTACGCAGCAATCATCCTAAATTGAAGAAATGTGGCAAAACATCTCTGGAGAGAACCTCATATTATTAAATTCGAAAGTGCTTTCCATATTTGGATCAACCGGCTACATTTGTAAACGCACATTTTCTGCAATGTCGCGCGTCAAGTCATGCTCCCGTGCGCGTCTTATGCCATCGGAGAATGTGTGCCGAGGCTCTGAGCAGACGACCGCGTTGACAGGTGCGCATGGTCAGTAGGCTTCAAAAGCACAATTGCACATGTTCAGGCAGTGTGAAGAAGCTCATTGCCAATCCAACCTGTGCAATCCGTCAATAAAGAATATAAAGACAGCGATGTGCAATGATTCTGGGCAATTATTAGTTCACATGTTTGTTGCAGAGCGGACCATCAGCGTGCGCTTTCGGAAGTATAAATGGAAGAATTCTGCGTCTGCGCTGACCGTGTCTGCGTCCGGATTGCTCATGCGGAAAGTATAACACAGGCTTTACAATCGCAAATTCATTGTGCTGTTACTACATCGAGTCGAATTTCACAAAATTGTTCAGCTCCCGACAGAGTCAAGTGTAGTAGAATTATTTATTTATTTCAATGAATCTAATCGATTAGATATGACAATATTTAGGCTATAATATTATAAATCAGGTTGGTTTGTATTGGTGACGTAATGTGCGTGCGGCCCGCGAGACTTGTACTTGGACCATAATGCGGCCCGCTGGAAAAAAAGGTTGAGAACCACTGGCTTAAAAGGTTTCAGGTGCTTTGTCGACGTTAATGCCACCTTCAGATAAAAAGTCAGAGGTATGGAAGCATTTTAGATTTCGTAAGCAAGACGACGACGATAGTGTTGTGGACTGTTCACTGTTCTTTTTTATACATATAGTATTTGTATTAAATCTATATTCATTGACTTGAATCGAGAATCGAGTATAGAAAATAGATCTTAAGATCTTTGCCTGAACCCGACGGGACCCGATCGGACTTCATTTCGATTCGGGCTTCATTTATATCATTTTACACGGGCTCGGGCTTGTGCAGTAAATGAGCAGTCATGTAATGTGTTTCGATTAGCGCCAGAAAGATGCGAAAATGTATGCTGAGTAGTTGAAACAGAGGCTTGCCTCTGACAATTACGTTTTGGTTGCACCAGCAACTAAAGCAAAGTCTGAGGTTTGGAAAAGTTTTGACCTTGTTTATAATGGGAATCCTCGAATAATGAGCCAGAGGGTTAATTGCTGGACGCACCATCAGTGAGCGCAGGAACGTGCTGAAGACATCTAGAGTGGATTCAATCATTTTCCTCCACAAAAACACTTAGGCCTTACCTAATCTTGGTGAGAAAATGTTTTTCAAATAATAACTAAATATTAATTGAGTCTTAAATGCATAATGTAGACAGAGTAGGCTATATAAGCTAATGTTGGCATTATTATTTTATTATGTCAAATCCAAATCCGGCAGAGCCTTTATCTTAATTTCGTTATTGCCAAATACCCATCTTAATTTAGATTTTATCTTAATTCAATTTTTTTTAAAAAGACTTGTTTTTATTGGTGCGTTGGCCTATTTATATGCTAAATGAGCCTATGCTATTTATAGAGTGCTGAGATATTACGATGTTACAGAGGACTTATTTTATTTTTTTGTTTAAACTTCCAAGTGGCCTAATACCTTATTCATGTATAAATTATGTTAAAACATGTATAAATGACTCATTCCTGACAAAAGGCAAAAGAGCTGTTCGTGCATACATTTGAATAATGTCCGCTTGTAAATGGGTTCGGGCTTTTAAAAAGCTGTCAATCAAAATGTACATGTTGGGCTCGGGTCCTGTCGGGCTTAACTTAACGCCTGATTGCAGCTCTAATAGAAAATCGAATCGAGAAGCGGTTCCTCTTCGGGCAGCCAGAGGTAAGTAATGGAGCAGACACTGGTAAGGGGTTCACACAGTGGTTCCTCTTTGGGCAGCCAGAGGTGGGTAGTGGGGCAGACGCTGGTAAAAGGGTTCGCACAGTGATTCCTCTTCAGACAGCCAGAAGTAATGGAGCAGACCTGGTAAGGGATTCACACAGCGGTTCCTCTTAGGACAGTCGGAGGCAAGTAATGAAGCAGACACTGGTAAGGGATTCACACAGCGTTTCCTCTTCGAGTCAGGGAGTCAAACAGCAATGCATGAATATTCAACAAATCCGCTTCACATCAGACAGTAATCAGGTACTCGTGTCAAGGATCTTCTTCGGTGTGAACAGCTCATTAGACAGATAATGCTTCCTCTTCGAGTCAGGGAGTCAAACAGCAATGCATGAATATTAAACAAATCCTCTTCAAATCAGACAGGATGGAGCTGCAATACTTTACAGCATACACTCAACACACAGCAGTTAGCTAATTTCAATTCGGCACTCGTGACCAGCGAGTATGCCAACTGGGGACACGAGCAGACACAAAATTATATTGTCCACACCTGTGCACGCATCCATCACTTCAAATGGTCACACGTGTTCACTTCACACTAAGCACTGCAACTCACAACAACTCACAGTGAATAAGGTCTCCACTCGCGGTCCCAGCCGACTCCCTCCTCTCAATTGACGATACTGTACATCCAAAACTGTGTGGGAAGTGTACTATGAACACACAACGGGCATTAGAGGCTTCAAACCGGATTTCAATAAACTCCGGGGGAGTGTTACCAAACTGTTGTATACAGCGGGTACTGAAGGCATTAGGTTTCCTAACAAAAATTACAGGTGACACTTAACTGCTTGACGAAGTAACATAGATCCACTGCCTCTCTTCCTCTGTTAGCATTATCTCCCTTTATGGATCCAGATCCATCGAAACCGCCGATTTAAGGCTACTTCCTCCTAAGATGTAGTCTCTCCCCGCTCTGTGTGGCTCCCTCTGCACACAAACGTGTCCTTTTATTATCCCTCTCGCAAATACGTGTCTCTCTCGCGGCTCAATCGCCGCTCGTTACACAGCTGGTGCTCATTTTCCCATTTACTAAGCCCGGCCGGACTGTTTACACGGAAGGACCCGGAACCGGTGTTGTACCGAAATCTGACTCCCCGGACAAATCGCACTCCCCTTCGTGTGCACGCGCATCACACAGTTGAACGCAGCGCTTGCAGTTAAACCTTCAGCGGTTTATTATAAGCCTTTGATTGATCGTTTTTTTTTCCACAGTTGGCACCAAGAACAAACATGTTACATTGAAATCGCTCCCACAGGGAAACAACATTGGGCAAAAAATTGTTCCGCTTCACGTCACCCTGTGACATCAGTTTCACAATTCAGGGGTGCATTTCCCAAAAGCATTAGCTCACTATGGTCACTAGTTTCATTGTTACTCACATACCATAGCTTTAGTGAGAACTAACACCTTTGCAAAGTTGTGATTACAGCTCTCATCCTGTGGTTAGAAGAAAAGTTTTTTGTTAATATGACATGTGGACTTATGATAAATGAACAGGTTATGTTCTTAAGCAAAGTAGTTGTCTATACTTAAGCAGGTATTAACCTGTATTGTTCATTTTGAAATCGCCAGACATGCTGTAGTATCACGTTCTTTGAAATATACCATACCTGTACGTCTTCTCCTTGATTGAGCTGCATCAAGTGTTTGATTAGTAGCATTGGCTTTGTAAAGGCATGTTTTGCACTAATATGACTAATATGAATTATCATTTCCTGTAATTAAGGTGTTTTAATGCATTTCTGACAGTGATTTTGTATCAGAAGTAGAGTTAGTCTGACTGCTTTCTTTGTGTGTGTGCTGATTTTTTCCATGGTTGAAAATTCAGTAACAATTGTGTAAGTCATTAGAAAAAGTTTGATGTGTCGAATGCAGTAGCATAGGGTAAAATTATCTTTCATAAAAGGTAAGGAGTTTTATAATGATTGGGTTTCCAGGATGGTTAAGGATTTTGTTAATTTTACCAGTAATATGCTCTATTCCAGAAGTGGCCTGATATGGCTAGATGTTCTTTCATGTTGTTTTATACTGTTGCTCCAAATGGTTCTCTAAGACCATCATGCTTGACTGTCTTTACTGGCCCAGATCCTGATAGTGGTGCAAAGGATGATACTTAAATGTTGTTAAGTATTGTGAAATAACTGTCTTTATTGTTTAGTAGACTACTATCTGCTGGGGCTGCAGTCTATGTCTCAGAATGTTGATCAGAGTGGGCTTCTTTAGTTTCTGTTCAGCATGATTTCTGGGGTATGGACTGTGTGCACATGTATAGCGAAAATAGTACCGCTTCACGTCACCCTTTGACATCAGTTTCACAATTCAGGGGTGCATTTCCCAAAAGCATTAGCTCACTATGGTCACTAGTTTCATTGTTACTCACATACCATAGCTTTAGTGAGAACTAACACCTTTGCAAAGTTGTGATTACAGCTCTCATCCTGTGGTTAGAAGAAAAGTTTTTTTGTTAATATGACATGTGGACTTATGATAAATGAACAGGTTATGTTCTTAAGCAAAGTATTTGTCTATACTTAAGCAGGTATTAATCTGTATTGTTCATTTTGAAATCGCCAGACATGCTGTTGTATCAAGTTCTTTGCTATATACCATACCTGTACGTCTTCTCCTTGATTGAGCTGCGTCAAGTGTTTGATTAGTAGCATTGGCTTTGTAAAGGCATGTTTTGCACTAATATGACTAATATGAATGATCATTTCCTGTAATTAAGGTGT
Organism: Carassius carassius; assembly: GCF_963082965.1. Lineage (NCBI taxonomy): Eukaryota > Metazoa > Chordata > Actinopteri > Cypriniformes > Cyprinidae > Carassius > Carassius carassius. Next base: position 14,812,613 of record NC_081769.1, read on the forward strand.
TTTAATGCATTTCTGACAGTGAATTTGTATCAGAAGTAGAGTTAGTCTGACTGCTTTCTTTGTGTGTGCTGATTTTTCTTTTTTTTCCATGGTTGAAAATTCAGTAACAATTGTCCATGTCATTAGAAAAAGTTTGATGTGTCGAATGCAGTAGCATAGGGTAAAATTCTCTTTCATAAAAGGTAAGGGGTTTTATAATGATTGGGTTTCCAGGATGGTTAAGGATTTTGTTAATTTTACCAGTAATATGCTCTATTCCAGAAGTGGCCTGATAGGGCTAGATGTTCTTTCATGTTGTTTTATACTGTTGCTCCAAATGGTTCTCTAAGACCATCATGCTTGACTGTCTTTACTGGCCCAGATCCTGAGAGTGTTGCAAAGGATGATTCTTAAATGTTGTTAAGTATTGTGAAATAACTGTCTTTATTGTTTAGTAGACTACTATCTGCTGGGGCTGCAGTCTATGTCTCAGAATGTTGATCAGAGTGGGCTTCTTTAGTTTCTGTTCGTCATGATTTCTGGGGTATGGACTGTGTGCACATGTATAGCGACGAACTTCCGCTGTTGACAGAAGTCAGGATGGTAGATGGATACATGCTCGAAGTGGTGTCGAGGGACGAGGAAGACTAGAGGAGTAGGTTGGATAACAGTCTATGGTGGAGGTGATGGGACTTTAGGCTGATGAGCAGCTGGCAAAGAGTGAGCAGGGGAAGTGATAGGCAATGTAAGGTATAGGCTAAAAGGACTAGAAGGTGGAGGTGGGATAGGGAGGATAGCTCGGAGTCTGAGGGATTTAGGAGGTTCAGGGCTCGAGGGAAACATAGAGGTCAAAGAATGTTTAGGGCTGGATTTAACCAGCAGAGACTCAAGATAATTAGGGCCATATCGAACCAGCAGAGACACAGATGCTTCAGGGCTGTACAGAACCAGCAAAGAGACCAGAGATTCAGTGCCAGATGGAACCAGCTCGGAAACAGAAGAATTGGGGGTTGGAAGGAAACAGTGTAGACAAAAGGCAAGGGCTGGACGAAGTGAGAACACAGACAGACAGGACTAGAAGGAAGAGAACAAAGAGGAAAGAGGGGATCTAATAGTTCCAGCAAATCTCCAGATGACAGAAGCAGCTTACCCTCAGCTTTAGGAATTTGGGTGGTGCTATCTTCCATGCCCTCGTACTCCACTGATATTCCCACAGGCACAATAACACGTTGTCAGACTTTGTGTCGGGCTTTGGCTCTGTTGCGTTGAATAGCTCAGACTCATATCTGGCTCTTTAAACACAATCAGCTCCGGCTCCGAGTATGCGGTGAGCTCAGGCTTTCAATCTGTGTTGCGTGTGGATGATGACTGGCTGGGCTCTAGGTCAAGCTGTGAGAAGTCTACGTGGTGGAGATGGATGTTGATGTTGTACTCGTTGTCATCATTGACCATCAGTGTTGGGGGTAATGCATTACAAACAATAGATGTTACGTAATCAGATTACTTTTTTCAAATAACTAGTAAAGGAACCTTTTTATTTAATAAGTTATGGCGGAATAAAAAAACCCATTTCAAACATTCAAGTGCAAGCACCAACACTGAGTGGAGCAGCAGAAATATCTGAGGTAAGACAACAAAATCTTTCAAATAAACTATAACCTTTTTGAAAAGACATGAAAATAAAAGTTACGTAATGTCAAAATAGTGTATTACATAATGAATAAATGATGACGGGCCACATAATTGTAGAAAAATTAAGCACACACGATGTTAATGAGGCCACAATATTAAGTCAGTTTTACCGGTCCAAAGTTAATTATTCCGCATATACCATGGTTACTACACCTCGAGTTCTTTTCTCAGATGTTTTATTTCAAGACATTTGTAAAGATTTTATCCTGCTTGTTACCGGAGCACTAGTTTATTGATTATTTTAACCAAGTGAGGGCACTGCGAGCTAAACTGATTGCTTGGTTGTGTGCCGTTACTTCATTCATGAAGAACTGTAGGGCGCTATTATCATCAATCCCCAAAAAAAGACACCATTGTCCCTATCAAATTAGTATGTTGAATTAAAATAATATTGTTTGTATGTACTTTATAACTCTAACTTTAGAACTTTAATTTTATGATTCCTGTTGTTTAAACGGAGACTGAAATTGATGGAGACACTTTAATTAACCTGACACTTTGAAAGCTTAAATATTCCCAAAATGAAGGATTAAGTCAAATTCATAAGATTACAAGAAAACCTAAAAACTGGGATGCCAGCAAGACCACAGACGTCATGAGTAATATACTACTGTACATGTTTAAAAATATGTGGGCACCTTTACTAATTATTATTAACTAATATAATTATTTAATGGGATGTACGGAATAACTTAGTGACTTTAACATTTTCTCACATTTATGCATTTGATTGTTATTGCAAAGCAACTTACATTGCATTCCCATTTTTTAATGGGACACTCATTTAGGAGTGATGGTCAGGTCAGATGTCCACATATGTTTAGCCGGACTATATTGTTATGTTTGCAAATCATTGAGCTGTTTTTACCATATCAACATGCACCTTTCTGCAAACGTTATTGTAGAACTTCCTATAGATATTTCACCTGGATCAATCTTAAGACAACATATTGCTTGTTTGTAGCAACACATTGTAGCAAAAAAAAAAAAAAAAAATACAGGACAAAGCAAACAAGATAAAAAAATAATCCAATGTCTGTTTGATTAGATGAGCACATATACATGGTAAAATCCACAATACAGTAAGTTTATAATTTTAGAGAATGATGAGGGTAAAAATTATTTTCTCTAGGTACGCAACAGGCAAACACAACATGGTGTCTTCAGCCTTCAGTTGTTACCAAACACCAGCTCTTGAGAAAAAAGACTGGCAGAGGATCTGCAAAAAAATAAAAAAGAAAGATAACCTTTGATTAATGTTGAAGAAATAAATTTGTTGCAGGTTCAGTAAAGTAAGAATACATATACAGTATATGTATTAAACAGTTTATGGACAATCATGGTCTTCTGTTTATATAGTCACATTTAATTAGTAATGTATGATATTATTATTAATAATAACAATAATAATAATAATAATGTTATTGCTACCCAGAAAAAGGTTAAGGGGGGGGGGGGGGCTACAATGGTGTTTTGTGTATTCAGAGTTGTTCACAGTTAAACAGATGGATTCTCATGCTAAACATGGCCAAAGTTTTAAAAAATAATTTAGAAGAATGACTGAGAATTTCTGTGTTGAAAATCTTACTTCCGGGTTGGTACAAGTTTCGGCTGTTTTTTCTTTGATCATAGATCTAATGACGTAGACGAGAACGGAAGTCCTTATATGAGCATTTCTCCCAGAAAAGCGCACCCACGCACACACACATTGACCAGAGGAGAGAGGTGATGGAAAAATTCATTTAACATTGCATCTGTATGCCTATATATGCATGTGTTTTCTTCGAATTGCTGTGTGGGTTCAGAAGGGCGACACCTGGGGGGGAAACAGATGTCTGAGAATGACATGAGAGGATCATTGGGCCATATGGGGGGGGGGCAATGCCTGAGGATGACCTGAGGGGGTCACCTAAGTCCTAAATGTGTGAGAAACAGCCCAGCAGCTGAGACCTTGAGGAGAAGGATATAAGGTAGAGAACAGCCATCTTCCAGGGTTGGTTGCACTCTGCAGGAACTCAGTGTTGCTGTATGACTGTCTGACCTTCTTTGCAAAGAATAAAAGCTTTCTTTGTAATTATAACCAGAGAGTGAGTCTGTCTCTTATGCTGATGAGAGTTGATTTAATTTTGCCACAACAGTTTGGTGTCAGAAGTGGGATTCCTTGGATGTGTCTTCTGGACCTGTGAGCGGACGGTGACTGGCCAATCCTGAACAACAGAAGTTCAGCCCTAACCCCAATTGGATTTTAGGGAGAAAGGGACTGACCGCCGAGGCCCAGAGGGGACACCACTGGAATCAGAAAAGAACCTGGGTGGCAACAGAACTCTCGGGTAAGAGACAGTTCATAATCTTCTAAAATTTGGGTTTTTAGAAATAAGAATTGGAATGAAATTAGAAAGGGACGTGATTCCAGGGGAATTTGATAGTGAGAATACTGCGGCACAGTTAATAAATTTCTAGGGGGCAATTGAAACTGCTGCAACTGGCGTGAGCGGAAATTAAGTTAGAAATTGAGATAGAAACGATACAGAAATTTTGAAGCGATAAACTGAGATCACGCGCAAGCGGTTAACATATTTCTAAAAGGGGAAGTGAGACGTATGTATTCCCGCATGAGTGCGGGTATTGCCTCTCCGACTTGGGCAGGGGAAGTCGGATCTGTTAGAGACGTCTGACAGATTATAGGCACGCCGAAGGAATAAACACAGAGAAGGAAATTGGGAATATGGGAAAGTCTCATAGCAAGCACGATAAATATGATACACCGGTATATTGGCAAATGAAGAAGGTATATGGCCAAAAATGCATGCAAAATATGGGGAAGTTAATTAAATACCATGTTTTTCCAAAAAACAAGACAAAAGAAAGAAGCGATGGCTCACTCGCCGAGCCCTGATGAAGCAAGGTGATAGATTTTCTACCGAATTAGTCACCTTCTACCAAGAATTCAGCCCTACCATGCACGAACTGAAAAGGCTGCTGGCAGTGAAACTGGGGGCTACGAGCTGGCATAAAGTGAGTGGAGAGCTGCAGAAAGAAGACTGTCGGAGAGAACACTGTGAATGGAAAAGTGGACGCCTATAAGCTGTTTTAGCACATGCTTTGCATGCAGAGGAGATGCAGACGGCGAAGAAGGAAAGAGTTAAAGCCAAGACCGACGGAGAGTGGCAGCTGGCGTTAGTGCAAGCCGTGTCGAAGCCTGGGGGCTATTCTGCGCAGCGAAACCAGCAATCGAAAGGGGGAAGATGGAAAAGAGGAGGAGGAAGATATCCAAATGAAACTGAAAGGAAATCTGAAAGATGGGGTTGTTGGATCTGCGAGAGTGATGAACACACGACATTCAAGTGTACCAGATGCAGACTGTGCCAAAAGGACGGTCATTGGGCAAGGGAATGCCCGGAGAACCGGCGAAATCAAGAAGCCGACTGAAGCAAGGGAGACGGAGAGCAGAGAGGAGGGGTCCAGGGCGAGCAACCAGGGAAGTCAAGGGAAGTCAGGGAAGTGAACATTTTCTAACCACAAACACAGACACATACACTGACATACTTTCTGCTCTCTGCAATAAAGAATGCTTTCCTTTGTGTATGTCTGATTCTGTTGATGAAACATCCTAATAAATGTGCGATTATGTTTAATAGTGAAGCCTTTATGAAAATGCCTAAATATCCTATGCTAGTGGAGGGGATATTTATTGAGTTTTTAGCTGATTCTGGAGCATCTAGATACCCCACCCCCCTCTGGTTTACAATTCAGAGGCACTGTGAATCTTTCACAAATTACGTGCCCTGATGCAGAAATAGACTCATTAATTTCGCCTGTTAATTGTGGTTGGCATTGCAAATCACATGGCCGTATAGATGCTGAGACATGCTTTTCTTTACACTCCAGCATGTCCAGTGCCTTTAATGGGGAGAGATTTATTGTGCAAACTAATTTTGACACTTATTGCAGACTCTGGGGGTGTCCGAGTGGCAGAGAAAGAGCAGATTTGCTGTCTGCAAGCAGAACCAAAATGGGCATATGAATGGCACATCATAAATTCTGATTGGGCTGAAATGATGTGTGAACTGACTAAAAAATCGAACAAAACCATTTGACAGAGAGATCATGTTGCCTGACAAATTGCATTTCACGTCACATGTTGTAGTGGAACGAGATGACCAGTATGAAAAAGACTGGTTTGAGGGAGAAAAAGGAAAAACTTTACATTTTGAGAAAATCTTTTGGACAGAAAATGTGTGTGCAGTTTCAGTTTGTCTGACAGAAAAAAACAGCTTCAGTTTTACTCAATGGCAGAAGATTCAGTGCCTCACTTGTCGCTCTCCAAGGCCAGCAGACATGGCCCAGATTAGAATTGTTGGTGAAAAGCTGTGTTTGTGCTTCAGAGGGAGGTAGAGTTGTGGTACCCATTGAAAAAGGAGAAAGGGAAAATCATTGCATGACAATTATTTGTGCCTCAGATATACACCCCAGCATTAGCAGAAGTGCCATCAGAGTTATGGGCAAAACACAAATATGATGTGAGTTTGATTAAAGGATGTGAACCAGTTGTGGTCACCCCAAAATCTGATTACAGACCATGTCAACGTCAATACCCTTTAAAACCAGAGGCAACTCTTGGTATAAAACCAGTGTTTGAGTCACTATTAAGAGAAGGAATAATGGTGCCATGCAATGATTCTCCAGTTTGCACAAGAAGAAATTTGGAACCTTTGACCCTGACAGCAGGTACAGCTTTATTACAGTTTGTGGACGATCTTTGCTTGTGTGCTCGTGATGAGCTTACATGTTTAACTGACACTGTGAGTCTTCTGAAGCATCTGGCTCAGGAGGGCCATAAAGTCAGCCTGACAAAACTGCAGTTTGTAAAACAACAGATTACATTCCTGGGGCATGTAGTAACACCAAATAGCAAATCACTGTCTGAAAAAAGGGTTAAAGCCCAGTTGCAGCAGGCCTGCCACACTGTCTGAGGGCGGTGGCAGCTGCTGAGCAGGCTGTGGTGGCTTCTAGAGAATTTGTAGGTTACTCTGATCTGACATTGATGGTGCCTCACGCAGTGTCCATGATTTTGCAGGAACAGAAAACATCACACTTATCAACAGCACGATGGTTGAGATATCATACTATTCTGCTTGATATGCCTAATATCACTGTTAAGCGATGCACAACCTTGAATGCTGCTACTCTCCTTCCAAGAGAAGAGGATGGGGAAGAGCATCATTGTTGTTTAACGGCACTTGAACAAGTGTGTACGCCACGTCCAGACCTGTCTGACGTGCCACTCGAAAACTGTGAAAATGTTCTCTTTGTGGATGGCTCAGCTTTTAAAGATCCACAAACAGGCCTGAATAAGGTTGGTTATGCGATAACAACTGAATTTGACAATGTGGCCTCTGGCTCATTGCCATAAAATTATTCAGCACAAGCAGCTGAGCTTGTGGCATTAACAGAAGCATGCAAACTAATGACAGACAAATGCTTCACAATTTACACAGATTCGCGCTATGCATTTGGGGTTACTCATGATTTTGGTGCGCTGTGGAAACACAGAACATTTTTGAAGTCAGATGGGCGACCAATATTAAATGCACCCCTTGTGGCAGATTTGCTAGACGCTATTTTGCTGCCAGAAAAGACAGCTATTTGTAAATGCGCAGCGCATACTAATAATAAAGATTCTGTATCTACAGGAATGGCCAGAGCAGACGCAGCGGCGAAGGCTGCGTCATCTCAGCAGACAAAATCACCAGAGTGTTCTTTGTTATCTGAAAATAACCCTGACATTTCTTCATCTTTACAGGGCATGCAGACATTTGCGACAAGGCAGGAGAGAGATAAATGGACACAGAGTGGTTGTACGATGGTGAATGGAGTATGGATGAGCAGAGATGGCAAGCCGTGTTTACCTAAACACTTCTTTCCTCCCTATGCAAAGTCGATGCATGGGAAAGACGCATCGAAAGGGGGAATGATTATGCAAATTAAAGAATTGTGGTTTACAAAGGGATTCACAATTTCTGCAGAAAATTTTTGCAAAAGATGTGTCATTTGTAATACACATAATGTGGTTAGAGCCATAAAAATGTCTCAGGTATCCCAGACAGCCCCGATGGATTTCATTGAACTGTCCCCATGTGAAGGGAAGAAAAATTGTTTGGTATTTGTGGACATGTGGTCCAAATGGGTAGAGGTCTTCCCAATGTCCAAACAGGATGCAGCAGCAGTAGCAAAAGCTCTGCTGACTGAAATAGTCCCGATATGGGAAATTTCATGGAAAAAAATCAGTTCAGACAATGAAACACATTTTGTGTAGGGGCAATAAAAAACAAATTGTGTTGTGAGGAAACTGAACTGGGTTAAGGTGCTCCCAAATCGATCGAGTAAACCTGAGCCCTTTTGAAATTCTCTTTGGCAAACCACCATTTATGGGGATAGGAAGGGGGTAAACAACAGCTGCCATCTACAGAGGTGTGTGAGCATGACATGTTGAGTTATTGCAAAGAAATGTCTTCTCTGTTGTCTAATGTTTGTGTTCAGGTGAAAGCTGCTCAGAGGAAAGTTGCTGAAACCCCGTTGCATAACCTGAAACCAGGAGATTTCGTGGTGGTACGAGATCGGGGGCGGGGGGTAATTTTTTTTGAGGGGGCGTTGGAAGAGGGGAGTTAAAACATATATAATTTGTAAATAAAAATTTTGAAAATAACCAATCATTTCGCTAGATAAGACCCTTCTTCCTCGGCTGGGATTGTTTGGAGCCATTAAATGCTGCATTTAAACTGCATTTTTAAAGTTCAAACTCGGGGGCATCATAAAAGTCCATTATATGGAGAGAAAAAATGTCTAAAATGTTTTGTTCAAATAACATAATTTCTTTATGACTGAAAAAAGACAAAGGGGTTGAATACATTATCTGTAAATTTTTGTTCTGGAAATGAAGGAAGTACCCCCTACCACCCATATACAGTTGAAACCAGATATTTACATACACTTCAGAAAAAAACACAAACCTTTTTTTTCTTTAATGTCATTCATTAAATCAGAGCAAACTTTTTCTGTTTTAGATCAATAAATATTAACATATTTTTTGCAGTTGTTAAATGTCAGAATCGAGTTAGGAAGTATTTTTATGTATTTTTCTTATCACTTTCATCAAAGTCAGAAGTAGACATACACTAAGTATATTGTGTCTTTAAACAAAAGAAAACTTCAGATGATTCCATTCTGCGCTTAAGAAGCTTCTTATAGGTTAAGTGATTCCCTTTGAGTTAATTGGTGGCACACCTGTGGATTCATATAAAGGCACACCTCAAACACAAGAGCCTCTTTCTTTGACATCATGGGAAAATCAAGAGAAATCAACCAAGACATCAGGAAAATAATTGTGGACCTCCACAAGTGTGGCTCATCCTTAGGTGCAATTTCCAGATGCCAGAAGGTCCCACTTTCATATGTTCAGACAATAATATTCAAGTATAAAAAACATGGGAATGTACAACCATCATACCGCTCAGGAAGGAGATGGATTTCGGAGTCCCAGAGAGGAACGCTTTTTTGGTGCAAAATGTCCTAAAACAACCCCAGGACAACAGCAAAAGACTAACTGGTAAGACTAGTAAGAGTGTGATTATCCACAGTAAAACGAGTCCTTTACCACCATAAGTTGAAAGGTTAAAGCCATTACATAAAAAAGCCAGACAAAAGTTTGCAACTCGACATTGGGACAAAAATCTTAATTTCTGGAGACATGTCCTGTGGTCTGATGAAACAAACATGTAGCTGTTCGGCCATAATGATAAACGGTATATTTAAAGGAAAAAGGGAAAAGCTTTGAAGCCTCAGAACACCATCCCCAACTATGAAGTATGGGGGTGGTAGTATAATGTTGTGGGGCTGCTTTGCTGCAGAAGGGACTGGTGCAATTCACAAAATAGATGGCATCAAGAGAAAAGAAAATTATGTGGATATACTGAAGCAACATCTGAAGACAGCCAGGAAGTTAAAGCTTGGGCACAAATGGGTCTTCCAAATGTACAATGACCCCAAGCATACCTCCAAATTAGTTACAATGTGGCTTAAGGACAACAAAGTCAAGGTATTGGAGTGGCCATCACAAATCCCTGATCTCAATTTCACAGAGCATTTGTGGGCAGCACTGAGAAGTGCAAGCAAGAAGGCCTACAAACCTGACCCAGTTACACCAGTTCTGTCTATTATTGTAGAAAACTTGTGTAAGGATATCCAAAATATTTGGCCTGTTGGGAACTCAGAAACGAAGACCAGGAGACTCTTGGGTTATCTTCAGCAGAATTCTTTATTGAGAACACTCTGCATGGCGCTGTAGTCATCAAAAGTCTAACTAGTTATTTATACATGGTAGTTTATATGCATTTCAAATACTGGCCATTTTCCCATCTTTGATCTTGTCAGCATAACAGTGTCATTTAAATACAGAGGTGCCTGACAGTATCGCTGATACCTTCATATTATCATAGAAACAAAGGCACAGCTGCGCTTTGAGTTTAGCAGGCACCTTTCTGTTGGGACCTTGCCCTATCATGAAGACAAAAGGTTAATGTCTCAAGAACCTGGGCTGCTTGACCTGATAATTTCAGATCTTAACCTCAAAATGTAAAAACACAAAGTACATACTATTACATTGGAAACTAGATTCAACATAGTACAAATTTGTAATCCCACAGGCCCAAGTGAAACAGTTTCGGGGCAATTCTACCAAATACCAAGGAAGTGTATGTATACTTCTGACTTTGATGATCAAAATTCTCCCTCGCTCGATTCTGAAATTTAACAAATGCAAAAAATATGTTAATATTTATTGATCTGAAACAGAAAAAGTTTACTCTTATTTTACCCTCTGGAGTCGATCCCCGCGCACACGCGTCTAGAGGCATCTTCTCCGGATAACCCCAAAAAGAACTTAAATTACACTTTCAGTTTTGATCGTACACATAAGAGCAATACATCAATCAAATCTGTAAAGGGTCTACTTTTATTTGTATCCACACATAATAACAACAAAACTTTTTGCATTTAAAAAATAAAGAAAACAAACAAGGTGCACTGTCTGCAGCCTTGGTCTTCAGTGATCTTCATTTAGAAACACGTCATTAAAATGAACTGTAACTCAGTGAATATGAGAGATATATCTATAGAAAGCTTGACATGTCTACTTTTAAACTAAGCAAGTGCTACCAAAAAACAAATATTCTTTGATAAAGTAATCCATATGAAAACAATGCGATGTCCGTCTTTCATGTCTCCCTTCATTATATCTAAAGCGAAAACGCCCAGGCGCTGAACGTGCTATTGAGATTATAATGTTCCACGTGAAGCTTGTGGCTTGTGTAGCAACAATCACTTTCTGGGGAATAATTAACTCAAATGAAGTGAATATTCATGAGTCTATGAATATAATGTGCTTATTGCTTACAAATATTACATTACCCAAAGAGGTAATATTTAATCATTTGAAGGTAACCTTTACTAGAATTAATTTAAATTAATCTAGACAATCTGTTCATCCCACGAACTGGAAGCTGGACTTCCTTATCAAAATTCAATAAAAATACCCTTTTTACAAACTCCAAGAAATATTAATCTTCTGATCAGGAAAAAACAATATTTTCTGTGTCTGTACTACTTAGATAACTGAAATTAATCCATAGAAAACAAAGCTTGTAGCTTAGATCACACGATTCAGGGACTTCGATCTCGATGAGCAATAGAACAGTTCAATTCAAGCAAATTAGGGTATTTAATAAAAACAGACTAAAGAGTACATAACTACACTTCGCACAGAGTAAATATGAGTATATAGCAAAACGAACAGTACAATTTAAACAAGATAAATGAACAAGAATAGTAATGAGATAGAGAGGGAGAGAAATGAGAGAGAGAGAAAGTGAAGAGAGAGAGAGAGAGAGTGAAGACAAATCTCAGCATGACAATATTCAAACAGTTAACTTTGCAAGAGACCCCAAGTCATTGAATCATTTCACAAACATGGAATAGCCTAGACAACCTTAAACAGCAATTTTAAGTTGCGATATAAGAAAGTACTTGCTTTGATCTGGCTCTTGTGTGTAGCTGAATTCAAATTGTCCGTCGGTGCGGCTTCAGCGTTGTTCTTTCCAGAGCAGATGATGCGTGAGCTCGGTGGTTAACGCGAATGCAAACTTTGCCAAAAGATGATTAAACTTAAGTTCGTTTGGCTCGTGAAGACATTTGAACGAAGTCAAATATCAAAAGACAATAAAGAAAAACTAAAATGAAACGAAAAGTAAAGATGAACAAACTGAGAAACTTTTTGAAGTCCGGTTGCGAAGCTGAGAACCCCCTCTTTCTCTGGCGGAATGCGGAGAACACCGGTTTCCCTTTGTTTTAATGTAAAAGTAGGTTTACACCTATCTTTCCATATGAACCAATGAAGTGTAAGAAACTGAGGCGGGAAAAATCTTCTTTGTTTGCTGATTTCCGCCCACTTGTCTAATTTATGGCGATGACCAAATTAAACATTTTCCCTAAGCAAGATTGTTCCTCTGAAACAATGCATCTTTTTGTAATTTGCTGTCAAGATTCGTTACAGTCGTGTTTTTACGATTATACAGACACCAAAAACTATGATTTTGCAAATCAAGTATACAGAGATATAAAGCATGTAAAGTTTGATTAAACACACAGTAACATTTATATATTCCACTATGCCACATACATACATTTGATCACATAAAGGGAGACAATAAAATACATTTAGAGGTAGTTTTATGGAAACCGGTCCATGGGCTAGCCAAAAATGCTTGTGCCTGTTTGTGAACGTGTGTGTGTCTGTTCTGTGGAATGTGTGGTCGCGCCGTGAGTGAAAAGGGCGGGTGTTTGTCTTTCCTTTGAAGTTCGATCTTATATCTTCTGGATAGTCTCCGAGGCGTTATAATTCTCATCCACGCCAGGATGTTGCCGCCATGGCGGCGCCCGGGTGGTGAGTTATGTTGGAAGATGTTGTAAAACGAAGGTCCTTGTTTTTTTTTTCTTTAACTCACGTTCTGGTCTTTGAGTGCAGAATGTGTTAGAGAGTCAGGATTCATTAATATGGAACAGATGGTTGAATATCATCCGCTCATTGGTGTTACACTTGTAAACGCCCATTTTATTTTACTGTTTGCTTCGAGCTGAGAGGAATAAGACATAATTCACCCAAATAAGATGCGCTGAGGATTACTTTAGGATTTGAGTTTTTGATTTCTTCAGAAAAAAGAATAAAGCGCTTAATCCAGCAGAGATCATAAATATGTGTAAATCTCTTTTTCAATTTATGACGGTAAAGAAATAAAAGTTTTTGTGTTTTTTCAGAAGTTTTATATATATATATATATATATATATATATATATATATATATATATATATATACATAGAAAAAAATAGCTGAATCAAATTTGTTCTTAATTTATGCATTTTTTATCTCCACTAAGCAACTACTAATCATCTACACGCAAATGGCAAAAAAAATCAGCTGTTGATGAATATATAAATGAATAATTTTGGGTAACATGAGGCAGGATATGGATTTCAGTAAGTTTTCAGAAGTGCCCAGAGGTTATTAAATCTGTCCTAGAGGCCCCCGGCCCCAATCACTATATATTTTGTATGTCTCTTATATCAGACACACCCAATTCATGTTTTGCAGTCTCTACTAATGAGCTGATGAGTTGTAACAGATGTGTTTGACAGTGGTGTAATGTAATGAAGCAAAAATACTTCGTTACAGTACTTAAGTATTTTTGGGAGTATCTGCACCTATCTGTTTCTTTACTTAAGTTTTTATATTTCAGCCAACTTTTACTTTTTACTCCACTATATTTCCTAATTAAAATGTATCATTTTAATCCAATACATTTGCCCTAAGTATATTCATTACTTACTGTTGTGAAGCATCAGCAGAGGCGGGATCCATTTGCAGCTTTATTTGGATAGTCAGACAAGACAGTATGGAAGTAAAATAATGACTTATGTCTTTGAAACAAAAAAGCATGCTGAATAGCACTATCTGAAAAAATAATGCATTGAATTAACAGTACTTGCATTTTAATGCCTTGTATTTCCAGGGCTTGCATCTTTAGGTCCTGAAATTTAATATAGTTGTTCGTTTAAGCTGTGAATATTTCAATTAAAAATATTTCACACACTTTTTCATAATTAAAAAATCAATAATTCATATTCACGTTCCAGAATTCACTTCCAAAATATTAAATCGGCGGTTAAAAAATACGATATAATATTCAACAGACAAATTTCGGTCCATTTTATTTCACTTTCCAAATTCGCTTCCACAAATTCAGTGGTTAAAATTCGGCAGATAATTCGCCCTTTCACATCCGGGAGCTGCAGGAATAGCAGTAGAGCACAGAGGCATGATCTCCAACTGCTGTCAGTCGCTCACCAGCAGGTGGTGCAAGCGGCTGTTATATAAGGCCAAAGCAACAGGTGGATTAAGTAATACAGTTACAAAAACTGATCTGCAGAAATTAAGCAAGCGCTAGGTAGAAGTTTTGATTATCGTGGCATGTGGAAAAGCTGATTGTGCGTATGTTTATTTCAACCTCTTTGCTGTTACCAAGTAAGCAGCATTCAAAGGAGATTATAATGGTGTTTTACCCAACGCTGAATTACAGAACTAACATTACATCTAAGGAAGACACATATTGCTTTCGGTTGTTTAGTTTCCGTAACTTTGTGTCATGGCTTTTGCGTGCTGAGCTGTAATACTGGGGATCCCCTCACGTCACACTCCAGGATTCCCCAATGACGAGTAATGCTTCTCAGTCAAATAATACTGTGATATAAGACCTCAGATCTCAGAATACATTTTATTGATGATTATGCAAACTATATAGACAGTTAAGCAGATGTAAAATATGAACGAACGCTCAAGGTTTCATGCGAATTCCCTCAGAAATCTGTTAAAGAAAAGAAAACACATTACGTGGCTCAGCGCACTAACAGTGACAGCGATTAAAAGACAAAACTCACATCTGACTGATGATGCAAACTATATACAGACAGATGAGGATATGAACGCAAGTTACGGAACAAGAAAAAGTGCATGTTATATATATAAAATAATTTATTTAATTTATTTAAAAAATAATTAATGAATGAATAAGGGGCCATTCACATATCGCGCCTAATAACGCGTGGAAAAGGCTATGCGCGCCGCTTTCTCCTTTTTTCCAAAGCGCTCGGGCAGAAGCTCTCCTGAGGCTAAGCAACAATGACGCGCTCTCTCCATGAAGACGCGGAAATTTCAGCAAAGGATAAATGGATTTGCAGCACAAAAAAAATTGGTTTCAGTAGCTCTGATACTAAATTTATTTCAAAGTGGCAATCCATATACAGCTATGATCAGCTGGTCCTTCATCTTGGCTGAGCTTTCAACGTTCAGGGAAAGGATGAAGCTGAATGTTTAGTTCTTGTCACATGACCTGCGGTGCACTTGTGGCATTCTGAAAGTTGAGATGTTTTTAACTCGATGCAGTGCGGATGCGCCTGGAAAAAACGGGCGCGTCGCACCGCGTGCGCATCGCGACCGCGTCGCTTCCATTATGAGCGCGCATACCGCGTGCCTACATTGGAAATAATGAAATTGAGCATGCAAAAGACGCGATATGTGAACGCCCCCGAAGAACTGCGGTCTTCTACTTCAAATATGCCGTGGAGAATCACAGAAAGTGACCGAATTTAAGAACATTGTTGCGGCATCTCTCAAGCAACGAATAAACACCGCTAACTTGGAGAATGCAGTGAAAACTCCTCTTCTCGCGTCTGCCCTAGACCCTCGGCACAAACATCTCAGGTTTCTCGATGAAAACATGAGAGAAGTAAGAAAAAAACACTTTTTTTGAACATTATCAGAACATTTTCCTTGATGCGAGTGGTGCGGATGCAGTCGCCACGATGAAGAAGATGCAATGCCCACTCGTTGGAAAAGGCAGAGCCAGTTCTCCAGCGATGATTACAGAGAGTCCAGCCGAGACGAGTGGGAGCAGTTCTTGCTGGAGCCATGTATTCCACCAGATGAGGATCCCATTCAGTGGTGAAACGAAAACACGAAGCGCTTCACAAAACATATTCGCTTAGCACACCGTTATTGTGAGTCCCGACAACGTCTGTGCCGTCAGAGCGCGTTTTCTCCACGGCCGGCCTTATTGTTAACAGACTAAGGAGCCGACTTTCCCCCGATCATGTTTACATGCCCGTGTTTTTTAACAAGAACATGTAAAACAATTAAAAAAAAGCAAAAAAGATTTGATGACAGTTTAAAAGTTAAGTGTACAATATAATTGCTGCAGGCTGCTTTACCCTGTACTTTTATTTGTTTGCACGCATTGTTAAAGGTTTTCAGCTACAAAACACAATGTGTAATGTTCAAGCTTATTGTGTGTAAGCTTGTTCAAAATGACGAAAACAAATGTTGCTGAAAAATAACGTCTGACTCATTAAACTTAATTTAAATAAACAAATATTCGAATATTCTTTTTTTGTGAGCTCAAATATTCGAATGTGATATTTGTGGAAAACGCCCATCCCTAGTAAGTCAGTCTTGTATCTAGCAATGTACTACAACTGTTGGAACATGAAAACCCTTTCCAGGGATCTTTAATATGTAAATAATTGTATACTGTAAATATATGAAGGGAGGTATTGGCAAAATCTCACCTGTAGAAAATCACTATGAGAAATACAAGATTAAGAATTTGACTGTGTTATTTAAAATTTTAATTAAAACACATTGGACCTTTTAACCCAGTCAGTGGAATTGTCAGACGGTCCCTTGGGTGCGGTAGCACGTCAATAATTTCTTCAGTTTAAATTTTCAGAATATACCTAGATTGTTTTTAACTCATTTTTTTTATGTTAATATAAATTGGTTGCATATTGTTAAAACTAATCATGGTATTGATATCTTTGTGTGACTGTCGACTTTATAGATCAGCGGTAATGGAAATCAATTATAAAGAAAATGCAGCGCATTGGATTCTTTTTGACCCCATTTGCTTGCCTGTATATAGTTTGCATAATCATCAATAAAATGTATTCTGAGATCTGAGGTCTTATATCACAGTATTATTTGACTGAGAAGCATTACTCGTCATTGGGGAATCCTGGAGTGTGACGTGAGGGGATCCCCAGTATTACAGCTCAGCACGCAAAAGCCATGACACAAAGTTACGGAAACTAAACAACCGAAAGCAATATGTGTCTTCCTTAGATGTAATGTTAGTTCTGTAATTCAGCGTTGGGTAAAACACCATTATAATCTCCTTTGAATGCTGCTTACTTGGTAACAACAAAGAGGTTGAAATAAACATACGCACAATCAGCTTTTCCACATGCCCCGATAATCAAAACCTCTACCTAGCGCTTGCTTAATTTCTGCAGATCAGTTTTTGTAACTGTATTACTTAATCCACCTGTTGCTTTGGCCTTATATAACAGCCGCTTGCACCACCTGCCGGTGAGCGACTGACAGCAGTTGGAGATCATGCCTCTGTGCTCTACTGCTATTCCTGCAGCTCCCGGATGTGAAAGGGCGAATTATCTGCCGAATTTTAACCACTGAATTTGTGGAAGCGAATTTGGAAAGTGAAATAAAATGGACCGAAATTTGCCTGTCGAATATTATACATCGTATTTTTTTAACCGATTTAATATTTTGGAAGTGAATTCTGGAACGTGAATATGAATTATTGATTTTTTAATTATGAAAAGGTGTGTGAAATATTTTCAATTGAAATATTCACAGCTTAAATTAACAACTATATAAAATTTCAGGACCTAACAATGCAAGCCCTGGAAATACAAGGCATTAAAATGCAAGTACTGTTAATGCAATGCATTATTTTTCAGTTAGTGCTATTCAGCATGCTTTTTTGTTTCAAAGACATAAGTCATTACTTTACTTCCATAAGACAGGGTCAATCACCAGTAGATACAATGGAGAAGGCAAGGCTGAGACAGAACCAGATACTGGCACAAGATCAGGGTAGCTAGCAAACAATCACAGGAACAGGTCAATCCAAATCAGGGCAGGCAGAGAACAATCGGTAAATGTTAAACAGTCCAGGTCAAAACAAGAAGGCAGAATAAATGGATACAAACGCTCAGTAGTGACAGCCGGGGCAAATCAAGACTTTGCGGTGAGTAGGAGTGAGTGAGCTGCTTATATGTGTGTGTATATTATTTGCAGGTGTGTGTGTAATTAGTCCCTGGAATGTGGCAGGATGGGAATTGGAGTTCAATGGGTACAGTCAATATTCAGGTGAGAGTTCCCTCTGGTTGTGGGAAGGAGGCAGCACGGGAGCCTCCTTTGTAACAGAGCCCCCCCCCCCCCTGCGAGCGGCTCCTGACGCGAGGAAGCAACCGACGCCGGGGTCTACCACGAGGTCGAGGGGCCGTTTTTTTCGGATGCGTCTGATGAAACTCCTCTGTGAGTGTGGGGTCGAGGATATCTCCAGCTCTGACCCAAGAACGCTCCTCCGGTCCGTACCCCTCCCAATCGGCCAGATACTGGAGAGTGCCACCCCGGCGCCTGGAGTCAAGCAACTTGTGCACTCGATACGCCTCCTCGCCGTCCACCAGAATAGGCGGGGGATTCTGCAGTCTGGCTTCCCCCTCCGGTTCTCCTCCCGGACCACCAGCAGGTTTTAGAAGTGATACATGGAATGTTGGAGAGATACGATAATTAGTGGGCAGATCTAAACGCAACGAAACTGGAGTTATTTGTCTCAAGATTTTGAAGGGACCGACATACTTGGGAGTTTTTTGCATGGCAGTCTGAGGCGTAGATCTTTAGTGGAGAGCCAGACCCACTGTCCTGGGATGTATGCGGGGCTGAGGCGTCGGTGTTGGTTAGCCTGCTGTTCCTGTCTTCTTACTGCATGAAGTAAGTGGGTATGAGCTTGGTCCCAGACCTCCTCACTGCCTTGCAACCAATCTGTGACTGAGGGGAGGTCGGTGGGCTCACCAGCCCAGGGGAACAAGGGTGGTTGGAAACATAGCACGCATTTAAAGGGGGTCTCCCCCGTGGCTGGTTTCATGAGAGAATTCTGTGCATACTCCGCCCAAAATAAGTACCTGCTCCAGTCCGCCTGTCGTCGTTGGCAATAGGATCGTAGGAACCGAATAATTTCCTGATTCAGGCATTCAGTCTGTCCATTGGACTGAGGATGGTAGCCAGATGTGAGGCTGATGTTCACATTCAGATGTTTGAAGAAGGCAATCCATACTCTTGAGGTGAACTGAGGACCCCGGTCCGAGACAATATCCTCTGGTAAACCGTAGAAACGAAATACATAATTGCACATTAGTTCAGCTGTTTCAAAGGAGGTGGGAAGTTTCGGCAGGGGAATTAGATGGCAGGCTTTGGAAAATCGATCGGTAATAGTGAGGATAGTAGTATTACCTTGTGAGTTGGGAAGATCAGTGATGAAGTCGATGGCGATGTGAGACCATGGGCGTTGTGGTGTGGGCAGTGGTTGTAACAGTCCTGCTGGTAGTTGTCTGGGGGTTTTAGACATGCTGCAGATGGTGCAGTTCTGGACGAATTTGGTGGTATCAATTAACAGAGTGGGCCACCAGAATTGGTTCTTGAGCAGATGCGCTGTGGCAGTGATTCCGGGGTGACCTGAACTGGGTGGAACATGTACCTGGGTTAATAGGCGTTCTCGTAGGGATTCTGGAACATAGGGGAGATTTGCGGGACATTCAGGAGGTGGCGGGTTCTGACGATTCAGGTTGTTTATTTCAGTCATTATGTCCCACTGCACGGGGGCAATGACAAGTTTCGCGGGAAGAATAGTGTCATTGGCGATTGAGCAGACCATTTCTTCAGTTTGACGAGAGAGGGCATCCTGACGAATGTGTTCCTCGAGGGAATTTGAGTACACCAGAATGTCATCGATGTACACGATTACTCCCCTGTTGAGCATGTCCCGAAACATATCATTCATGAAGGATTGAAAGATCGATGGACTGTTAGCTAGGCCGAAGGGCATAACCAAATAATCATAGTGCCCACTAGTGGTTGAGAATGCAGTTTTCCATTCATCCCCCTCTCGAATGCGAATCAGGTTGTAAACATTGCGCAGATCCAATTTAGTGTAGTACTTAGCCTGGCGGAGTTGTTCTAGGGCTGCTGGAACCAATGGCAAGGGATAACGGAATTTAACAGTGATGTCATAAAGGCCGCGGTAAACGATGCAAGGCCTCAGTCCTCCGTCTTTTTTCTTTACAAAGAAGAACCCGGCCGAGGCAGGAGACGTCGAGGGTCTAATGAATCCTTTGGGCAGTTCTTCTTCGATGTAAGTTTTCATAGCCTCTGATTCTGGTTGCGATAACGGGAAGATCCTCCCCTTAGGAGGAGTGGCGCCGGGCATCAGATCGGTGGCGCAATCAACTGATCGGTGAGCTGGGAGCTGTGATGCTTTCCTTGTACTGAAGGCTTCTGCTAGGTCTGCATATTCAGTGGGCAGACTTACTTTCTCCGTGTTCTGAACAGGTAGAGAAGAGTCAGGAAGGGGTGTCCGTGTTGATCCTCGCTAGGCAGAGATTCTGACAGGTAGGGTCCCATTGAGTGATTTGCCCCTCCCTCCAGGAGATGTGTGGATTGTGTCTGCGCAGCCAGGGTAGTCCCAGAATGACAGTGTGATTGGGTGAAGGGATGACGTAGAACGTGATGTGCTCCGAATGAAGGGTGGCTATTTGTAGTTTGACCTCCTCTGTGACAGATAAAGATCACAAGGGGTTAGTTTGGTTTTATGTTGCAGGGCAAATCCATGTGACACAAAGTTACCAGCTGCCCCAGTATCTAATAGTGCAGTCATGGGAATAGCATAATCATTAACGGTTATGATAACTGGCAACCTTATGCTCGAGGAAGAGGTAGTGACGCGGGTACTGACACTCACCGTTCGGGGTTTAGATGATGGACGAATCGAGCAAGAGGAGATCCTGTGTCCCGCCTGGACGCAGTAAAGGCATAGTTGGTTCTGCATACGGCGTTCCCTTTCCTCGGGAGTGAGATGAGTAAATCCGAGTTGCATCGGCTCTGCTGCCGCGCTGGTGTCCGGCGGGAATAGAGACAGGGCTCGGGAAGGACGTCGTGAGCGGATTAAATTGTCCATTTTTGGATGGTGAGATCAATGAATTCACTCAGGTTTCTCCCCTCATCTCGGCAAGCCAGCTCTGACTGGAGTTCTGAGTTCAATCCCCTTCGGAACAGAAGTTTCTGTGTGTCCTCTACCCAAACTGTCTGGGTGGCGAGAGTTCGGAACGAGAGAGCATATTCAGCCGCCGTACTCCTTCCTTGTGCCAGTGTTAACAATTGATCCCCCACACTTTTCCCCTCCGCAGGATGTTCGAAGACCTCTCAAAACTGTTGAAGGAAGGTCATGAAGGTGGAAAATGAGGAGCCGTCCGTTCCCCAAACTGCGGTGGCCCAGTCCAGCGCTCTCCCGGTAAGTAGTGAGCACACAAAGGCAATGCGGCTAGAGTCTGTGGGGTATAGTGAGGGTTGCTGATTAACGAACAGCGAGCACTGAAGCAAGAACCCTTTGCATCTGGCAGGATTTCCGTCAAATTTCTCCGGGAATGCCAATCGTGGGCTTACTGGTGAAGTTAGGGAGGACGTGGTGGGATTGGAAGCCGGGGCTTGGGAGGCAGCGGTTGCAGCCGCGGCTGGTGTTAGTTGTAACCCCTGCAGTGCCTTCACTAACTCATCGGTGAGGGTGGTAAACCGATTTAGTTGGTGACGATGCAGGGCGAGCTGGGTCCCCTGTGCAGATAGCTCAGTGGAGAACTGCATTAATGCTGCTGGATCGCTTTGTGGCGAAGTCTTCTGTTGTGAAGGATCAGCAGAGGCGGGATCCATTTGCAGCTTTATTTGGATAGTCAGACAAGACAGGGTCAATCACCAGTAGATATAATGGAGAAGGCAAGGCTGAGACAGAACCAGATACAGGCACAAGATCAGGGTAGCTAGCAAACAATCACAGGAACAGATCAATCCGAATCAGGGCAGGCAGAGAACAATCTGTAAATGTTAAACAGTCCAGGTCAAAACAAGAAGGCAGAATAAATGGATACAAACGCTCAGTAGTGACAGCCGGGGCAAATCAAGACTTCGCGGTGAGTAGGAGTGAGTGAACTGCTTATATGTGTGTGTGTATATTATTTGCAGGTTAACTTTATCTATATCACACACAGAGAAAGAGAACGAGCGAGCAAGAGAGAGAGATTTTGTTTTTGCACTTTTGGGCTGGTATTTTTTTTTTTAAATGGGAGAGTTTTACACTGTAGTTGGGCTGGATATCTTCAATCCAGTCTGGCAAAACTGATGAGAACAAAACTTTAAACGAATTGAGGTGAATAATAACATTGTTGTTTTCTGCTTTATAGCTGAATCAAACTTGTTCTTAATTTAGGCATTTTTTTATCTTCACTAAGCAACTAAAATTAATCTGTATGGTTTTTATATTTATGTAATTTAATGTAGGCCTGTTAACTTAACCTACATCACACAAAGATTACAGTTTTTGCATGAACACATTAAATAATAATTTTATACAAGTTCAGTAAAGCAATAAATAACTTACATTTTAGAAAAACTAAACAATTGCTCGTTTTTGCTCAATTTAGCTATAGTTCCAAACAGATCACAGCACTATTTTGCGTCTTTGAGCAATGGACAGTGTTTAATTATTGAATTAATCAGCTTTTTGAACAAATCAGTTGAATAAATGATCCAGTGGTTCACTCATTAACACAGTCAGATGCTTTGTTTCTGAATTAATCAGCTATTTTTATGAATCGGTTGAATCTCAATGACTCACTCATTAACATTCACTTGCTGTCACCTACTACGGATCATATGATGCGATTTAATTTTTTCCTTTCTCTTTGGAGTGCTACAAGCTCTTGTTGCATATAGAAGATCTGTAAAGTTGCAAAGACTAAAGTCTAAAATCCATAGAGATATTCTTTATCGAGCTTAAGACTCTGCCATGCCCCCCTAAAATGGCCCCACATGTCTACGTCACTATGTGTAAATATTTGCAAAATGCCGCCCAAATGTTCACACAAAGAAAGAAGGCCTGTTTTCAGTGACCGCAGTTAATGTTGAAGCAGCCATGTCAGGTAGATGCTGTGTGTATCTAGGAGAAACCAAAAGCACTTTATTTGGCCTTCTGAAAGTAGATGCGTTTAGGATTTTTTTAAGATTACTTACAACAGAACAGCAACACATTTTATGGACGAGCGTTTCGTGACGCTGGAGAGGAGGTAATTCTGACTTTGCAACGACAATCTGGTGCTTCTGAATCAGCGACTGTGTAAGTATGTTTTGTTATTAGTTTAAGTATTTGCTATTGACTGTATGTGGATTTTGCGTGTCAATCACAATGCACTGGGTCAGCTGGCCAATCAGAGTAGACTGCGCTTGTCTGAAGGAGGGACTTTGTAGAAAACGATGCGTTTGAGAGAAGCGGGGCATAGAGGACATACAATAATGTTACAGTATTTGAAAAATAGTGTGTTTTTTCAACATTGAAGCATGTCAACATATTCTGTTACACCAAATACACAAAATAATGATCTTTAAAAAAGCATTATATGACCCCTTTAATTTCACATTTCGACTAACTTTTTTCATGTTTTAAATTATTTCAAACATCAGTATTCAACGTTTTATGTTAAAAACAAAACATTAGGCCTATTTGTACATCTGTATCTGCAGTTCAAATGAATCCATGTCCCCTCTGAGATACATAAACTGTGTAAATACATGCTATTTCAGATGCAGATTCCAGAAATCTTCTCCTATGTTTGAAAAAAGACACTAAGAACCGGAAAAAGGGCTTCTTATTATTACCAAAAAATATAAAAATGGAAGATATAGTTCAAGAACTGAACACAATCTTGCTATGCAAGCTGTGTATGATCATTTATTTATTTATTAATTTATTTATTTTTATTTGCTTGATTCTCTTCCATTTTGCATTTACTTGTACTTTTACTTTCAATACTTAAGTACATTTAAGATTAAAAAAAAAATACTTTTTGTACTTAAATACAGTAAACATCAGATACTTTAAGATTTGTACTCAAATAATATTCTAAATGGTGACTTCAACTTCTACCAAAGTCATTTTCTGGTAAAGATATATGTACTTTTACTTGAGTATGGCTTTCAGGTACTTTATACACAAAATCTGCAGTGCTGGAGGCCTCTAGGATAGGTTTTAAAAAAAAAACTGAACTAGCCATTGCCACATTAGTTTCACGATTGATGGGGTGCATTTCCCAAAAGCATTAACTCACTATGGTCACTAGTTTCATTGTTACTCACATATCATAGCTTTAGTGAGAACATACACCTTTGCAAAGTTGTGATTACAGCTCTCATCCTGTGGTTAGAAGAAAAGTTTTTTGTTAATATGACATGTGGACTTATGATAGATGAACAGGTTATGTTCTTGAGCAAAGTATTCATCTATACTTAAGCAGGTATTAATCTGTATTGTTCATTTTGAAATCGCCAGACATGCTGTAGTATCAAGTTCTTTGCTATATACCATACCTGTACATCTTCTCATTGATTGAGCTGCGTCAAGTGTTTGATTAGTAGCATTGGCTTTGTAAAGGCATGTTTTACACTAATATGACTAACATTAATTGCCATTTCCTGTAATTAAGGTGTTTTAAGGCATTTCTGACAGTGAATTTGTATCAGAAGTAGAGTCAATCTGACTGCTTTCTTTGTGTGTGTGCTGATTTTTCTTTTTTTTCCCATGGTTGTAATTCAGTAACAATTGTGTGTGTCATTAGAAAAAGTGTAAGGGATTTTATAATGATTGATTTTCAAGGGTGGTTACGGATTTTGTTTATTTTACAAGTAATATGTTGGACTCCAGGTGTGGCCTGATAGGGTTATATGTTCTTTTATTTTGTTTTTTATATTGTCCCTCCACATGGTTTTCTAAGATCATTGTGCTTGACTGTCTTTACTGGCTCACATCCTGAGAGAGGTGCAAAGGATGATTCTTAAATGTTTTTAAGTATTGTGAAATAACTGTCTTTATTGTTTAGTAGACTACTGTCTGCTGGGGCTGCAGTCTATGTCTCAGAATGTTGATCAGAGTGGGCTCCTTTAGTTTCAAAGAAGGTTTGGGGCCATATCGAACCAGCAGAGACACAGATGCTTCAGGGCTGGACAGAACCAGCAAAGAGACCAGAGATTCAGTACTGGATGGAATCAGATAGGAAACAAAAGATTTGGGGGTTGGAGGGAAACAGTGTAGACAGAAGGCAAGGGCTGGACGAAGTCAGAGAAGAAGACAGACAGGACTAGAAGGCAGAGAACATAGAGGAAAGAGGGGATCGAATAGTTCCAGCAAATCTCCAGATGACAGCAGGAGCTCACCCTCAGATGTGGGAATTGGGGCGGTGCTATCCTCCATGCCCTCGTACTCCAATAATATTCCCACAGGCACAATCAATGTTGCTGGCTTGCACATCTTGTCAGACTTTGTGTCGGGCTTGGGCTCTGTTGCGTTAAATAGCTCAGTCTCCTTATCTGGCTCTTTAAACACAATCAGCTCCGGCTCAGAGTCTGCGGTGTGCTCAGGCTTTCGATCTGTGTTGCGTGAGGATGATGACTGGCTGGGCTCTGGGTCAAGCTGCGAGAAGTCTGCGTGGTGGGGCTGGATGTTGATGTTGTCCTTGTTGTCACTGACGACAATCGGTGTTGGGGGTAACGCATTACTAGTAATACGAGTTACGTAATCAGATTACTTTTTCAAGTAACTAGTAAAATAATGCATAACTTTTTAATTTACAAGAAAATATCTGAGTTACGGCGGTAAAAACGTTACAAACATTCAAGTGGAGCACTGAGTGGAGCAGCATGAATATCTGAGGTAAGACAACAAAATATTTCAAATAAAGTATGACCTTTTAGAAAAGCTATGAAAATAGCACTTATGTTATTGTGTATTACATTACACAATTGTGTATTACATAATGAATAAATGACAACTGGCCACATAATTGTAGAAAAATTAAGCACATGCGAAGTTAATGAGGCCACAATATTAAGTCAGTTTACCGGTCGAGAGTTAATTATTCCGCGTATACCATGGTTCCCTTTCAGTCGCTCACTCTCGATGCCACGTCGGTGACCGACGCAAAATGGGATATCGCTTCGATAGACCAATCTACTTCAAGTGTAAACTAAATGAGCCAATGCACATTGGCATGCAGTTACTGCATCCAGCTGCCGCTGATCAAAGCGTGAGTATAAGAAGGCAGCAGGTGCAATGCATTCCAGCTTTTCTCTTCGGAGCCGAGCGCTAGTATCGCTCTGCTCAACTGTGTCTGCTGTGAGTTCAGCACGGTCTCGGAAGCTTCGTGTGTTGGCGAGACGGTGCTTCAGTGGCGGTCGTTCATGTGTCGAGTGGATTGCACACTTCAGGCTGCAGTACCCCTGTCGTGTTGCAAGCGGCCAATTCCCCTGTGCGCCTCAGCACTAAAAGAGCATGTCCTAAAGAGCAAATTTCTCGAAAAGAGCTTCACGGGTGCGTCTTTATAAAGACGACGGATCGTCCTTATAAGGATGTCGTTTCACCCTTGCGTTTCTGGGTGCGGTCATTACCTGGCAACGGGTGATGGTCACGATTGCTGCCTCACGTGTCTGGGCAAACACGCTGAGGTGGTCTTCGTGGATGAGTCATCTTCTCACTGGGAAGATGACCATCTCGGAGCTGCGAACTGGGCTCTGCTACCTTCGGGGGGCGGAGTTGGGTCCCTGTGTTCCATCTCGCTGCCCCACTGTGGGTACGGCTGTGGTTCCGCTGTGTCCCGCTTGTACGGTTTTTAAGTGCCTGGTCAGCGCTACCCAGCCCACCTCGCTGGCTAATGCGGACCATCAGCCTCGGCTATGCGATTCAGTTTGCCCGGTGTCACCCTAAGTTCAGCGGTATCCGCTTCACTACAGTGAAAGCGTCCGATGCTCCTGTTTTGCGGGAAGAGATCGCGGTCCTACTGGCGAAGTATGTGATAGAGCCCGTCCCTCCAGCCAATATGAGGACCGGGTTTTACAGCACTTACTTCATTGTACCCAAAAGAAGGCAGTGGGTTACGACCGATCTTGGATCTGCAAGTTTTGAATCGGGCCCTGCAACCTGCAAGCGCTGCCCCTGGAGGAGGCAGACCCAGCCCTGGCTTGGTAGATCCCATTTTGCATCGGTCACCGACGTGGCGTCGAGAGTGACTGACTGAAAGGGAACGTCTCGGTTATGTATGGTAACCCTCGTTCCCTGAAAGAGGGAAGGGAGACGCCATGTCCCGTCACCATGGTTGCTGTACCGCCGCTGAGCTGCTGGGTCTCTGGCTCGGCTCCGAAGCGAAAACTTGGTATGCATTGCACCTGCTGCCTTCTTATACTCACGCTGTGATCAGCGGCAGCTGGATGCAATAATTGCATGCCAATATGCATTGGCTTGTTTAGTTTAAACTCGAAGTAGATTGGTCTGTCGAAGCGATATCCCATTTGCGTCGGTCACCGACGTGGCGTCTCCGTTCCCTCCTTCAGGGAACAAGTTTTACCATACGTAACCTAGACATTACTACGCCTGAAGACCTTTTCTCAGATGTTTTATTTCAAGATATTTGTAAAATGTTAACCTGTTGGTTACCAGAGCACTGGTGTATTGATTATTTTCACGAATCGAGGACGCTGCGAGCTACACTGATTGCTTGGTCCAAGGTCTGGAAAAAATAATCCAAGGTCTGTTTGATTAGATGTGCACTTATACAGTACATGGTGAAATCCACAATGTAGTAAGTTTATAATTTTAAAGAAAGATAAGGGTAAAAAAAAAATTCTATATTTGTAACTATGCAACCCAAAATCGGCCCAACCCGAAAAAGAGTCGCACGAGTCACAATTCGGCTCAAAATCAGATGAAAATCGCACAGTGTATGCCCAGCCTTAGGTAAGTATTAGTAAGGGAATCTAACAATCAAAATGCTCATAATTTAGTTTTTCATGTCCACTTGTCACAAATTGGTCAGGCTCATCACCCAGCCAATCACAGAGCACCCCCATCTCCTGAGTTCTAATCACTGGCACCTGTTGATAATCCACTCACCCTTTAACCACCAAATTTAAGCACACACCTCAGTCACACATGTTTTCTGATCTCTTGACTACATAGTGCAATCCACTTCTGAACTACTTACCAGCATCGACTTATTGACTTATCTCCTCTCCAGCGAATATCTCCTCTCCTCCTACGAATAGCTTTTTGTCTCCTGCTGATATCTCCTCGGCTCTTCTCTTCTAGTATTCCTCCAGCATCTACACTGAGGTGTGTGCCCCATCCCTATATCTGTCAGCCTGTTGAGTCTCCTGTAAGAGGATTAAAATCGTCATTCTCCTACTCCATCTCAAGGAACTGTCTCCTTTACGGATCTGCTCACCTTTAATCTCCCCTTCATTCTTATCGCTCCTCTGTATCAATAAACATACCTGAGTTCACGAACATTCTGTCTCCAAGTCAGCTTGTTACACCACTTGGCACCCTCTCTATTATCTTTAATATAATTTACACTGCTTCATCTTTCTTTTCAACACCTCTATTACATTGTGACAGGTTAAAAAAAGTCAAAGTTTTATTACTGATAAATTTTTTAAATCTTAATTTAAATATATATAATAATAATAAATTTCACTTGAACTACTAAATATGGTTATAGTATAACATTATTTTCTCCTTGTTTAGAAACGACATACACCCAACCCTGTGCTCTTTATAAAGGGGCATGCCTTGGATGCAGAGTCTCTTTTAGAAATAATGAAGGAACGGGGAGGAGGAGGTCTGTGAAACAGATGATGTGAACAAAACTCTACACTTCATCTTCAACACTGAATGTGCTTCAAAGTTGAGAGACACCCTGACATTCATTGAAAACTTTAATGTATTATAATGCCAAAATTAATATGTCACCCACAATGGCCAGTGTTTTTTTATTTTTATTATTAAATGAATGTATTTTTATAAATGCATGATATTGGTTGTTGTTTATTTATTAATGTGTTTATTGGTTCGTTTGTAATATATATTTATGTATTAAACAGTTTATGGACAATCATGGTGTTCTGTTTATATAGTCAAATTATATTAGTAATGTATAATATTAATAATAACAACAACAATAATAATAATAATGTTATTGCTATGTATCTAGAAAAAGGTAAAAAAAAAAAAAAAAACTGATGAGGGTCATTAATGCACCTTTAATTGAAGGTTCCAATAAGAAACTTTTCAAAAAGGTTAAACAATGAACCCTTTGAGGTTCCTTAAGATTGCAACAGTGGGGGAACCTTAAAGGTTAATTTCTGAAATGAGTGAAGTAACAGTGAGTAAAACAATGGTAATGTGTGAACTGAATTTTAGCAATATAAGATAGATTACTGGCAACCATGCTGGCGATGCTAATGGACTATAAGATGAACGGAATTAATATTAAATATATATGTATGTTTGTATGCAAGTGTATTTATGTGAGTGTACAAGCAGGTCCTTCAACCCAAATGATCTAATGTGTTTTCATAAATGTGCCTATGAAGATTTGTATTTGTTGCTTCCACAGATGCAACTACAGAATATTGATAGCAAGCCACTTACATAATCTGTTTCATTATTTTTTTTATTTAAAACACAATACAGTTTAACTGTAATTAAATTTAAAGGGTTTTTCAGTTAACTAAAAATGTTTAGATGAGGAATATAATAATTCCTCAGATTATGACAAATTATTTTTATTAATTTATATTTTATTTACATGAAACCTTTTCATCTATAAATGTAACTTTATAGTATCTAACTTTTTTTATATCTCATTTGCCAATAAGATATAAAATGTAATAAGCACAAATGTTAACCACACACTAACATAAACAACTTTTTTTGTTTCAGTTGTTGAACTTTTTATGCTTATTATAGAAATATTAAAACCCTATTAAGAAATCATCTTTTTTGTTGAGTTTATTAGGACCGTACGGGTCACATTCATAAACAATATATGAACAATATAAAATAGTTCTTGCTTATTTGGCTCAAGAGCATAATCTATT
This sequence comes from Carassius carassius, assembly GCF_963082965.1. Taxonomy (NCBI): domain Eukaryota; kingdom Metazoa; phylum Chordata; class Actinopteri; order Cypriniformes; family Cyprinidae; genus Carassius; species Carassius carassius. The sequence goes on from NC_081769.1 coordinate 14,842,492, forward strand.
TATCTATCATACTATCATACAAGTCTACATGTCAAGAAACTGCTTAAAACCACAGGATGAGAGCTAGAGCTAATCACACCTTTGCAAGTTTGACCACTATGGTTTAGAAAACATCAAATAGCAACAGTTGTGAAACCCAGGTCTCACCCTGGGGGGGAGTTTAATTATTATTTTATTTTATTTTTTTGAGGGGGCATTGGAGGAGGGGATTTTGATGACATTACAATTATCAAGCTTCAATGTTTCATTACTCAATATATTTGTGTTCTTACAATTTATAATTAAGTGTTGATTCATATTTATATTGTTAGGCAGATATTACAGAAATTACAGAAAACTTTAGCGTGGCTGATCTTTTAATAGCGCCTCTCGTTCACTCTCTGTCACGTACGTTGATACAAGAAACGAGGAGAGATCCAAATGCAGGTATGAGATTTATTTAAAGGGCAAATCCAAAGGGGTAAACAGTCCAGGCAGGGTCAAAACCAGAAAATCCAATAACACGAACACAAAACAAGGACACACGGAAAGAGCAGACTAAGAACTGTATCTCACATACAACAAGGACTCCGTGACCAAGACTCAGACAGACCAGGTATAAATGCACAAAAGGATAATGGGGAAACAGGAGACAGGAAACAGGTGGGGAACAATCAATTAACTAAACAAGGAGGAAGGTGACCAAATAAGGAGACAGGAAGTGATAATATGATAAACACAGTGGAAAAGGAGGACACCTAGTGGAAACCCAGGGAACACAACCCAGACACTGTGACAGTACCCCCCCTCTATGGAGCGGCTCCCAGACGCTCCAAGACAGACACAAAACAGGAAGACCAGGAGGGAGGAGGACCGGAGGAGGTTCAGGGGGAGGGACGGAGGGCCAGACTAACAGAGGGGAACAGGGACAGAAGTGAACACATAAAACAAAAACAACAACAAGAAAGCCCCCCAGGGCAGAGCGGAAGACCACCACAACCGTGTAGTCAATGCCAGAGTCCTCCAGGGCGGAGCGGAAGACCACCCAGTGACTTGACCTGACTCAGAAAATTCAACGGTGACCAGCCTTGTCTCTGGACAGTCCATGGTACCTAGCCCTGGCTCTGGAGGGTCATCAGTGACTAGCCCTGACTCAGGAAGATCATCAGTGACTTGACCTGACTCTGAAAGGTCCATGATGACTAGCCTTGTCTCTGGGAAGTCCATGGTACCTAGCCCTGGCTCTGGAAGGACATCAGTGACTAGCCCTGACTCTGGAAGGTCAGCGGTGACTGGCCCTGACTCTGGAAGGTCATCAGTGACTATCCCTGACTCTGGAGGGTCAATGGTGACTAACCCTGAATCTGGAGGGTCCACAAGCACCTGACTAGCCCCTGGAAGGTCAACCGGAACCTCACTCAACTCTGAAAATTCAACAGTCACCTGACTCGACTCTGGAGGGTCACCTGGAACCTGACTCGACTCTAGAGGGTCCACTGGAATCTGACTCGACTCTGGAGGGTCAACTGGAACCTGACTCGACTCTGGAAGGTCAACTGTGACTAACCCTGACTCAGGAGGGACAGCATCGGGCGCCGCCTCGGCCTCCGGAACGGCATCGGGCACCGCCTCGGCATCGGGCACCTGCTCGGCCTGCCCGGGAACGTTCTCCGGGCTTTGAGGAACGGTAGGCGCCTGTCTCCTCCATAGGTACATGTTAAACAAATATTTAATAGTCAGAAGTGGTCTGCAAACAAAAGTGTTAGTAAGATTTAAGGGATTTAAGGGATATATAAATCTTTTGAAGACCTTTTTGGCTAATTCTATTCAGTTGCCCCAAATTAAATAAAAAAAATAGACAAAAGTATTGTAATCTTCCACTATGATTAATATCAGCACAAAAACTGTCCTGCTGGAACTTCATGAAATGGGTTTCCATGCCTGACCAGCTGCCTTTGAAGTACAGAGTGTTTACAAAGTAACCATGCAAATAAGGTCAAATGGTCTTTACAAAAACGCGATGTATGATGATTTTGAAGAGAAAATGAGATGGGAGTTTTTGACATAGCCTAACTGTCATGAGCTGATGCAGAGCTAGACAAGAAGAGTGTTTGAGGTTAAAGTATATAAATTGTAATTTTTTTTTAGAAAATAACCAATAATTTTGCTAGATAAGAAACTGCTTCCTCGGCTGGGATTGTTTAGAGCCATTTGATGCTGCATTTAAACTGCATTTTGGAAGTTCAAACTCGGGGGCACCATAAAAGTCCATTATATGGAGAGAATAAATGTCTAAAATGTTTTGTTCAAAAAATACATACATACATAGAGAGAGAGAGAGAGAGAGAGAGAGAGAGAGAGAGACAGACAGAAAGAGAGAGAGATGTTGTTTTTGCACATTTTGGGCTGGTATTGTTTTTGAGAATTGAGGTGAATAATGATGCTATTGTCTTCTACTTCATAGCTCAAACAAATTTGTTCTTTATTTATGCTTTATTTATGTTCTTTATTTTATCTTCACTAAGCAACTACTAATCAACTACACTCAAATGGCAAACAAATCAGCTGTTGATGAATATAAAAAAACGAGGCAGGATTTCAGGTACGATTACGAGGTACGATTTCAGACAGCAGGGGAAGCCGAGAAGGAACCCTGCACCGTGACAGTACCCCCCACCTCAGGAACACCTCCTGGCGTCTCCGAAAAACTCACCATGACGCTGATGAAACTGATCGATGAGAGTGTGATCCAGAATATCGCGAGCCGGAATCCAGCATCTCTCCTCCAGACCATAACCCTCCCAGTCTACCAGATATTGGTGACCACTACCCCTGCTCCTCACATCAATGAGCCGTCTTACAGTATAGGCTGGCAACTCTTCAATGAGCCTAGGAGGTGGAGGGGGGGGGGGGGGGGGGTCAGGGGCTGAAGGGGGGAGCGAAAGGTGGGTTTGATCTTCGAAACATGGAAAACCGGGTGGATCCTTTTAAACTGAGGGGGCAATTTGAGCCTCACCGACACTTGACAGAGCACCTTGGCAATAATAAATGGTCTAATAAATTTGGGTCCCAGTTTATGTGACGGCAGTCTGAAGTTAATGTGCTTAACTCTCTGACCACACACGTAATGGGGGGGCTTAGTACGGTGATGGTGATGGACACTGTGTTACTCTCGCCAGTTCGACTGAGGGCTTCTCTGGCGATCCTCCATACAGAGGCATTTCTGAATAAATGCATGCACGGAAGGAACCACGGCATCGGATTCTTGAGAGGGGAATAATGGAGGCTGGTAGCCTAAACAGCACTGGAAGGGAGACAAACCCGTAGACGAGACCGGGAGGGTGTTATGGGCATACTCTAACATGGTTAACCTGGAACTCCAAGATGACGGTTCAGCAGATGCCACACAGCACAGGACACTCTCCAAATCCTGGTTGGCAAGCTCAGCCTGACCATTAGTCTGTGGGTGATATCTGGAGGAAAGGCTCGCAGTCGCTCCAAGCTGTCGACAGAACTCTGTCCAAAACCTGGGGAATAAGGCTAGGGGAATAAAATGGACTGCCTTTGGGAATCTGTCCACCACGGTGAGAACTACCGTCTTGCCACTAGATGGAGGCAAGCCAGTAACAAAGTCCATCGCTATGTTTGACTAATGCTGCAAAGGGACCTACAACACCTGGAGTAGCCCTGCTGGGGTCGATTGGACCCCTTGCCCACAGCACAAATCGGACTGGACGATACAATCCGTTGAGCATCCCGCACCACGGACGCTAGTTCGGACTGACTCGGGCACGAAGAGCAGACCCTCTGGGCATCCTGCGGGAACAGAAGCATTGTGTAGTGCTTCATGGACCTTGGACTCTACCCCCAAGGTGACCACAGCCATAACCTGTTCGGGATGCAGAATAGCCATGGGGAGGGTGGGACTAGCCTCAGACTCAAAGACCCACGACAGTGCATAAGGTTTACCATTCTTAGAGCTGGAGCAATAAGAAATGGTAAACCTGAAACGTCCAAAAAATAATGCCCAGCGAGCCTGCCTGGAATTTATTCTCTTGGCTGTGCGAATGTACTCGAGATTCTTATAATAATTCCAAACGATAAATGGAAACCCTGTTCCCTCTAACCAGTGATGCCACTCCTCCAGCGCCAGCTTGACAGCTAGTAACTCCCTATTCCCGATTTTGTAGTTCCATGCCACGGGGGATAAACAATGAGAAAAGAAGGCGCAGGGATTTATTTTCTCGTCTGAAGATGATCTCTCAAACAAAACTGCCCCAACACCCACCTCAGCTGCACCAACCTCCACAATGAACTGATGAAAAGTGTCAGGGGTAGTTAAAATAGGGGCCGAAAAAATTAGACTCTTAAGGCCCTTAACCCTTTAAAACTGAACGTGTCGGCGCCGACACAATTTACCATGCGGTATTAATGTTTTCATAACTCAGCAACCCTTGCACTATGAAAAAAAAATCTAATTGCGTCTGATAGAAGACAGCTTGCGCTTTAAGACAATATACAGCTTAATACGGTAACTGCATCCTTTCCAGCAGCAAATCACAGCGGCTTTCGGGGAGAGGGGGAAGGGCGGATTTGAAGCGGGAGATATGGAGCGCAGCCGGTTTGAAAGTTTGAGAGTGTGAAATATAAACAAAAAACGAACAAAAACATGGCGAAAAAAGGTTTTACACGAGAGGAGGCGATTGATTTGATCTCTGATGACACCTGGGAAGAGACTGAACATGATTCATCGGACCCGGAGTCTGTATTCAGACATTGAGTAGGTGTATGCTGCTGGGTTTGATCCAGTCGTGGATTGGTAAGTGAAGCTTATTTGTTTCTTTCTGATGAATCGATGAGAAATGAATAAAATAGTCAGACTCCGTGTTTCTGTTGAAAAAAAAAACACTGTTTCACACACTTATATCTGCGTTGCACACATGTGTAAGCGCGTATGTGCATGCATGCGTCCATATTTGCTCATGTAACGTTAGCGTTATGTGTATGGGTGCGTGTGCATGCATACATAATTTTCTGTTTGTATGTAAGTGCATATCTATCTCTCTCTCTCTCTCTCTCTCTCTCTCTCTCTCTCTCTCTCTCTCTCTCTCTCTGTGTGTGTGTGTGTAAGTAAAGGTGCGTGTGTGTGTATGCAAATGTGTGCGTGTATGGGTATATGTATGTTTGTGTAAGTGCATGCATGTGTGCATACGTTTATGTGTGTGCTACTGCTAATGTGTGCATGTGTATATCTGTGTGTTTGTGTGTATCTGTGTGCATGTGTATCTGTTTGTTTATGTGTGCACGTGTGTATCTTATACAGTCTATGATGTGTATGCAAATGTGTGTGTGTGTATGTGCATGTGTGACTTTGTGCATGCATTCATTTATGTCTATATCTGTATATTTGTGTGTGTTTGTAGGTGCATGTATGTGTGTTTGATTGTGTGTATGCAAATATAAGTAACTGCAGGCTTTATTTTTATTATTTTATTGTATTATTATTATAGTTATTTATTTATTATATATTTATACATTATTTTTTTCAAAATTTCTCTTACTAATAAATTGCTTCTTAATGAAAAGTATTTTTATGTACATATATAGTGAGTTTGTAACAAATGCTGCTTTTTTTGTTTTTGTTTTTTTTCTCAGTGTGGCTTCTCCAGTTATCTACGAAGAAGCAAATGGGCCATCTACATCGAACACAACACCATCTCAGAGGGGCCTGGGCCGTGGTCGCAGCTGTAGCTGTACAATAAGTACATGGGGGCACCTCCAACAAGATGCTCAGAACAAAGTCAGTGCCCCATAAAACAAGTCGTATGTGACCATTTTCCAGCACTTCCTGGACATTGCAGTGACCAACAGCTTCATTTTACACAAAGAGCTGTGTGCCATCCACCATGATAAGCTCATGACACGGCAAAACTTTCAGGAGCTGCTAGCTGCTCCACTCACAGGTGTTCCCCTGGATGGCAGCTCGAGAGAGATGCGATCATCTGCCTGTTCCTGTGAGTGATACTCAATACCTTTCACAGAGTTGCATACGATGCAAAAGGAGCACCCCATGGAAGTGCCAGGAATGTGATGTGGGACTATGCTTGCAGTTAGACAGGAACTGCTTCAGAGAGCACCACATTTAAATGACTGGATTGAAGGATCCAAAAACGCCTGGAGAACTGGAGTACAACAAATGGCTCCTGAGTGAAAACTGTGCAATCCAGTGTCTCAAAAAGACTTTTATATATGTATTATAGTTCCTTTTTCAAGATTGAGGCATTAGATTCTTTCGATCATGAGTTTTCAGATTTTTTCTAAATAAAAACCAGTACAATTTCTTCCCGTTTTTAATTTTTTTGTCTATTTAAATTCTATTTACTAACTCATTACACAAAATAATGTATAATAACTGTAATTTCCTGAAAGCCTATAATTTTCTGAAAAAAAATGACACCTTACACTTGAAGATACCACATTATATTATAATTTTGTACTCAAAGAACCAAAATGAGTGAAAACGGCCAATTTTAGCTTTAGGTTCTAAAGGGTTAAACGCAGTTTAACCAACAGAATTGTTTCTTTCTGGAGGTGACATAAGTCACCTCCACGACTTCCTGGTGTGGGCCAATCAGCAACTTCCTTTACATTGGCGAGATCCATTTGATTACCCTCAGGCGAGAGAATAAAACCTTGACGAATAAACAATTCTCCAGCAGCCTCTGGAGCACTCGCCTGTCTTGCTGGATATGATCACGCTTGTTCTGGGAGAAGATCAGTATGTCGTCGATGTAAACAATAACAAACCGATCGACCATGTCTCGGAGCATGTCGTTGACGAGTGCCTGAAAGACCGCCGGGTAGTTGGAAAGCCCAAACAGCAAAACTAAATATTCAAAATGCCACGTATGGGTGTTAAAGGCGGTCTTCCAGTTGTCTCCCTCCCTAATCCGAACGCAGTGATCCATCTTCCTTCTCCACGAAGAAGAACCCCGCCCCAGCTGGAGAGGAAGAGGGACGGATAATGCCTGCTACCAGATAATCGTGTATATACCTCTCCATGGCCTCCCTCTCCGGACCAGACAGAGAGTAAAGTCACCCTTAGGTGGAGAAATGCCAGGCAACAGGTCAATCACACAGTCGGACGGGCGGTGCGGAGGCATAGATGAAGCTCGGGACTTACTGAAAAGCACTCTCAAATCATGGTAAGCCTCTGGTACATCCGCCAGGTTGATCAGCTCCTTCTGCAACACAAAACGAGACAAGACTGGGGAAAATGCAGAACCCAAACACTGAGATAAACAGAAAAGGCTCCAAGCCAAAATAGAACCAAGAGCCCAATCAATATGGGGGTTATGTTTAACTAACCAGGTGTGACCCAACACCACTGGAGTGGTGGGCGAGTGAACAAGGAGAAATCTAATCTCCTCAGCATGATTATCAGACAACGTTAATGTGAAAAACTGAGTGGTGTGAGTAATATTAGTGAGATGGTTGCCAAAAAGGGTCCTGGCAGAAATAGGTCCGGCCAGCGCAACGGCTGAAATCCCCAGATGTGTTGCCAGTATGTAATCCATGAAGTTGCCCTCCACTCCAGAGCCAGTAAATGCCAAAATTTGGAAACAGCTCCCCCAAACTGTAATGAAGCCTGAAACTCTGAATGACCACCAGGTGGCAGTCAAGTTGTAGTGATGCTTACCATGTGCTCTCCCTTGCTTGAAAAGCGTGGCCCCACCACAAGGCACGCCGCTACCACTGACCCGCCTCACTGCAGTAGAGACACAGCTGATGGGCCAGGCGTCCCCTATGGTCAGCCGTGCTCTCCCAACTTGCATAGGCTCCTCCTTTGGCGTTGAGACAGCGTGTCACATGCTGCTCCAAACTCAGCCCCAGTGCATGCTCAATGGGAATCCCCCCTCTTCGGAGCCGGGAATGGAGGGCAATCTGGTCGTTGACCCAAATGGTGAGGTCGATAAGCTCATTCAAGCCAGAAGGCAGTTCTAGAGAATGGATCTTGTCCTTCACATGCTCAGCCAGGCCATGCAGGAAGTGATCCCAGAGAGCCTTCTCATTCCAGCCACAGGATGCAACGAGTGTGTGGAATTCAACAGAGTAACCGGACACTGACTGCTCTCTCTGCTGTAGAAGCAACAATGCTCGTGCTGCCTCAATTACGCGTGCTGAGTGATCAAACACCTTGCGCTACTCCTTTGAGAATCCCTCAAACAACACACAACAGTCATGCTTGCTGTCCCACACGGCCATTCCCCACTCTCTCGCTTGACCTAACAAGAGAGTGATGATGAACACTAGCCTGGATTGCTCCATGGGGAAACAGGAATGCTTGGTGAGTGAAAGTCAATGAGCATTATGTAACCCTGGTTCGCCTACAGAGAATAAGGATCTCAACAACAACTATGAATGCTCACCTCTTTGAGTGAAACTTTGATTCCAGCTAAATTTTACACTTAACCCTTACTGGATAAACTTTCTGTATTTCAAGGAATACATTTCCCTTTCTTGTCTCAACTTAATAAAAGAAAAAAACAATATATACATGTAAGCAAATACCAATGATCAAGTTAAAGGGGAAAAAAACAACCTCAGAGGGAAAATAAATTCACAGCTTGATTTTCAAATCTTGTGTTTCAGTACTTGAGGTTTCATTCACAACTTGTGAATGTGGCTGAATTCAGTAATGACAACGAAATAGTTAGTCACTCAGTCTCTTCCAATTAGATCCTTCCAAAGAGAATTGTGAAATGCGCTGTTTGTCCTACTAATTCACTTTCCTACCGTCCAGTTCAAACACAGCAATGTCGATGTCACTCAGTAGCACTTCTTGGAAACTCCTTGTGGCTCGCCAGTCCTTACTCCCTCCGCGAACACAGTTTGGACGAAATCCAGAGACTCCATTCCGTGAAACATCGATCTCCAAACAGCGTCATCTCAGAGTTTGCAGCACACACTCGATATGGCAATGATGAACTCGAACCAGAAGGAAAAGAAAACAAAAGAAAAAAAAACATAAAAAACCTGACCTTGAATAACAAGGTCATAAAATCATTGTTAATATCATTTTCAGAACAAGCACATATAATTACGTGTAACAAAGTAACAAAATGACAATTAAATTTTTTCAAATGTATACAAAAGCATAAATGTATCACATGTGAAAACAAAAGAAAAAAAAAACATAAAAAACCTGACCTTGAATAACAAGGTCATAAAATCATCGTTAATATCATTTTCAGAACAAGCACATATAATTACGTCTAACAAAGTAACAAAATGACAATTAAATTTTTTCAAATGTATACTGTGGCAGGGGGGGTGTGGTTTAGCGAAGTCTGCAGCGGGAGAGAAAATCCGGAGACGAGCGGTAAGTGAGTGGTTTGGGCGAAAATTATCATCACCTGTTTCTTGTTCTAGTAATTGGTGTGGAGAGAGTATAAAACGCCAGGAGAGTCGGAAGCAAGCGAGAGAGAGACGGACTGCTGACGCAAACCGGAAACCGAAACCGGAAAGAGCAAACCGAGAGTGTTGTGCCAACGTATCAGAATAAAAGTCACCAGTTGGTGTTTGTGAACTTTAATTTCATTTGTTAAATAAATACGTCAGCAGTCCAGCCGACCCCTTTGTCCTCTTCCTTTCCTCCAAACGAACTTGCTACATATACAAAAGCATAAATGTATCACAAAAAACGTAAACAATTAATTAATTACCAACGTCTTTTGCTTCTGTATGAATGTTATGATGATGGAGGTAGAACCCAATTGCAGACAGTTGTCACAGCAACACAGTTTATTGAACAAATAACAGGAAAAACAAAACCCCCGAGGGGGCAAAATAAGGGCTAGACAGACGAAGGATGACTAAACTAGACTAACACTTGACAAACTAGACTACAACAGAAACAGGAACAAACTACTATTTAGACAAGACTTTCAACAGACTTACTCACGGACAGCTCAATGTTAGACAATGTACCGACACAGGACAGAGAACATGCGGGGATTAAATGAGGAGCAAACTAATCAGGAACAGGTGACACAGGTGAAGGCAACAATCTAATGATTACAAGATGATGACAAGGGGGCGGGGTAACGTGACAAGACAACGCAAGCACATGGCCCAAACAAATGGTCATATGCTTGCACATAAAACATGGGCTTGTCATGATCCTGCCTGAAGACCAGAAATTAATCAGAGACAAGAAGGCAGAATCATAACAGAACCCCTCCCCTAAGGAGCGGCTTCCAGACGCTCCCTAAGGGAACACTAAACACGTGACATGACAGACTGAGACCAGGACACAAACCAACAAAACATGACAAAAACTAACAAAGGCAGACACGAAAACACGACAACCGGGTTGGGATGAAACAATAAAAATAACAAACACGGGAGGGGGGGCGGAGGAACAACAAAGTTCATGGGGGAATGTCCAGGTTGGGTGGGTGTGACTGAAGTCTTGAGTCTTCCGGAAGAGGGCTGTGAACAAGGACTCTGGGCAGGTTTGGATGGGGACACACGAGGGACAGTCTTAGGGAAAACAGTTTGGGGTGAAGTGGTGACAGGAGCGTCCGGGGAAACGCACAGGGGTACAGAGGGCGAAGAAACAGGAAGCCAGACCGGGGGAACAGCAGGGGACACAACAGGACACATGACAACATCTTCTGGACACAAGACAACATCAGGGTAGACAGAAACTGGCTCGGGAATAGCGCTCACCGCGGCTGGCTCGGGATCAGTGCTCACTGCGGCTGGCTCGGGATCTCTGGGAACTGAGTCTGGGGACAAGACAGGGCTGGCGGGGACCTCAAGGATCTTGACAAGACGAGACAAATAATCGGACAGGGTCCTGGCAGCAATGGCTACAGGCATCTCCTGACGAGCCGAGACAGACTGCAACACTGCTTCTGCTGCAGTGTCGGCCGCGGCTCTCTCCTCAGCGCTCACGACTGCTGACTCTGACACAGTTCCTCTTGTAGCTGGTTCAGGATCAGCATTCACTGCTGCTGGTACTGGATCAGCGCTTACAGTGGCTGGCTCGGGGTCAGTGCTTGCAGTAGCGGGCTCTGGAACAGCGCTTGCAGTAGCGGGCTCTGGAACAGGCTGAGATGAAGAATGAGAGGTTCCCCTTCTCCTCTTCTTTCTCCTAGGTCGCGTTGCAGACGCCATGGACGGACTTGTGACTGGTTGGGGAATCTCAACAGGAGCTGTGACTGGGGCATGGAGGATAGTCTCTGACAGGGCTGATTCAGTCGCGGAGGACTCCGATGAAGAATCCCAAGACACCCGTCTCCATCGTTTACCCCGGAGACTTTGGGGGACGAATGAAGCCTCAGGGGTGGAAGTGGAGCCAGCTTGATTCCCCAGGGTAACCACAGCCAGGACACGACCCTCCGGGATCACTGACAGCTTGGGTGATGGTGACGACAAGGTGGAACCCCGCGACTCCCTCTGCGACAAACAATCCACCATGTCACCAAACGAGCAGCAGACCAGCTTCTCCCGTTCTGCCAGGGGTGGAGGAGCATTGAGACCCGCTATGAGGTAGTGGTTGAGGAGGATATCAGGTAGGAACAGCCTCCTCTCGATCGCGACCCGAGCGTACTCTCTCAGGGGCCGCTCTCCCTGGGGAGGTATTGGCAGCTTGCCATTCTTTGCATCGTCGATAGCCCTCTGCCACCATTGTGCAAGGTCGTCAGAGTTGTGCTCTACCAGAGAGGACATACTGTCTGCTGGGTTCTTTCTTGGTCGGTACATTCTGTTATGATGATGGAGGTAGAACCCAATTCTAGACAGTTGTCACAGCAACACAGTTTATTGAACAAATAACAGGAAAAACAAAACCCCCGAGGGGGCAAAACAAGGGCTAGACAGACGAAGGATGACTAAACTAGACTAACACTTGACAAACTAGACTACAACAGAAACAGGAACAAACTACTATTTAGACAAGATTTTCAACAGACTTACTCACGGACAGCTCAATGTTAGACAATGTACCGACACAGGACAGAGAACATGCGGGGATTAAATGAGGAGCAAACTAATCAGGAACAGGTGACACAGGTGAAGGCAACAATCTAATGATTACAAGATGATGACAAGGGGGCGGGGTAACGTGACAAGACAACGCAAGCACATGGCCCAAACAAATGGCCATGTGCTTGCACATAAAACATGGGCCTGTCATGATCCTGCCTCAAGACCAGGAAAAATCAGAGACAAGAAGGCAGAATCATGACAATGAAATGCTTAATTAATGGATAACACACCGTATGTGTTAACCAAGGCCTCCTCTCTGCAATCGAAATTCAAAAACGACTCAGTCTCTTTTTTTTCATCAACTTTGCTTCTAGTCTCAATACATGAATGAATCGTCTTTAAATGAATATTACTCGGGTTTTAATCAAATATTGCTACTTGATTAATCCAATTTTTACATTTCAATCGGAGAGACCTGAAACACCTCCGTTCACTTCTGTTCCAACGAAGCAAGAGAGCGAGAGAGAGCGCGCACTCACCAACTGCGTGAAAAAAAAATGCTATCAAACGTTCTCACTCGTGATTGGTCAAATCTTATATATACAAAATGCCCCTATTGGTAATTTCAGAGCTCATGAACATAACTACTCCCAGCTCATCTGAGTGTTGGTAACCTGGGTTACACCCTCCCCCTCTGATCATATGCACGTCCTCGGGCATATGTGAGGCTGCATGGTAAGTACTGACAAGGGTTCACCCGGTACCATGGCACATTTATTCCAAAATAAATCTGAATTTTCCTCAGACTGAGCAAAAGCAGTACCACAGAAATCAAAGGATTCCCTAAACGAGGATAGTGGAATTTCTTGGGGGGTTTGATCTGCCTTGTAGAGTGTCTTACACCCTCACATTGCGGGTTTTCATCTTCTAGCACCCCTTACCCTGAACCCACTTCAGGTACAATCTCAGGTGCAGGATTGTTCCCCTCATCCAGAACAACCCTCAGTTCTTCAACTGGATTCACAACTACATTACTCAGTGTCTCAGGAGACCCATTAACGAACTCTGAGGTATCACAATCAACCTCCACAGAGACTAATGCAGGATTGTCTGCTCCATGTTCTAAAAGATCACCCTCTACATTCTCGGATTCCACTCCATCCTTTACAGGTAAGTTCTCACTCATTTCTGTAACTTCGAATCTGTAACTGGAGAACACTGCAAATGACAGGAAGAACTTTCAGGTGGGATGTAACGAGAAGTTACCTCTGTTAATCCTCTAGGTACAAAACAGCAAAGGGATTCACTGTCTGAGTCTTCTTTATCATTTAAAACTTCTGTCTCATCAGCTTTTTGTGCACCTGAGTGAGGTTTTATTTGACGCTTTGAACGCACATTGGATAAAGTAGTGTCTTCCAACTCAACACCAGTTAAAAACCCGCAAGGTAAGAGCAGGTCTCTGTGCAGAGTGCGGACAGGACCATTCTTCCCCTCAGGACAGACTGTATACACTGGAACATTTTGTACTTTCTTTAAGACAATGTACACGTTTGGTTCCCATTTATCCAACAGTTTTTGTTTCCCCCTCAATCGAACATTTCGCACTAACACTCTATCACCTACTTTCAAAACAGAAACCACCACATTTCTATCGAACCTCTTTTTGTTCCGTTCGGCCACTTTCTTGCTATTTTCTGAAGCTAACTTGTAACTTTCTTCCAACCTGTTCTTTAAAGAGGTTACATACTTTGAGTGGGAGTGTCAAGGTTCATCATTCAATAGACCAAAAGCAATGTCCAGTGGCAACCAATGCTGCCTGCCAAACATCAACTCATACGGTGAATAGCCGGTCACATCGTTTCTGGTGCAATTGTACACGTGAACCAGTGGCTTGACATACACTTTCCAGTGAGATTTCTGTTTGTTTTCTAGGGTACCCAGCATCTGCAATAGTGTTCTGTTAAATCGCTCTACTGGGTTTTGCCTAGGGTGGTAGGGCGTTGTTCTAACTTTATGTATACCAGCAATCTTACACAATTCCCGGATGATGTTGGACTCGAATTCGGGCCCTTGATCGCTGTGTAGCTTCTTTGGGAAACCGTAATGCACTAAGAAATGGTCCCAGAGACACCTAGCAAACGTATAAGCCTTCTGATTTCAGGTCGGAATTGCGACTGCATATTTCGTAAAGTGGTCTGTAATGACCAAAATGTCTTTCGTGTTGCTGCTGTCAGGTTCTACTGACAAAAAGTCCATACAGACTAGCTCCAATGGTCTGCTAGTCTGTATATTTAACAACGGAGCAGCCTTCTGGACTGTGGACTTCCTCCTGACACAGCGCTCACAAGTTCGGATCTTTTGATCTACAGCATTGGCCATTCGTGGCCAATAAAACCGGGAACGAAGAAGATCTAGAGTCCTCTCTATGCCTAAATGGCCCATATCATCGTGCAAACAAGTAAGCACAATCTCTCTGAGACTTTTGTTCAATGCTAATTGTTTCTGGACCCTTCCTTGATCCACACGCTTACGATACAATAGCCCATTTATCATCTTAAACTTGTTCCATTCCTTAAGCCACAAAACCATGTTTAGTGGCTTACCCTTCACACTAAGAGGCTTCTCGCCAGACTCAAGGTAGCTAATGACTTTGTTCATCTCGGGGTCTTCTCTCTGTTTACACCTTAAATCATCTTCAGACAACCTAGGAATAGAAGGTAGACCATGATCACATTCATCCATGAACACCGGAGGTAACGCATCTGAAGTCACGCCAAGGGACTCGACCAAGGCAATGGATGAGGGCCAATCTGATGACTCTCACAGATGGCGTTCACCCATTCTGGAAACATAACCTCCTGGCCCTGTTCGACCTCCATATGATTTAATGTGAACTGCTTAATGCGTTCCCATTCCTTCCAAGACTCATGGTCATCTGTGAGTTGTCCATTGGGACGTCGAGATAACCCATTTGCGTCCTGATTCTGGGCACCTGCCCGGTACTGAATCTTAAAGTTGAATGTGGATAGACAAGTTTCACTGAGGTTAGGACGTATGTCAAGGAATTACTGTCAGTCACAACTGTGAATTCACTCCCATACAAGTAATCGCTAAACTTAACTGTCACCGCCCACTTCAGTGCTAAAAATTCCATCTTATGAGCTGGATACTTTGCCTCGCTATGGGTCAAACCACGACTGGAATATGCAATGACCCTCAGCTGTCCCTCCTGCTTTTGATAAAAAGCAGCACAGAGCCCGGTGGTGCTGGCATCGGTATGCAACAGGTAGGGCAGCTTTGGATCAGCATAGCCAAGTATTGGAGCAGTTGTCAGTTTGTTCGACGATGGCTTCGAATGCTTGTTGGCACTCCACAGTCCATCTATCCCCAAACGGCTCTTTTGGATTAAAGTAGGGTTGATTTACTTCCTTACATTTGGTTCTCTTCCTAACAGGAGGATACCCTGCCGTGAGGCAATTCAAGGGTCTGACCATTTTGGAAAAGTCCTGCACGAATCTCCGGTAATACCCGGCAAATCCTAAAAAGGATTTCAACTCTTTAAGATTTTGTGTTCTCGGCCAGGTTTTTACGGCTTATATTTTGCTAGGGTCAGTACTCACACCATGTTCAGACACAACATGACCCAGATACTGTACGGATGTCTGAAAAAAACTTACACTTGTTGGGAGAAAGTTTTAAACCGTACTCTTTCAAATGGTTGAGGACTTGTATTAGATGGTGCTCATGCTCCTCAAGGGTTTCTGAGAATACAATTAGATCATCAATAAAGACCAGTACCTCGCTCCAGTTCAAGCTCCCCATACAGTGCTCCATTAAGCGCTGAAAAGTACTGGGCGCATTAGTTATCCCCTGGGGTATCCTATTAAATTCCCAGAACCCAAGAGGACACACAAAAGCAGTCTTCGGCTTATCTCGCTCATCCATTTCAATCTGATAATATCCTGATTTCAGGTCGAGAACGGAAAACCATTTGGAGCCAGTAAGCACTGAAAATGCCTCTTCAAGATTTGGAAGGGCATAGGCATCCTTAATGGTTTGCACGTTCAACTTCCTGAAATCAATACAAAGCCGAACGGAATTATCTTTTTTTCTCACCACAACAATAGGAGAGGTGAATAGAGATTCAGACTCCCTGATTACACCTGCATCCAACAACTCCTGCAAGTGTTTCCTGACTGCACTAACATCTTGCAGATGAATCGGTCTGGGTCTATGTTTGAAGGGAATCTCATCACTGAGCTTAATGCGATGTTTCACCTTGTCGGTATGCCCATAATCCATATTATGCAAGGCGAAAACTTCAGGCATCGAACTCAGCAAGTTGGAAATACGACTCATCCATTCTGTCGGCAAAGGTGAGTCACCGAAATCAATGTTTATATGTGGCTTTGTCGATTCTGCCAGGTCTTGTGATGGGTCATCCCTCTGAGGGACTTCCATAACCTGTTGGACAGCGTACATCTCAGCTAATACTGTTTTAGGAGAGACCGAAATGTCAGCATGTGTCTCATTCTTTAACAGCACAAGCACATGAAAAAAACGTTTATTAGGCAGTGCGTGTAGACCACTAGCGATGACTAAACCACCTGGTAAGTTGGACAGCTCAGAACACCCGATGAGAGCTACATTCTCTGAAAAGCAGCTAATCAGTTAAAAAACTCCATTAACTACTGCTGTTCCACCCGCTGGCACAGTTTCAGCATGGTCCCTTCCCAGGGTCACTCAGCCCAAGGTCTCTACGCACCTTTGCTGGTGCCTGGCACTCAGAATCTTAAGTACAGCACGATACCCACTGAAGGTTGGGTTAGGCTAAACATCATCACCCTCAATATGAATGTCATACAGAATGTCAAGGGAGTTTGTTCCTATTGATATTTGCTGCACTCCTACCAGATCGGGTACCACCAAGGCAAAGGTGTCAATTTCGGCTTCTACACCCAAAAGTTCCTTAGGGAAGGATAAAGTTAGCTCCACATACCCTAAATAGGGAACAGACTGTCCGTTGGCCCCTTCTACAGCTAACAAAGCATTCAACGGCACCACTGGATGGTCTGCCAGATGGGCTTTGTGGAAAGATGAAGGAATTGTGGTCACTTGGGACCCAGTATCCAACAAACAATTCACCTTCATCCCCTCAATGCACACCTGAGCCGTACATTTGGTTCCAATTAAACCTTTTGGTAACCTCCCTCTCATGGAACCTTTTGAATAGCAGTTAAAAGTTTCCTGGTCTTGTTTAGGGCACCGATACTCAACCCCGTTCTCTGCATGCCCTACTACAGAGACGGCTTGGAGTTTCCCTTCTGCAAATTTATCTTGATTCTGCAAGTCCCATTGGGCTTGCTTCTCCTCAACAAACTGCGTTTTCTGGCCACTTTGGAGGGGTCTGGTTCATTTTCACAGTGGACAGCAATGTGTCCCTCCTCACCGCTGTGAAAACAATACCCGGGACGAGGTCGACATGCCCCCACCAAATTCAGAGACTGCTTTGATTCCTATGACTCAACCTGTCTGAACCATGAATTTTCAAAAATTCCACGAGACCCCTTCGCTTTTTGCATTTGGTTTTTCTGCACTTCCATTGTGACCATTTGAGCTTTTAACTCAGCCACCTGTTTCTTTAACTCTGCAAGTTCAGATGCATTGGAGTCGGAGTATGACAATTTCTTATGCACAGCCGACTCCATACCCTGTATTTGTGCTCTCAAATCATTCACTTCTGATTTTAAAGCTGAAAACTCTTCAGCTTCCTTGCGATCAGCCTGCCCTCTCTTAGAAACTGACATTTTCAGAGGAGCCAACTGCGTGTGAATGCCTGGCATTGCCTTTTCTGATGCATCCACTTCAGCAGTCGCTGTACCTCCCACCCCAGCAACAAGAGTGGACAGTTGATGTGCAGTAGCTTTTGGCTTAACAGACTGGGAACTCAATTTGTTCATTCCCAAATGGCTACGCATACGCATTTCCTTGGAAACCTGCTTATCTTCCTCAACCCTAACAGACACTACTAACTCGGCAAACAAAGGTGGGCTGGTTTTCCTTTCTTCAAGGCGCAAATTTGAAAGCAATCAATTATCCCAACACCCTCGACAAAATTGTTTAAGCAAGCTGCGACAGCGCTCTGCTTCGGAAATGTCTCCCCTTCGCACTGTCGCACTCAGCATGACTTGCAGACGATGCAAATAGCTTGAGGGTTTCTCCCCCTGATTTTGGAATAGTGTCATAAATCGTGCCAATAATTCATCACCATCTTCGACTGAACCATAAACGGACTCAAGCAGATCCAGGTATACTGCTGGAGATGCTTGAGGTCCAATATGCTTAACTACATCAGCCGCAGGTGGCTGAAATGGAGGGGTCATCCAACAAGAAGTCAACACTCGCCCTCCAAGTATCGTAATCTGGGTCGTTAGGGGGTCTGGGGATTTTTCCAGAGAATGATCGCAAACGCACAGGAACATATTGAGCTATTTCAGCATCAGTAGTCCGCACAACATGCTCGACCACTGCTCGCTGCATGCTAGGGGGACTTAACACATCCATGAACAAGGCAGCAGACATAGGCACTGCATTTGCCCCATTAGTCTTGGTAAGGTTTGGCTCCTTGGTTTGTTGAACATTCGGAAAGAACACTTGGTCTGCAGATGGAGAAGCAAGTGCCTCCACGCCTGCTCCCTGTGACTGAGATAATTGGGGAGTTTGAGACTCAGCCACAACAGGACCATCACTAGGCGTGGGTGACGAATAAATGAGAGAGCTATCAGCATTAAGCTTCCTTAGCTCCTCTTGAATCACAAGCTGATAAGGTTTTCCGCTTAATCTAGCAATTTCTTGCAATTCATCCAAATAGTCTCTAATGACGTCATCACCAGTTGCCTGTGTGTAAACACTGTTCAGGGCACGCACGTTAAAAATGACATCTGCATGAGAAGTACTAACGATTCTTAATGCCAACAAGGGTCGCAGTGTATCCATGGCTGATCTATATTGGAACTCTATGATAGCCTGTCTGTGAAATTCAGAGGCTGGGCTATCAATAAGCAAGGTTCTCTTTATGCTACCATAACGCATCAGCGCAACAGCGCATCAGCTCAAGATCTTGATCGGATTCAGAGAGTGTTATACCGCTCACTAAAACGGCATTGGGAATGATTACTTTCTCTCGTCTCACAATATCCATATTTCTCACCAACCTCACTGTATACACTACCCACCCACTGAGGTCACCGTTGTTGTATGACACCCCGAATTCTCCTGGCTGGCGCGCCAAGTTTATTCTGTAACCCGCTGCACCAAGTACTGCAGACACGATGGGTTCTGAATATGGCCAGTGTTCAGAGATTCTGGTTCGCCTACGGAGAATAAGGATCTCAACAACAACAATGAATCACTCAGACACGGTAAGATGATTTACTCAAGTGTTATTTGTCAAAAGCAACGAATTGCCTTAATTGAAATCCAACAATTATAAAAGTGAGGAAAAAAATAATAATAATTATACAAATTCTTGAAAAAAAATACAATGGGTTATTTCTCAACCAACGAAAATAAAACATATTTTACTGCAAGTGGCCAATTAATATCTTAATTCTTTCCCTTTACAGATTTCAAGGGCTTCAAATGAAAACTCAGAAAACTCAACTTGGAACTACAATACCCTTTCAACCACAACTTCTCATCAGTAAATGAAATTAACCCTTTGTGTACTCCTTTTAGGATTCACTGATTTCTTTCTTTGTATCATCAAAAAAGAAAAAAAGAAAAGAAAAAGAAAACCTTTGTTCTGACGTAAGAAAAAAAAACTTGATGAATGACTTGATCAAAGACTCTGTGTGCTCACCTCTTTGAGTGAAACTTTGATTCCAGCTAAATTTTACACTTAACCCTTACTGGATACACTTTCTGTATTTCAAGGAATATATTTCCCTTTCTTGTCTCAACTTAATAAAAGAAAAAACTATATATACATGTAAGCAAATACCCTTGATCAACCTCAGAGGGAAAATAAATTCACAGCTTGTTTTTCAAATCTTGTGTTTCAGTACTTGAGGTTTCATTCACAACTTGTATTCAGTAATGACAACGAAATAGTTAGTCACTCAGTCTCTTCCAATTAGATCCTTCCAAAGAGAATTGTGAAATGCGCTGTTTGTCCTACTAGTTCACTTTCCTACCGTCCAGTTCGAACACAGCAATGTCGATGCCGCTCAGTAGTACTTGTTGGAAACTCCTTGTGGCTCGCCAGTCCTTACTCCCTCCGCGAACACGAGAGTTTGGACGAAATCCAGAGACTCCATTCCGTGAAACATCGATCTCCGAACAGCGTCATCTCAGAGTTTGCAGCACACACTTGATAAGGCAATGATGAACTTGAACCAGAAGGAAAAGAAAACAAATGAAAAAAAACACAAAAAAACCTGACCTTGAATAACAAAGTCATAAAATCATCGTTAATATCATTTTCAGAACAAGCACATATAACTACGTCTAACAAAGTAACAAAATGACAATTACATTTTTTCAAATGTATACAAAAGCATAAATGTATCACATGTAGTCTTACAAGAAAGAAAAAAAACGTTCACAATTAATTAATTACCCAATAACAGCATCTTTTCTCATATTTAATAATAATAATAATAATAATACATTTTATTTATGGCGCCTTTCTGGACACTCAAGGTAACCTCACAAAACATACTAGTACAATACATTTATAAATCAATGAAATTGTAAAAAAACAATAATTACAGAGCATAAAATCAGGGTACATAACTAAAAACAAAATTAAGAACGGATTGATCATGTGTGATATGCCAGCTTAAAGAGATGAGTTTTCAGGCGGGATTTAAAAATAGAAAGTGAGTCAATATTACGGATATCTGGTGGAAGAGAGTTCCAGAGACGAGGGGCTGAGCGACTGAAGGCTCTAAACCCCATGGTGGTCAAACGGGCAGAAGGTACAGTAAGATGTATAGAAGAAGAGGACCTAAGAGTCCGGGTCGGTGTGTTAATGTGAAGTAGGTCGGTGAGGTACAAAGGTGCAAGATTATGGATAGCCTTAAAGGCCAGAAGTAAAATCTTAAAATCAATGCGGTATTTAACCTGGAGCCAGTGCAGCTGCTGAAGTACAGGAGTAATATGGTTAAGGAGTTCGGGTGATAATTCGGGCAGCAGAGTTCTGAACCAGTTGAAGTTTATGTAAAGTTTTGAAAGGAAGACCAACAAGAAGGGAATTGCAATAATCAATACGGGATGTGACCAGTGTATGAACGAGAATTGCTGTACTAGTGAGTGAAAGAGATGGTCTGAGGCGATTGATGTTACGTAAGTGAAAGTATGCAGATCGAGTGACGTTATTAATGTGAGCTTTAAAAGAAAGTGTGCTATCTAGGATCACACCCAGACTCTTTACCCGAGGGGAAGGGGAAACCGTGGAATTGTCAATAATAAGAGAAAAACTGTCAGATTTAGTCAATGTAGTTTTAGTGCCAATGAGGAGAACCTCAGTTCCATCACTGTTTAGTTTCAGAAAATTGCAAGAGAACCAGGATTTGATTCCTATTAGGCAATCGGAAAGGGAACTGGGCGGGAGAGATGTGGTAGGTTTAGTGGACATGTAGAGCTGGGTGTCATCCGCATAGCAATGAAAACTAATGTTGTATTTGCGAAAGATATGACCAAGTGGTAGCAAATAGATGATAAACAGAAGGGGCACACCATGGGGAACACCAGAAGTGACAGGGGATAATTCGGATTTGAAATGTTTAAGCTGGATAATCTGAGTGCGGCCAGAAAGATATGATTTAAACCACTCCAAGGGTGTATCAGTGAAACCAATAGAGACTAATCTGTCAATGAGGATGTTATGAGAAATGGTGTCAAAAGCTGCACTTAGATCAAGGAGAATAAGTATAGTGAGTAGTCCAGAATCAGCTGCCATTAATAGATCATTGGTGATTTTCAACAGAGCTGTTTCTGTACTATGACAGGAACGAAAACCAGATTGAAATTGTTCATAAAGTTTATTGTCAGACATGTGTGCATTAACCTGATGTGCAATTGTTTTTTCTAGAATTTTGAAAAGAAAGGGTAAATTAGAAATTGGTCGAAAGTTATTGAAATTGTTGGGGTCTGCACCAGGTTTCTTGAGTATAGGAGTTATTGCAGCTGATTTTAAAGATGAAGGAATAATACCAGAGGTGAGAGAGGAATGTATAATATTAGTAATTCTAAAAGAAAGAAAGGGTAAACAGGCTTTTACTAAGATGGTAGGAAGAGGATCAAGTGCACAAGTGGTTGGTTTCGATTTTCTAATAATGTTTTGAAAGGAATTCAAATTCGACACTGTAATATGCTCTGGTCCCCTCCCTGCTTACCGTGGTGATGAGATGCATAGCAGATTGTCATCACTCAATGGCTGGATGTCTAAGTGGTGCCCACAGAATAACATAGGTTTCATAGACAATTGGACAAGCTTTTGGGGCAGACCTGACCTGTTTAAAAGAGATGGTCTTCATCCCTCCTGGGGTGGCGCCACTCTTCTCTCTAGAAATATGGCAAATAGTCTTAGTGTTTATACTTGACTAACTGGGGCCCAGGTCAGGAAGCAGACAGACTGGCTAAACCGACCGTCTGCTAGCTGCCTCCCGTCACAGAGGTCAGTTAATTCTCAGCACATAGAGACTTTTTCACCTAGATATCACACTATAGAGACTGTGTCTGTTCCCCGAACTAGAAAAAACAAAAAACGTCCAAACCAAGTTAAGATTAACAATTTAATTGAGGTTCAACAAATAAAAAACAGAAGCAATATGGATAAACAAATGATAAAGCTTGGCTTATTGAATATCAGATCCCTTTCTACGAAAACACATTTTGTAAATAATATGATCACTGATCATAATATAGATGTACTCTGTTTGACAGAAACCTGGCTAAAACCTGATGATTACATTATTTTAAATGAGTCCACCCCCCAAGATTACTGTTATAAACATGAGCCACGTCTAAAAGGCAAAGG
The DNA here is from genome assembly GCF_963082965.1 of Carassius carassius. Lineage (NCBI taxonomy): Eukaryota > Metazoa > Chordata > Actinopteri > Cypriniformes > Cyprinidae > Carassius > Carassius carassius. Next base: position 14,865,512 of record NC_081769.1, read on the forward strand.
TGGAGGTGTTGCTTCAATTTATAACAACGTTTTCAGGATTTCTCAGAGGGCAGGCTACAAGTATAACTCGTTTGAAGTAATGGTACTTCATATAACATTATCCAAAGAAACAAATGTTAATGATAAATCCCCTGTTATGTTTGTACTGGCTACTGTATACAGGCCACCAGGGCACCATACAGACTTTATTAAAGAGTTTGGTGATTTTACATCTGAGTTAGTTCTGGCTGCAGATAAAGTTTTAATAGTTGGTGATTTTAATATCCATGTTGATAATGAAAACGATGCATTGGGATCAGCATTTATAGACATTCTGAACTCTATTGGTGTTAGACAACACGTTTCAGGACCTACTCATTGTCGAAATCATACTCTAGATTTAATACTGTCACATGGAATTGATGTTGATGGTGTTGAAATTATTCAGCCAAGTGATGATATCTCAGATCATTATTTAGTTCTTTGCAAAATTCATATAGCCAAAATTGTAAATTCTACTTCTTGTTACAAGTATGGAAGAACCATCACTTCTAACACAAAAGACTGCTTTTTAAGTTATCTTCCTGATGTATCCAAATTCCTTAGCATATCCAAAACCTCAGAACAACTTGATGATGTAACAGAAATTATGGACTCTCTCTTTTCTAGCACTCTAAATAAAGTTGCTCCTTTACGCTTAAGGAAGGTTAAGGAAAACAGTTTGACACCATGGTATAATGAGCATACTCGCACCCTAAAGAGAGCAGCCCGAAAAATGGAGCGCAGCTGGAGGAAAACAAAACTAGAGGTATTTCGTATTGCTTGGCGGGAAAGTAACATATCCTACAGAAAAGCATTAAAAACTGCTAGATCCGATTACTTTTTTTCTCTTTTAGAAGAAAACAAACATAACCCCAGGTATTTATTCAATACAGTGGCTAAATTAACGAAAAATAAAGCCTCAACAAGTGTTGACATCAGTTCGTAGCAGTGAATGAAGATGTATCCTATCGATCACAAGTGCAGTATGGAGTACCTCAAGGCTCAGTACTAGGGCCGCTACTCTTCACGCTTTATATGTTACCCTTGGGAGATATAATCAGGAAACATGGTGTTAGCTTTCACTGTTATGCTGATGATACTCAGCTCTATATTTCTTCGCAGCCCGGTGAAACACACCAATTTGAAAAACTAATGGATTGCATAGTCGATATAAAAAACTGGATGACGAGTAATTTCTTACTGCTAAATTCTGAAAAAACAGAGGTGTTAATTATAGGACCTAAAAACTCTGCTTGTAATAACCTAGAACACTGTCTAAGACTTGATGGTTGCTCTGTCAATTCTTCGTCATCAGTTAGGAACCTAGGTGTGCTACTTGATCGCAATCTTTCCTTAGAAAGCCACGTTTCTAGCATTTGTAAAACTGCATTTTTCCATCTCAAAAATATATCTAAATTACGGCCTATGCTCTCAATGTCAAATGCAGAAATGTTAATCCATGCATTTATGACCTCAAGGTTAGATTATTGTAATGCTTTATTGGGTGGTTGTTCTGCACGCTTAGTAAACAAACTACAGCTAGTCCAAAATGCAGCAGCAAGAGTTCTTACTAGAACCAGGAAGTATGACCATATTAGCCCGGTCCTGTCAACACTGCACTGGCTCCCTATCAAGCATCGCATAGATTTTAAAATATTGCTTATTACTTATAAAGCCCTGAATGGTTTAGCACCTCAGTATTTGAATGAGCTCCTTTTACATTATAATCCTCTACGTCCGCTACGTTCTCAAAACTCAGGCAATTTGATAATACCTAGAATATCAAAATCAACTGCAGGCGGCAGATCCTTTTCCTATTTGGCGCCCAAACTCTGGAATAACCTACCTAACATTGTTCGGGAGGCAGATACACTCTTGCAGTTTAAATCTAGATTAAAGACCCATCTCTTTAACCTGGCATACACATAACATCCTAATATGCTTTTATTATCCAAATCCGTTAAAGGATTTTTAGGCTGCATTAATTAGGTAAACCGGAACCGGAAACACTTCCCATAACAACCTATCTACTTGCTACATCATTAGAAGAATGGCATCTACGCTAATATTTGTCTGTCTCCTCTTGTTCCGAGGTCACCGTGGCCACCAGATCCAGTCTGTGTCCAGATCAGAGGGTCACTGCAGTCACCCGGATCCAGTACGTATCCAGACCAGATGCTGGATCAGCACCTAGAAAGGACCTCTACATCCCTGAAAGACAGCGGAGACCAGGACAACTAGAGCCCCAGATACAGATCCCCTGTAAAGACCTTGTCTCAGAGGAGCACCAGGACAAGACCACAGGAAACAGATGATTCTTCTGCACAATCTGACTTTGCTGCAGCCTGGAATTGAACTACTGGTTTCGTCTGGTCAGAGGAGAACTGGCCCCCCAACTGAGCCTGGTTTCTCCCAAGGTTTTTTTCTCCATTCTGTCACCGATGGAGTTTCGGTTCCTTGCCTCTGTCGCCTCTGGCTTGCTTAGTTGGGGACACTTCATCTACAGCGATATCTTTGACTTGATTGCAAATAAATGCACAGACACTATTTAACTGAACAGAGATGACATAACTGAATCCAATGATGAACTGCCTTTAACTATCATTTTTGCATTATTGACACTGTTTTCCTAATGAATGTTGTTCAGTTGCTTTGACGCAATGTATTTTGTTTAAAGCGCTATATAAATAAAGGTGACATTGACATTGACATTGACATAATGCCTAATACTTCAGCAGCAGAAGGAAACGTAAAACTTGAAAATGGGCAAGAAGGTGTTGTCAAGGAAGCTGAAAAAGACAGACTGTGAGAGGTATTAGTATTCAGTTGCTGATGAATCTTTTGTACTTTGGAATTAAAAAATGACATTAAAGAATTACAATAAGCAGATGAATATAGATGAGACATGGTAGAGTCTGGTGCTCGTAGTATGTTGTTGACCATGGAGAACAAGGTTCTGGAGTTACCTTCCCCTGTGTTGATTATATCTGCATAATAGTTGGATTTGGTCATAGAAATAGAATCTTTATAATGGAAAATATGGTGTGGCAGGGGGGGCGTGGTTTAGCGAAGTCTGCAGCGGGAGAGAGAATCAGGAGACGAGCGGTAAGTGAGTGGTTTGGGCGAAAATTATCATCACCTGTTTCTGGTTCTGGTAATTGGCGTGGAGAGAGTATAAAACGCCAGGAGAGTCGGAAGCAAGAGAGAGAGAGAGACGGACTGCTGACGCGAAGCCGGAAACGAAACGGGAAAGCGTAAAACGGAAGTGCCGGGACAACGTGCCAGAATAGAAGTCACCATTTGGTGTTTGCAAAGATTAAGTTATTTTCTGTTTAATAAATACGTCAGCAGTCCTGCCGACCCCTTTGTCCTCTTCCTTGCCCACACGAACTTACTACACTGGTGCCGAAACCCGGGAAGGAAGTAGGACCGCCGCCGCCACCATGCAAAGCCCGTCTTCCACGCCACTTGCGGACGTTATTGCTTCCCTCGCGGTCCTGCACCGCGAACAACACCAGGCCCTGCTGGACCTGAGGACCGATCAGGAAAGACGATTCCAGGCCATCGTTCAGGCCCAGCAGGAGGACCGCGAGAGGTTCCGGAGCTTGATTGATCGGGAGGTTCGCGCCAAGGCCGCCAGGCCGCCCGCCGCCCCCTTCCATCTGCCACTGCACAAGATGGGGGCCCAGGACGATCCGGAGGCCTTCCTGGAACTGTTTGAGAAATCGGCGGAGGCCTGCGGGTGGCCCCGCGAGCAGTGGCCGGTGCGCCTCATTCCCCTGCTCTCCGGCGAGGCCCAGGTGGCCGCCCAACAACTTCCGGTGGCGAACCTCCTGGTCTTCAACGACCTGAAGAGGGCCATCATCCAGCAGGTCGGCCGGTCGCCAGAGCAACATCGCCAGCGCTTCCGGTCCCTGGACTTGGGCGAGGCCGGTCGTCCCTTCGCGATGGCCCAACAGCTCCGGGACTCCTGCCGCAAGTGGCTACTAGCCAAGGGAAGTGACGTGGAGCATGTCTTCGACCTGGTGGTGCTGGAGCAGTTCATCGCTCGGCTTCCCAAAAAGACGGCCGAGTGGGTCCAGTGCCACCGCCCCACGTCCATCTGTCTGCCGGTGTTGATGGAGGTAAGCCAAACAAGCAAAGAATAGTCCAAATTGTATTGTATGTGAAATTAGGCCAGAGTGCATTAGTTAAAAGAAATAAAACAATATAAAAGGGTCCAGAGAGCAGCGGCAGCCAACCGCGCCAGCGTACACTCTCCCTAATATTTAATATTTTACTTATCTAAACCTTTCACAGAGTAACACATGAAATAATAGTTAACTCACCAAGACCACGGATGAGACTGACCATTTTAATCTCTTGTAGTTCAACAAACTCAGTTTCCACGCTTGTCTTTCACTCATAAACTTCACGAAATCGATTTTCAAACGAAAACGTCTTTTACTTCTGTATGAAATGATTAATTAACAGATAACACACCATATGTGTTAACCAAGGCCTCCTCTCTGCAATCGAAATTCAAAAACGACTCAGTCTCTTTTTTTTCATCAACTTTGCTTCTAGTCTCGATACAGCGTCTTTAAATGAATATCACTCGGGTTTTAATCAAATATTGCTACTTGATTAATCCAATTTTTACATTTCAATCGGAGAGACCTGAAACACCTCCGTTCACTTCTGTTCCAACGAAGCAAGAGAGCGAGAGAGAGCGCGCACGACCAACCGCGTGAAAAAAAAATGCTAACGTTCTCACTCATGATTGGTCAATTCTTAAATATACAATATGCTCTTAAAAGTAAATTCAGAGCTCATGAACATAACTACTCCCAGCTCATCTGAGTGTTGGTAACCTGGGTTACAGTTGGGACAGAAATGGCCGACATGAGTTGGGATCACCCGAGTATGGAGCGGGCGGATTAAGCCGTGTTTCCGCATGGCAGGGCCTTCACAGCCCGGAGTGGGTGGGACAGCCTGGGCTGCTGAAGGGCTGGCCTGCAGCTGGTCAAGCCATTCTATTAGCTGGTTGAGTTGGAGGGAGATCTCTGAGTAGGTGCTACAAGAAGCCATAAGTTCCTCCTGCTGTCAACCCAGAAGAGAGCCCTGCTGCAGGAGAGCTCGGCGCAGCTCCGTTTCCTCTGCTGAATCCATTTCATGGTGAGTAGATTCTGTCAGGGTGCAGGATAGACAGAGGACTCAGATGCAGAGTAGTGAAAGGAGAATCTTTTATTCTCACCAGAAAACACAAAATAACATAATAATTAAATTGCTCAGGTGAACCAGAGATCCCAGAGCTGGCCAGAACACTGCGGACCACTCGCACTGCCACATCTCCATACTACGGGTCCTTGAACAGGAGAACAGAGGGTAAGACACTGAAGCTTGGACACCACACAAAACACGGGCAAGGACAAAACAATCTACTCACAGCGACAGACAAAAAGGCAGAGACAGCAGGGAAAGCTGAGAAGGCACCCTGCACCATGATAATCAGTAAAGCAATAAATGACTTAGATATAAAATTGCTTGGTTTTGCTCAATTTAGCTAGAAACTAGTTCCAAACAGATCACTGTACTATTTTGCATCACTGAGCAATGGACAGTATATACTTATTGAATGAATCAGCTATTTAAATGAATCAGTTGAATCTCAATGACTCACTCATTAACATTCACTTGCTATCACCTACTGGCGGTTTTAAAGGGGTCATATGATGCGATTTCATTTCTTCCTTTCTCTTTGGAGTGTTACAAGCTCTTGGTGCATGAAAAAGATCTGTAAAGTTGCAAAGTCTCAAATCCAAAGAGATTCTTTATCAAAGTTTAGACTCTGCCATGCCCCCTTAAAATGGCTCATTCAAACAAGCCCCTACTGTACATGTCTACGTCACTATGTGGAAATATTTGCCCCCCTAAAATGGCTCATTCAAACAAGCCCCCACATGTCTATGTCAATATGTGGAAATAGTTACGTAATATAACCCAAATGTTCACAAAAAGAAACAAGGCCTATTTCCAGTAGCCACAGTTAGTGTTGAAGCAGCCATGTCAGGGAGATGGTTTGTGTATCTAGGAGAAAGCTAAATAACTTTTTTTGGCCTTCTGAAAGTAGATGCATTTACGATTAAGATTACTTACAAGTTACAACAGAACAGCAGTGCATTTTATGGACGACCGTTTCGTGAGCCTAGGAGAGGAGGTAATTCTGACATTGCTACGACAATCTGGTGCTTCTGAATCAGCTACTGTGTAAGTATGTTTTGTTAGTTTTACTATTAACTGTATGCAGATTTTTGAGAGTTGTGTGTGTGTGTGTGTGTGTGTGTGTGTATGAGAGAGAGAGAGAGAGAGAGAGAGACAGGATCACATCACAATGGTGTCAGCTGTCTGAACTGTCCATGGCTTGTATAATGCAAACACATGAGCTTCATCACTGTGTCTGTCATGTGACTCTGTTCCCCTTCCGGGCTTGAACTGATGGTAAAAAAACAAAGGACATTATTAAATGTCTTTACATTTATTTTGAAAGGTGAAGCACGCAATTATGGAAAGTGGCATTACATTTCCAATGAGTGCTTACAGTGTTCGCCCAATCACAATGCACTGAGTCAGTTGGCCAATCAGAGTAGACTGCGCTTGTCGGAAGGAGGGACTGTGTAGGAAACAATGCGTTTGAGAGAAGCGGGGCATAGAGGACCTACAATATTGTAGAGTATTTGAAAAATAGTGTGTTTTTTAACCATTAAAGCATGTCAAAATATTCTGTTATACCAAATACACAAATTAATAATCTTTAAAAAAAACTTCATATGACCCCTTTAATTTCACATTGTGGCTTTTTTTTATGTTTAACATTTCACATATCAGTATCCAAAGTTTTATGTTAAAAACAAAACATTAGGCAATTTATACATCAGTATCTGCAGTTCAAATGAATCCATGTCCCCTCTGAGATATATAAACTGTGTAAATACATGCTATTTCAGATGCAGATTCCAGAAATCATCTCGGTTACGTATGTAACCTTGGTTCCCTGAATAGGTGGTTTCAGCAGAAAGACCAGGACATATCAACTCACTCCGCTCAGAGGCCACGCCCACAGATTCCACAGATCTGGCCTCGGATGCCAGATCCGTCCCTGTGCTTGCGATAATAAATCCCGTCTGAGGGGAATCTCCCACGGAGAGCCCGCTAACAGATTGATGAGATCCGCAAACCACGGCTGTGTGTGCCATCGCGGAGCCACCAGCAGCAGCTGTCCCACTCTGTCCCGCCGTATTCTGCATAATACCGCTGGGATCAGACGAATCGGGGGAAACGCATACAAACTGGTCCTGGGCCAGCTGTGAGCTAGCGCATCCAGACCCAGGGGTGATGGAGGGCATAGGGAGAACCATAGCGGGCAATGCGTAGTCGTGCTCGACGCGAATAAATCCACTTTCGCTTCCCCGAAAATCCGCCATAGGTGATTCACCGTTTGGGGGTGTAATCCCCATTCCCCCTGCTCCAGAGCCTGTCTGGATAGTAAATCCGCTCCGAAGTTCAGTCGTCCGGGGATGTAAACATCCCGGATCGACAGAAATCTGTCGTGAGACCAAAGAAGAATACGTCTCGCCAGCCTGCACAGGGGGCGAGAACGCAATCCTCCCTGATGGTTCAGGTAAGACACGACCGCAGTGTTGTCCGTTCTGAGAAGCACATGACGGCCGATCAGTAGACTCGAAAATTACTGGAGAGCCAGAAAGACCGCCAGTAATTCCAATTTGTTTATGTACCAGCTGCGTTGTGCCACTGTCCACACTCCGTGGGCTGGGCGCCCATGACAAACAGCTCCCCACCCGGTCAAAGACGCATCTGTCGTGACAGTCTCTCGGGAAGCACAAATTCCCAGCCGAACCCCTGTGAGGAGAAATTTGGCTGACGTCCATCGTTTTAATGACATCACACACCTCTGTGTCACCGAGATCGTTCGATGCGGAAGACAACGGGGTGAAATATTCCGTCGTTGCGTCCACCACTGAAACGGGCGCATGTGAAGCAAACCCAGATGAATTACAGGAAGCGCCGCCGCCATTAGACCTAACAGTCTGAGGCACAGTCTCACTGTCACTGTGTGACCTGCTCTGAAGTGCTGAACGCATGACGCAATCGACTGAGCGCGCGGGAGAGAAAGCTTTGCTGTCATCGCGCGAGAGTCCAATTCTATTCCCAGAAAAGTAATCCGTTGAGAGGGGACTAACACACTTTTCTGGAAATTCGTGCGTAAGCCCAGGCTGTGTAAATGATTCAGCACAAGATCCCGATGAGAGTGTGCTTGAGTCTGAGATTGCGTTAACACCAGCCAATCGTCCAGATAGTTTAACACACGGACGCCCCAGAGCCGCAACGGGGCCAGAGATGCGTCCATGCATTTTGAGAACATACAGGGAGATAGCGCTAAGCCAAAGGGAAGAACGCGGTACTGATACGCTTTGCCCTCTAAAGCGAATCTGAGGAACTTCCGGTGTCTCTTGATGATCTGAAAATGAAAATATGCATCCTTCAGATCGATCGTGACAAACCAGTCGTTTGGTTGAATCTGAGACAAAATAGACTTTACCGTCAACATCTTGAATTTGCTCGACCTGAGTGCAAGATTCAGACGGCGTAAATCCAGAATGGGTCGTAATCCGCCGTCTTTTTTTGGTACCACAAAATAACGGCTGTAAAACCCTGACTCCATCTGAGAGGGGTGTACTTCTTCTATAGCCCCTTTGCTCAGTAGAGCTCACATCTCCTGTCTCAGCACCACTATATCCATCGGTTTCACCACCGTGGAGAGAATTCCGCGGAAAGGGGGTGGGCCTTTCCGAAACTGAATGGTGTATCCGTGTCAAATTGTGCGTAACACCCATTGAGAAATGCCGGGCAAGCGTTCCCACGCGGCCCGAAACAATATTAGCGGTCTCAAAATGTCTGTTTCCTGCAACGCTGTCGCACACATAGAGATGTCCGGGCACGAAAAACTCACGTTGTTCGTGCACAGGGGAAGTATATGCATAGTAGTCGTTGCATCCCGTTGTGCGTAATCCTGAAACGTGTCCACGGCAGGAATTAGGCCAACAGATTGAGCATCGGGCTCTGACACTAGCGAAATAGCGGCGGCTGTGCGAGCCGTCATGACGGGCCGTTCGAGAAAGACCCTTTGAAGCGCCCCTCGAGCTCTGAAAACTGGATCGTGCAGAGTGTCTGAGGGAGCGTTTGGTGTTACAGTTCGCTCCAATGCTGTTCGAGGCGCTGTTTGCGGCGAAACAGTCAGGGTTTGAGCGTGGGGACTGCAATGAGAGTGTTGGATGCGCGAAAGCGGTCCAACAGCGCTCTCTAGCGGAGGGCACAGTCCCTGGCAGGCAGCAAAAAGATCAGGAGCTGCTGTTCGGTGCCCGAGAAACGAGAGGCATTGGCCGTCAAACTCAGGTTCAACCTTTTTCGTTGGCGTTGTTGAGCCGGTGGAACAACCCTAGGGCCCCAATCCTTGCGAGGGGGCGCCATAGGTGAAGGCTCCTCCCGAGAGGCCACTCGCTGGCGGTGAGAGGAGGTTGAGCGAGAACGCGCAGGCGCCAGTCGGCGTTTAACCTCTCTGGGTCTGTGGGGAATCAGCTGGCGGAAAGCGGCTGATTGCTGTTTCGCTGCTCTGAATTTCTCCACCACTGAAGTGACAGCCTCTCCAAACAAACCGTCCTTAGACACAGGGGCGTCCATGAGAAAAGATTTATCCTTCTCCTTTATGTCGGTGAGATTAAGCCAGAGGTGGCGCTCAACCGTGATTAATCCAGCCATGGAACGGCCCACTGCTCAAGCAGTATGTTTGGTAGCGCGAAGCGCCAAATCAGTTGCTCGCCGTAATTCCTTAACCGCCTCAGGTGTAATACCAATACCAATCCTTTTAACAGCTCCGCTTGGTAGGCCTGAAGGACCGCCATAGAATGGAGCGAAGCAGCCGCTTGGCCAGCGGCCATGTAGGATTTCCCCACTAAACTAGACGTGACTCGACACGCCTTCGAGGGAAGGAGGGGGCGAGACTTCCACTCCGCGGCCGAATTAGGCACAAGATGCTCGGCGAGAGTCTCTTCCACCGGCGGCATCGCTGCATAGCCATGGCCCGCCATATCAGAAATGGTGGCGAAATCCGCAGCCGCAGTGTTCGTGATCCGCGCCGAAAACGGCTGTTTCCAGGACCTCGAAACCTCCTGGTGGAGATCCGGGAAAAAGGGTAAAGGCCTCTGGGGCTGCACGGGAAACCACGTCCAACAGCTCACTGTAGGAGGGGGAAACAAGCCTCTCCTGTCCACTAGGAGGGAGAGGGCTCGTGTCGGCCGCAAAGTCCTCAGACCCCGAGGCCGCAGTGGATAGAACATCGTCATCATGGCGGTCATAACCGAAGGAGATGGCACTACATGCCTCCGGTGTGGGCCGTAAATCCTCACAGGAAAAGACGACAGGCTCAAAAGTTTTTCTGTGTATTAGAGTAGGGGAGAGTGAGCGATGTGGATAATAATTTTCCAGCGCTGAGCTGTCCTCAAACTCCATGTCACACGTGTCACCCCAAGCTATCACCTCGTGCGGTGCCTCGGCAGTCGCAGAAGTGGTGTGGGGGGCGTTAGACACGGCGACACCGGAGAACACATCTACCCTAGAGCGCAGCACTCTGAGCCGCAGGCCATCGCAATGGGGGCATGAAGAAAGGCCGCTAAGCGCCTCCTGTGCGTGGTGTAAGCCTAGGCAAACTACGCACCTGTCATGAGTGTCCCCCTTAACGATGTACCTAGTACACGGGTCCTTGCACTTTTTGAAACTCATCGCGTCCGCGGAGAGGAGTATACTGCTCGTTGATGATCGCTGTGAACGCGAGACAATAGGGCACAGAAGATTCGCTTCGTACTGAAGGAATGAAATCTGAGGTAAATGGCGCGCGGTACCAGGTATATATATGCGTACGCATGCATGGGCGGTGCCACACGCTATTTGGCCAATAGGATTGGCGGGATGGTATAGGGCTTCAGACATTCGTCACACCGAAGGTGTTCCAATACGTGGTGACGTCACCGCAGCATCGAAGTGACCTATGAAAGGGAACTTCTCTTATGTTTGAATGAAAGATTCTAAGAGCCGGAAAAAGTGCTTCTTATTCTTACACAAAAATGGAAGAAATAGTTCAAAAACTGAACAATTTTGCTACTCAAGATGTGTATGAACATATACATATATATATATATATATATATACACACACATATACATATATATATACACATATACATATATATACACATCGTTTCCATTTTGTATTTACTTGTACTTTTACTTTCAATACTTAAGTACATTTAAGATTTAAAAAATACGTCTTGTACTTAAGTACAGTAAACATCACATACTTTTACTCAAGTAATATTCTAAATGGTGACTTCCACTTCAATGTAATTTTCTGGTAAGATATCTGTACTTTTAATTTCAGGTACTTTATACACAAAATCTGCAGTGCTTGGGAGCCTCCAGGAGAGGTTTAAAAAAAAACTAGACTAGCCATTGCCACTTTAGTTTCACTGTTCAGGGGTGCATTTCCCAAAAGCATTAGCTCACTATGGTCACTAGTTTCATTGTTTACTCACATACCATAACTTTAGTGAGAACTTACAGCTCTCATCCTGTGGTTAGAAGAAAAGTTTTTTGTTAATATGACGTAGACTTATGATAGATGAACAGGTTAAGTATTCTTAAGCAGGTATTAACCTGTATTGTTAATTTTGAAATCGCTGGACAAGCTGTAGTATCTAGTTCTTTACTATATACCAGGGGTTCTCAAAGTTTTGATAGGTGAGGGCCAATTTAGGAACCCAACATTGAACTGAGGGCCGCCAAAGGGGCGGGGGAGAAAAAGAAAAAAAACTGAAGAGAAAATCCCATTTGAAATAATTTTAATGACCAGGTTGCATCTCTACAGTTTAAATTTATTGCAATAAACACATTTTAATTTATAACTGAGGCTAAACCTGGCAACCTCCGTTGTTGACCACTTTCTCAGAGAGCAGCGACACGGCACCTGCTCTACTCCCAACCATTGCCGGTGCTCCATCTGTTGTCACACCGACCATAGATGCTAGGTTCACTTTGTATGCATCGAGACTGCGACACACAGCATCACAAATGTCGACTCCCTTTGTTGTTTCTTTCATACTCTCCACGCTTAGCAGCTCCTCGCCGATGTCAAAGTTCTCAGTGACTGTACGGATGAAAATCACCAATTGCGCTGTGTCGGAAATATCCGTGCTTTCATCCAGTGCAATGGAAAAAGCTCCCTTTCCTAGCCCCTCCACACGTTTTTCCAGTTGCTCTTTCAGATCACTGGCCAGATCTTCGATTCGTCGTGTGACTGTGTCATTCGACAAACTAATGTCACGGAACTTTGTTTTTTGCTCTGGACATAAAATGTCGGCTACTTTCAACATGCAGTCTCGCACAAAATTCTCCGTCACTAAACGGCTTGCTCCGTTTAGCTATTTCTTGAGCTACCACATAGCTAGCCTGTGTTACAGCTTCACAGCTTTAGCCAAATTTGTGAAAAATGACTGCTGTGCAATGTAGCCTCTTTTAAGTTGTTCAAGCTTAGTGATGCGCTCCTTGCCACTGAATTTATCGTAGGTTTCATGATTGGTATCATAATGGCGTTTTATATTGAAGTCCTTGCGCATTGCAATTACCTTCTTGCAGATCAGGCAAAGTGTTTTAAACATACTGGAACCATCTGAATCTCCAGATGACAGTAGCAGCTCACCCTTAGCTTTAGGAATTTGGGCAGTGCTATCCTCCATGCCCTCGTACTCCACTAATATTCCCACAGGCACAATCAATGTTGCTGACTTGCACATCTTGTCAGACTTCGTGTCGGGCTTGGGCTCTGTTGCATTGAATAGCTCAGTCTCCTTATCTGGCTCTTTAAACACAATCAGCTCCGGCTCAGAGTCTGCGGTGTGCTCAGGCTTTCGATCTGTGTTGCGTGAGGATGATGACTGGCTGGGCTCTGGGTCAAGCTGCGAGAAGTCTGCGTGGTGGGACTGGATGTTGATGTTGTCCTCGTTGTCATCGTTGACCATCAATGTTGGGGGTAATGCAATACAAGTAATGAGAGTTGCGTAATCAGATTATTTTTTTTCAAGTAACTAGTAAAGTAACGCATTACTTTTTAATTTACAAGAATATTGGGAGAAATCGGAAGTACTGAGGCGTTGTGTGCTCTGTGTGAACATTAGGTAGTTCTAGACTAAATGTGAATGTGCATTCCACTCAAAAAACTATTTAGTATTCTTCAAAATGACTTAAAAAAGTGAAATGCAAACTCATAATAATGCACAAACCTTCAATAATAAATGTTAAATAACAAAATGTATCTAATCCCATTTTATTAACTACTGTCTTTGTTGCTGACCTTTGATGATCCAGTTCAACCATACTAATAAGCAAAAATGACTTAACATAAACTAACAATTGTGCTTCATTGTTTTTTTGTGTGTGTGTGTTTGTTTGTTTGTTTGTTTTTTGTTTTTGTTTTTTTTGTTTTTTATTGCTGAAGAGTGTTGAACCACCTTCTCCTGTGTTCTATTCTACAGACGTGAATTTACTTGTCCTTCAGCCTGAGGTTTATTCATTACACTTTTTGGTGTTCTATATTTGCTATAAATGGAACTTATTATTTTAAAAACAATCAAGCCTTGATCAAATTTAAAAAGTAATGCTTTTTTCCATAAAAAATAACTAGTTAATGTAATAAGTTACTTTTTTAGGGAGTAACACAATATTGTAATTCATTACTTTTAAAAGTAACTTTCCCCAACACTGTTGATCATGAACGTGGATACTTTCATCCATAGAGCAAAGCTGATGTAGCTTTTTTAAATCCATGAAGGATCTCAACACAAATGTCATCGTCCAGCCCATAATGGACGATATAATCCTTCCATTAGGCAGGATATTATCGTATCACCTCATCGTAGCTGGCGAGATGATGGGTGTCCGAGAACTCATCAACATAGTCCTCCAAACATCGGCCGCCCTGAAAGATGAATGTGGATGCCCTAGCATCTTCTGTCTTTCATTTTTGTTGAGTTTCAGTCTTCTATCATAGTGTGTGTGGGGAAAGAGGACACAACAAGGAGCGATAACAACCTCAAAACACTTTCATGACGTGTAGACCAAAGACCAAATGCAAACTAGAGACACAGAAGGCTTGAAATTCATCCATGATCATTCATGTTTAATATAACTCTTAAATCTAATGAAAACAGTTATAGTAATTACAGCAAATTAAGTGTTTTTTCTGGAATGGCTTTTAGCAGCCACAGAGTCATCAACAGGGGGTCTGTGGTAGAGAGCTGCACAAAAGCCCGTAAAAAAAAAACCTAATCTATATAGATTTTTTTTTCAGCACATAAAAGAGCTGTCCCGTTCCACACCCTGTTGGGTCTCTAGTCTGTGGTAATAATGTTACAGCCATTAATTGTTGGATCCCAAACAAAAAGTTTCACGAAAAATACTCAAGGATTTTAATTTATTTATCATCGTTATTGTGTATGTAACATCCAATATTGAATATATAATTATGCTTTCCCTTATTTTTACATTTACATTAGCTTCCCCATCACCTCAACATTTAATGTAAACCGGAAACTGATATCCTGACTTTTGGCGACAGTGGATTTGTCGCTATGCTTGTGCTCTGAATTCATTGAAGTGTTTTTATTTACTTAAATGAAAAGAAAGTGTAGTGTGTAGTGTGAGCATGACAGCAATTCAGGTAGTCTTCCAGTCCTATGGTGTAAGCTTGCCCTTTCAGCCAAAGTACATGCTCCCTTTTCTTGCTGTTGTTGCTAACAGTGCTATAATGTTTGTTACATACAATGTGGATATTTAATTGACAACAAAACCTTTTCTTTTCCTTTTTTCCTTCCTCTATAGCTTTCTGTTGTCCATGTAAATTACCTACAATACTCTGACATTAATCTGATATCAAACTGATTTTTTAGCAGAGGTTATTACCCCACTACCTGCACAATGACACTAACGACAGTTCTATATTTCAGGAAGGCGATTGGCAAATCCTCAAGCAAGGCAGAGGTCAGACAGATTTGGCCACAATATCAAAAAGATACTATGTCTACTTTTGAAGCAATTGATAGCAAAATTTTGGAAGAAAAAGTGCAGCACCTAAAATCAAGCACCGTCAATCTGTTATCTTGACACACTTCCCATATCTTTTTTCAAAAGTGTGCTTAACTGTTTAGAAGCAGATCTCTTAGAAGTGGTGAACAGCTCACTTCTTTCTGGGACATTTCCAAACTCCCTGAAAACTGCAGTTGTTAAGCCCCTCCTGAAAAAGAGCAATCTTGATAACACCATTTTGAGCAATTATAGACCAATATCTAATCTTCCTTTTTATAGGCAAAATTATTGATGAGGTTGTCTTTAGTCACCTGAACAAATACTTAAATTCAAATGGATACCTGGACAATTTTCAATCTGGTTTCCGACCGCAACACAGCTCAGAAACAGCACTCATTAATATAATAAATGATATTCACTTAAATTCTGACTCTGGCAAAATATCAGTGCTGGTATTGCTAGATCTCAGTGTTGCGTTTGACACTGTCGATCATAACATACTACTAGAGATACTGGAAAACTTGGTCAGGCTTTCTGGGATGGTACTCAAATGGTTCAGATCACACTTAGAAGGGAGAGGCTATTATGTGAGTATAGGAGAGCATAAGTCTAAGTGGACGTCCATTACATGCTGAGTCCCACAAGGCTCAAATCTTGCACCGCTTTTTTTTTTAGCCTGTATATGCTTCCACTATGTAAAAATAATGAGAAAGAACCAAACTGCCTATCACAGCTATGCTGATGATACCCAGATTTACCTAGCCTTATCACCAAATGACTACAACCCCACTGACTCCTCTGCCAATGTATTGGTGAAATTAATAGATGGATGTGCCAGAACTTTCTTCAGTTAAACAAGGATAAACTGAAGTTATTGTATTTGGAAACAAACCTAGACTCTAGGGATCAAACATCTAAAAATCAAGTTAGGAATCTTGGTGTGATTCTGGTGACAGACCTTAGTTTCAGTAGTCATGTCAAAGCAGTAACTAAATCAGCATACTATCATCTAAAAAACATTGCAATAATTAGATGTTTTGTTTCAGTCAAGACTTGGAGAAACTTGTTCATGCCTTTATCACCAGCAGGGTGGACTACTGTAATGGTCTCCTCTCTGGCCTTCCCAAAAAACTATTGGACGGCTGGAGCTCATCCAGAACGCTGCTGCCAGGATTTTGACTAGAACCAGAAAATCTGAGCTTATCACACCAGTCCTCAGGTCCTTACACTGGCTTCCAGTTACATTTAGGATTGATTTTAAAGTACTTTTACTTGTTTAGAAATCACTCAATGACCTAGGACCGAAATATATTGCAGATATGTTCACTGAATATAAACAGACCACTCAGATCATTAGGATCGAGTCAGTTATAAATACCAAGGGCTCACCTAAAACAAGGGGAGTCCGCCTTTAGTTACTACTGTATGCTGCCCGCAGTTGGAATCAGCTTCCAGAAGAGATCAGATGTGCTAAAACATTAGTCACATTTAAATCTAGACTCAAAACTCATCTGTTTAGATGCAATATCTTGCTCTAACATATCTTGCCAGTTTCATATGCCAGTTTCATTATTCTGTGTCAAGATGCACACTTTCAATTTTTTCTTAAGCATTTTTGTAAAAGTTGCTTTAATATCTTTAATATCTTGCCAAATATAATGTTGCCCATATAATTCTAGAAGCAAAAGAGTTTTGCTAGGTTCATGAAATTTCTGAAGCCAGTCTGTCCCCAGAATGTCTGTCCCCATGTGGCCATGGGAGACATTGCTGTCAGTTTGGGTGTCTAAGACCAGGGGAGTGTATACACAACAGTGGTTGTGGGTGAGATCTTTTGTTGAACTACAAGGCACAAAAACGGATGCATTCATTCATTTCACCATTCAACATTAACAGATCTTTTGACTTGACGAAATTGCTCTCATTTCTGAACAGGGTAAGGCAATTGCATTTAGGATTGTTTGATCAATAGGAATTCAAATATCCTATGGATGGTAGTCATACATATTCTGCTATATCACTTACTTTGCAGACATTTTGAAGTATCACGTTAATTGCACAAGTGACTGTATGGTATATGTTAACAATATATTTAAAATAAATCACTTAATTATAACAACAACAACAAAAGTTTAGATTAATATATGCTTTAAATAGTAAATTAATCTAAATTAATTGATTATATACAGTAACAGCACAATACATTTCAACACAATTTAAAAACTTTTTGAAATTAAAATAAAAACTGTGGTGATAGGTTTATTGTACTCTTTAGGAGTCTATGTGTGGTCATTAGGAGTCAAACTGAGCTGAGCACTTAAATTGCAGTCTTTATATTATCAGGTTTGTGGAAATACTGAAAGTAATTATAGCTGAAACCTTGCAATACTGATGCTTTTGAAAGAATTACAATTGACTGATACATTAGGAGTTAAAATAAATAGCTGAATAAATTTTAAATATGTGCTGGTTGTGTGAATGCTGAGTAAGTTTCAGTATATTTAAAAACCATAAATTCTCTGGTAATAGATCACCAACAGTATATAAGATATTCACTGAATTTATGGGATTATGAGTTTCTGTACTAGTCCTCTGGTGCTCTTTGTTTATGGGTCACAGTCAAAATCCAGCCTGATCTCATGGCAATTCGTACATATTTTACGCGGTGGTTAATTTGTATGAATTTGTACGACCTCATTCTTACACATTCATTTGATTTGTGCTAAATCATACTTATTTTACGGCGCACAATTCATATGAATTTGTATGAATGACCTACACCTAACCCCTCCCCGTCACTTGGGTCTAGACAAATCGTACAAAATCGTATGCATGAAAGAATGAAGTAATTACGCATGCAAATTAAATATAGCTGTAATCTTTGGTTCTGAATAAAAAAAATAATAATAATAATACTGCTTTATTATCTAGTTTATATTATATTTTATATTATTAAAATATATATTTACATTTATTTATTTTTTACTGAAGGTCATTCCTAAAGCTAAAACTTTCTATAAATAACATTTTATTTAATGATATTGAATGCTGCACTTAAATTATGTTAAAATATGATTAGAAAATAAAATCTATGACAACAAAAGTTAAATTATTATTACTTTTATTGTTGTGTCATAACTCATTGTCAAAAAACTTACTGATAGTCCCTTTTGTGTTTGTGTGTAACAGGAAAAATGACCCAATTCCACAGGAATGAGTAAGTTTTCCATGAGTATTTCTTTGTGCTGTATATACCATTTAAATGTGGATTAATGTCTTAAAAAGAATAGTTCACCCCAAAATTTACATTTCCTAATTTATTCACTAGCCCCCAGTGTATAGATATGTTATTTTCCTTCTTCAGCCGAAGAGAAATTAGGGTTTTGGAGGTAACATTAATGCAAGTGAACAGGGCTCGTTTTAAACGGATCGCGTCTCCAATACGCATTAATCCACAAATTACTTAAGCTGTTAACTTTTTTAATGTGGCTGACACTCCCTCTGAGTTAAAACAAATCAAAATTCCGTAGTTTTTTCATAGTTTGGATGGTCCTGCGACTTATAGTCAGGTGCAAACTTATTTATCAAAATTAATTTGACATGAACCAAGAGAAATGAACCAATAGAAAACATTACCATCTACAGCCGCGAGAGGGCGCTCTATGCTGCTCAGTGCTCCTGTAGTCTACACTGAAGACATAGAGCGCCATCTCGTGGCTGTAGACGGTAATGTTTTCTCTTGGTTCTTGGTTCTAAATAAATGTGACTTATAGTCCAGTGTGACTTATATATGTTTTTTTCCTCATCATGACGTATTTTTGGACTGATGCGACATACTCAGGTGCGACTTATAGTCCGAAAAATACGGTACTCAAACTGTACACTGACTGAACTGCTGTGAAGAGAGAACTGAAGATGAACACCGAGCCGAGCCTGATAATGACTCGTTCACGAGTCAAGAACCATTTCTGTCAGATGTGTCCGATTCGAGAACCGAGGAGCTGATGATACTGCGCATGTGATTCAGCGTGAGGCAGACCGACACACAGAGCGTCTGAACTGAACTGATTCTTTGCTAATGTTACGAGCCCAGGTAAACCGAAGGCTTTAATCAAGGACAATCATCGGCAATGGTGCCATTGCGTCGAGCGCAAAAGAACCGGTGAACCGTTTTCTTCAACCGGTTTATTGAATCGAACTGTCCGAAAGAACTACTGGTGATCCGAAAACCGATGCAACCGGTTCTTGACTCGTGAACGAGTCAGTCTATTGTTCGTTATCTGGCTCGGCTCAGTGTTCATCTTCAGTTCTCTCTTCACAGCAGTTCAGTCAGTGTACTGTTTGAGTGCATGCATTACTCCGGGATATCGGTTTGTTTTGAACTCAGAGGGAGTGTCAGCCACATTAAAAAAGTTAACAGCATGAATAATTGTTACCAAATTTATAGTACTTCATAATGCTAATCTATTCATTGTTGCACCTTTACATTACATTACATTACATTTACATTTATTCATTTAGGTGACGCTTTTATCCAAAGCGTCTTACAAATGAGGACAGTGGAAGCAATCAAAAACAACAAAAAGAGCAATGATATATAAGTGCTATAACAAGTCTCAGTTAGGTTAAAACAGTACACTTAGCATGGGTTTTTAAATAATAAATAAAAAGAAAACAGATAGAATAAAAAAAGAATAGAGCAAGCTAGTGTTAGAGGTCTTTACACACACACACAGACACACACACAATTGCATAATAAATGAAAAGAAAATAGAATACAAAAAGATTAGAAAGGTAGTTAGATTTTTTTAAAGAATAGAATTAGAATAGTGAGTGTTAAAGTTAGAGGGTCAAATAAATATGGAAGAGATGGGTTTTAAGCTGATTCTTGAAGATGGCTAAGGACTCAGCTGCTCAGATTGAGTTTGGGAGGTTATTCCACCAGGAGGGAACATTTAATATAAATGTCCGTAAAAGTGACTTTGTGCTTCTTTGGGATGGCACAATCAAGCGACGTTCACTTGCAGAACGCAAGCTTCTAGAGGGCACATAAGTTTAAAGTAACAAATTTAGGTAAATGGGTGCAGAGCCAGTGGTAGTTTTGTAGGAAAACATCAATGCATTGAATTTTATGCGAGCAGCTATTGGAAGCCAGTGCAAATTGATAAACAGAGGTGTGACATTTATTATTTTTGGCTCATTAAAAATTTATCTTGCTGCCGCGTTCTGGATTAAAGGTTTGATAGAACTGGCTGGAAGACCTGCCAAGAGGGCATTGCAATAGTCCAGCCTGGACAGAACGAGAGCTTGAACAAGGAGTTGTGCAGCATGTTCCGAAAGAAAGGGCTTGATCTTCTTGATGTTGATGTTGACAGTTTTAGCAATGTGGTCTGAGAAAGTCAGCTGATCATCAATCATAACTCCAAGGCTTCTAGCTGTTTTTGAAGGAGTTATGGTTGATATGCCTAACTTGATGGTGAAATTGTGGTGAAATGATGGGTTTGCTAGAATCACAAGCAGTTCTGTCTTGGCAAGGTTGAGTTGAAGGTGATGGTCCATCATCCAGCAAGAAATGTGATGCGAATAGCTACCGTCGGATCATCAGGATGGAATGATAGGTAGAGTTGAGTGTCATCAGCATAGCAGTGGTATGAAAAGCCATGTTTCTGAATGACAGAACCTAATGATGCCATGTAGACAGAGAAGTGGTCCAAGAACTGAGCCCTGTGGCACCCCAGTAGTTAGATGTTGTGACTTGGACACCTCACTTCTCCAAAATACTTTGAAGGACCTATCTGATAGGTAAGACTCAAACCGATAAACCATTGGGCTCACCACCTGCAGGAGGGAGCGTAAGGGGCCGGTGCATAGCTTCGACCGGATCCCGAGGGAGTTTGGAGATATTGAGTCCGAGTGGACCATGTTCTCCACCTCCATTGTCACTGCGGCTGCTCGGAGCTGTGGCCGTAAGGTCTCAGGGGCCTGTCGAGGCGGCAATCCCCAAACCCGGCGGTGGACACCGGAAGTAAAGGATCCCGTCAAGCTGAAGAAGGAGTTCTATCGGGCCTGGATGGCTTGTGGGACTGCAGAGGCAGCTGACAGGTACCTACAGGCCAAGCGGACTGCAGCCCGGGTAGTCGAGGAGGCAAAAAATCGGGCCTGGGAGGAGTTCGGTGAGGCCATGGAGAAAGACTATCGGTTGGCCTCGAAGAGATTCTGGCAAACCGTTCGACGCCTCAGGAGGGGGAAGCAGTGCCCTACCAACACTGTTTATAGTGGAGATGGGCACCTGTTGACCTCAACTGGGGATATCATCGTGCGGTGGAAGGAATACTTCGAGGATCTCCTCAATCCCACCGACTTGTCTTCCATTGAGGAAGCAGTGGCTGGGGACTCGGAGGAGGAATCGTCCATCACCTGGGCTGAAGTCATCAAGGTAGTTAAAAAGCTCCTTGGTGGCAAGGCACCAGGGGTGGATGAGATCCGCCCTGAGTACCTCAAGTCTCTAGATGTTGTGGGGCTGTTTTGGCTTACACGCCTCTGCAACATCGCATGGCGGTTGGGGACAGTACCTCTGGAATGGCAGACCGGGGGTGGTGGTCCTTCTTTTCAAAAAGGGGGACCGGAGAGTGTGTTCCAACTATAGGGGGATCACACTTCTCAGCCTCCCCGGGAAAGTCTATGCCAGGGTACTGGAGAGGAGAATTCGGCTGATAGTGGAACCTCGGATTCAGGAGGAACAGTGTGGTTTTCGTCCCGGTCGTGGAACACTGGACCAGCTCTATACCCTTTCCAGGGTGCTGGAGGGTTCATGGGATTTGCCCAACCAGTCCACATGTGTTTTGTGGATTTGGAGAAGGCATTTGACCGTGTTCCTCACGGCATCCTGTGGAGGGTGCTCTGGGAGTATGGGGTTGGTGGCCCCCTGCTTACGGCTGTTCGGTCCCTGTACGACCGGAGCAAGAGCTTGGTTAGCATTGCTGGCAGTAAGTCAGACCTGTTCCCGGTGCATGCTGGACTCCGGCAGGGCTGCCCTTTGTCACCGGTTCTGTTCATAATTTTTATGTTCAGAATTTCTAGGCGAGGCCAAGGGCCGGAGAGTGTCCGGTTTGGGGACCATACGATTTCGTCGATGCTTTTTGCGGATGATGTTGTCGTGTTGGCCTCCTCAGACCATCACCTTCAGCGTGCACTGGGACGGTTTTGCAGCCGAGTGTGAAGCGGCTGGGATGAGAATCAGCACCTCCAAGTCCGAGGCCATGGTTCTCAGTCGGAAAAGGGTGGATTGCCCACTTCAGGTTGGTGGAGAGTTCCTGCCTCAAGTGGAGGAGTTCAGGTATCTTGGGGTCTTGTTCATGAGTGAGGGAAGGATGGAACGGGAGATTGACAGACGGATCGGTGCAGCTTCTGCAGTAATGCGGTTGCTGTACCGGTCTGTCATGGTGAAGAAGTAGCTGAGCTGTAAGGCAAAGCTCTCAATTTACCGGTCAATCTACGTTCCTACTCTCACCTATTGTCATGAGCTGTGGGTCATGACCGAAAGGACAAGATCCCGGATACAGACGGCCGAAATGAGCTTTCTCCATAGGGTGGCTGGGCGCTCCCTTAGAGATAGGGTGAGAAGCTCGGTCACTTGGGAGGAGCTCAGAGTAGAGCCGTTGCTCCTCCACATCGAGAGGAGCCAGCTGAGGTGGTTCGGGCATCTATTTCGGATGCCTATCCTGGACGTCTTCCCAGGGAAGTGTTCCAGGCACGTCCCACCGGGAGGAGGCCCCGGGGAAGACCTAAGACATGCTGGAGGGACTATGTCTCCCGAATGGCCTGGGAACGCCTCGGGGTTCCCCCGGAAGAGCTGGAGGAAGTGGCTAGGGAGAGGGAAGTCTGGGCGTCTCTGCTTAGACTGTTGCCCCCGCGACCCGGCCCCGGATAAGCGGAAGATGATGGATGGATGGATGGATGGATGTATGACTGATAATAGAAGTAATGAAATCGGCTTTATTTACAGCAGACTGGCAATTCCAGAGACCAATAGAAAAAGAAGTGTATTAGCAGATATAGGCAAAGTGAGCAGGTTGTTAAGATTGCTCTGCCTATATTGTGTGATGTGTGGTTTGCGAGTGTTAATGATAGTAGGGATCTGGACATACATAGTAAGATTTGGTTATAAACAAAAACAACTGAAACAGAAATGAAACAAGGAGAAAGAAAAATAAATTAATAAAAAAAATACTTATATTCCCTGCCGGTGTCCCTGCCCGGTGGAGTCGCACAGTAGAGTCGATGGTTTTTACACTCTTCTGTCTTCTCACGACGAGGGCTTAACTGGAGGGCTGCCATGACCGCTGCCCTGGTATACTAATCTTTTTTATACCCGACAAAATGGAAATTGAATTCAGCTGAACGCACTTTACTGTTTATCACAACAAAGGTCTAAGCAAGCGCACAACACTGACAACGTATGCGATAGAGTACGAGACCAAACGCAGCACATCTCAACAAATATATATATACACACACACACACACAATAGGTACGGAAATTTATAGATGCATTCATAGATCAAAAATACAGCAAAAGCAGTAATATTGTAAAATATATATTTTACTATTTAAAATAACTGCTTTCTATTTGAAAAGCATCATCACTCCTTTAGAAAGTATTATGCATTAAAGCTCAAAACAAACAAACCTTCAAATATTCTAATGTGTTTTAACTTTGGTTAAGTATTTATAAAAAAATATTATAACATACATTATGATTAGCTTTATAATGCATTATTAAAGGCTTTGAGGCTATTTTTACATGTTGGGTAAACTATTCCTTTAATATTTTTGCCTCCCCTTGCCTTAGCACCTGTGGTGTGAATGATGTACAGTCTATGGAGGCAGTTTTTAGGCCTCTAAATGAAGGAATTGTCTCTATCTGTAACATCTGCGAGTCCCTCAAGAAAGCACATATTAGTCCCAACACTGACACATGCTCCAATCAAGTTAGGAAGCATATTGAGGATGCTGAGCAGTGCCTGAAAACATCAGAGACAAAGATTAAAGAAAAACTGGGATATTTAGATGAAAGCATGGAGCAGCTGATTAGAGAGAAACTAAATGTTGAGCAGCAGAAAAAAGAGAAAAGTCTGGCCATGGATAAGTTGCGCATAAAGATGAAGTCCACTAAGGAATCATTAGAGAATTCCAAAGCAGCTTTTGAGCAGGCTAAAAGAAGTGTGGAATCAGCAAATTATGCCATAAGAGCATATCAAGACAGAAAGAACACATCTAATGATGTAGCAACTGCAGGTGCAGCACTGCTTGCAATACCAATTTTTGGATGGATTGCTGGTGAGTATTACACCACTTTTACCATCATTCTGAATTAAAAAAAAATTGAAGTTATGCATTTTCTTTTCTTTGGCTGATGTGTATTCAATAAATTTCTGTTCCCTAGGTCCAATAATGATGAGTGAGGGACAGCGAGGATTTGAAGAAGCTTCAAATGCCTTGAGAGAAGCTGAATGGGAGAAACAACACTGTGAGTCTCAAGTGAGGAACTGGACTGCAAAAGTGTTTCATTACGAGGGAGTAATCTCTAAGACACAGACTGAACTTGAGCAAACCAATGAAGCACTGAAGAGGACTGAGAGGAAGATTGAAGAGGTTCAAAAGCATCTGACCAGCACAGGTGAAATTCAGGAAGTGGTCAGGAGAACTGTGAACCTTCTGAGTGTTCTTAGTGGAAGAGTCACTGTACTGGAGAGACAAACACAGCGTTTCATCCTCTGGCAGCCTGTAGTAAAGGTCATGGAAGATGTGATGAAGGCAGTAGTAAATATAGCTGAGAATTGGTTTCTCTATAGTGACGGTGCACCAGGCCTTATAAATACTTTGAGGGAGAATGTTGGAGGATTACTGGCTTTATGCAACACACCCAGTAATTCTGAAAACGACAGTTATTACTGATCATTTCAATGTCACCCACATAGCAAAGGCTTATAGAGAAAAGGGGTTAGTGGTGTTTTTAGAAACCACTCTGGAAATAGTTTTTGAAGTTATCTGTAAAATGATTTAGTGTTTAATGGCTGTTTAACCATGTCTGACAAAACAGAGAAAATCGAACATGATTTCTGGATTACAAAACCATAAATGTACAAATTCTGATTTTAATCACAATGCAAATGAGTTCATATCTTATCCACTGCACAGTTTTTCTTACGAAATAGCTCATCAATTAATGAATTAACAGCCTGTTTGCCAATCTTCAGCATGTTTTATACTATACAGTATTTTCATTGTTATAGTATAAAACAAAATATGTAGATTTTACCTTGATAAAAAAAAAATTAAGGCAGAGTAGAGAATGTCACGACTGGAAGGACTGTAGCCTTACTATTTAATAATAGATGTTAAAATATCAGTTTCTTTCTTTTATCTCTTTGGTTTTTAGGTTTTTGCTGAAATTAGACTTAAATTGTAATAACTGCCATGTTTCTTATGTACAATGTATTTTTAATGAATAAAGGACATGAGTCATTTAAAATAGTGTATTATATTTCATGATGTTAAATGAAAATAAATAAATATGAAAAAAAATGTTCTTTCTACGGCTTCCAAGTTTCAATAAATGGACTTGTGACTTTTACTTATGGTGATGATATAACACGTTTTATTGAATAAAGGGGAATCATATTAAATAAATAAATAAACAAAAAGAAATGAATTATTTTTATGGCTTCCTGATTTTAACAAATAAATTAACATTTTAGTGGTGTACATTTTTTTAAATGTATGCCCAATTATTATTAAAAATATATTTTAATTATGCTAAATTAACCTTAACATTATGACTCTATTCTCAAAATATTATGACTTTTTTAATCTTGTAATTTTAGATTTCTTTTCTTACTTTACATGGCACTAATACACTAGAAATGAGCTTCCATACTATTCACTTATATGAAATAAAAAATTAAATTTTCCCAGATATTTTGAGAATTGCGGAGTCATTATACTATGTGAACATTCTGTAAGTTTCAAAACTCAAAATTTTCTTGTAAGTATTGACAAAAATATTTAGATTTTTCATAAATATCCTTTAACATAGCTGTTTCTACGTTCTTAGCATAGTTTCTGGCATCTTTGGAGAGCTACAGTGCATAAAGGTTCATATAAAATGTCATCTATGCAATTACAGAATGGATAAATATGCTCATTACAAGATACCTATGCACTGACAAAAATTTATCTGGGCGGATGTAAATATTACATAATATTAAATCTGTAAATAACAATAAAAACAATAAAATTTTAAGTTTCTTTCCTTACATCTAGTTTTGAATTAATCTGCATTAAACTAAGACAATGTGCTTTTTTCTTTACAAAACCCCAACCAATCTTCTTAGGTACACACACACACAAAACAATAACCTTGTTTCATTTATTCAATATAAAATAATTACCCTACTTTCCTTCATGTTTCGTTGGTCTGGTCTGGAAACCCCGCTCAAAAGAACAGGAACACACTGACTGAACAAGGTAAGAATAAAGTTAACTTAAAAATAAACTAACAAATTTGGGAAAACAAAGTAGATCCCACTTGAAATTTGGAACATGGTAATAAAAATTCTATTAAAAATACACATTTAGAACTCTTAAAGTTATGTAGATCACACACACACACACACAAAATGACTAAAGAAATACTAAAATTAAGTTTACTTTATGTGTAAACATTCTTTCAACAGACAGAAAAATTAAGTAGTTTTTACAACTTACAACTTTACAACTTTAGTCTTGTTTGATCTACATAATAAATTTATGCAAAAAAATGTATCATATGTTTTAATTAAATCAAGCAGAAATTTTTTATCAGTGTAGTGGCTAAAGCTTTCAAATTGGGGACTGTGATAAACTTGAACAAAAAAGATGTCAAAATCGTACATATTTTCACTTAAGAAATGTTATTTAAGGTCATATTTTATTCTTATATTTTTATATTTTATAATAATATTTGTATAATATTATGATCATATGAGGATCATCAAATTGGGTTCTTTGCATCAAAAACTTTGAAACATCATGACTAGAGTATGAAATTCCACAATAATCAAAAATGCAATATTATTAATGATGTTTATAATTAATAAAGTTTATTATTATTATTATCATTATTATTATTATTATTATTATTTATGTATGTATTTTTTATTTGGCATTTCTAGCATCTCTACAATCCACTGCACCAGTTGCTTTTAAAACTCTCAGTAAAAACTGAGTTAGGATTGTGTATTGACATTTTCATAGAAATCTAATTATTAGATTAGAATGACAATGACAATTAATAGAATTATTAGACAATGCAGGTTCTCATGGAGGACATATGGGAATGTAAATCAGCAGCCAAATGGACCACCTCGCTATTCATTTGCATATTGCCATTCCCCTCTTAGTTGTTCTTTTGGCTGATTCCCCTTGACCCCCAAGGAAAAACCCCACAAAGGGCTGCTGACCTCACCTTCACTGAAAGAACGCTACCTGGACCTGCATTTGTACTTCAGACCACAGTTATATCAGCCTGGAACTGCACAATCAATCCTGCCATGACATTAATTCCCTTATTACATTTTGATTTGAATTAAATTATAATAGCTGTGCATTTTGCAATAGGCTACCATTTCTGTTTCAAATATTTTTATAAGTGTTTTAAACCCTAAAATCCAAATCGGTTTTCAGGTAATATAATTGATTCATTTTTTCCTTAACTTTTTTAATTTAATTTTTTTCTATAACAAACCTGTTTTGTTAAATATTATAGATTTTTTTAAATTTACTTCATTACATAGGCCTATAGATAGATAGACAGATAGACAGATAGACAGATAGACAGACAGATAGATAGATAGATAGATAGATAGATAGATAGATAGATAGATAGATAGATAGATAGATAGATAGATAGATAGATAGATAGATAGATAGATAGATAGATGACTAATGACTACTTGTGACAACAACATATAAGAGTCCACTATAAAGAGAAATATTTTAAAAATCTAATTATGTCTAATCAATCTAAACAGATATATCAAGTCCTCAGAAATGTATTTGTATTCATGTTCATTTATAATTTCATGAGCTGCCATCAAGCATGAATTAATAACATTTTCGTTGACAAAGATATAAACGTAAAAAAATTTGTACTGTATTTGGTAAGGCGCTTTTATAGTGGTAAGGTGGTTTTGGTAAGGCGCTTTTATAGTGGCCAAGGCAATTGGATCAGTGATGTGATGCTATTTTTATATATACTATAACATGTTTTATATTTAAGTAGAAGTACATTAAAAGTGAAATTCACACAGATTGTCTTAAATACACCTATATAGATAGATATTGGATTTTTGTCACTGCTTTCAAGAAGCAATCCTGGGACATTCTGCATGCCCTGGATCTCACATAAACTTGGTACATAATATCAATAAGAGTTCGAAACAGATGTCACAAAATCACTCATGTTAATAGGCATGGACCGTTACACATTAGCGGGTTTTCTGCAGATCTGGGCATGTCAGCTAAAGACCGCTCCATGGATTTCGCACAAACCCTCATCAATATCCTTTATTATTGCGCAGTTCAATGTTAATGTCTTGTTGAAGCCCCTGTGTCAGCAGCTGCAGTCCCACCGCCCCTTGCTCCTTTCTCACCCTCCTCTCCTCTTGTGTGTTGTCCAGCTGCTGGTGATCCCTGACCTCCTGACCCTCACTCCTGACCTCACAGAGTCTTTCCCACGCCACACCCTTTTGTGTGAAGTTTGCCATGGCAACACAGTGGTCAGTGGTAATATATGTGCTATCCTGC
Organism: Carassius carassius; assembly: GCF_963082965.1. Classification (NCBI taxonomy): domain Eukaryota; kingdom Metazoa; phylum Chordata; class Actinopteri; order Cypriniformes; family Cyprinidae; genus Carassius; species Carassius carassius. Next base: position 14,894,565 of record NC_081769.1, read on the forward strand.
TAAAGGATTTCATAAAGGAAGTGATTTGACTTAGAGTCACTAACCCCAGAGTCAACACACAAGGTGCTTGGGAATATAGTTAAGAAATCAACAATTCAAGTGAAGAAAATAACATTTAAAGTAGATTTTCACATAACATCCTTCCAGTGTTTGATAAGGCATAACTGTGGTGATCAGATAAGGCATCACTAGGTGGTTGTTTAGCAGCCCAAATGTCTTCATATCTCTGATATTTTGGACATTAGATATGGCTTGTGTCCTTTCTTTAATGTATGTCAATGTGTTTCTGCTCGTTCTATAATATGCCAGACTCAAATTTTATTCCTAAAAGTTTAGAGAACTGAAATGACTTTTTCTCAAAAAGCTACATGATATAAGGCATCATTTAAAAGTCACTGTGCACCAAAGTTTAATACTTAAAATGAAAGGTCTGTTCAAATGACTACTTGTGACAATGACATATAAGAGTGTCCACTATAAAGAAAAATATTTATATTTTAATATTTATATTTATATCTAATTAATCAATCTAAACTGATACAGAGTCCTCAGAAATGTATTTTTATTAATGTTTATTAAAAATGTCATGTGCTGCCATCAAGCATGAATTAATAAAATATTCCATGACAAGGAAATAACATTAAACAATTTTTTTACTGTATTTGGTAAGGCGCTACTATAGTATTTTATATATACTATAACATGTTTTATATTTAAGTAGATGTACATTAAAAGTGAAATTCACACAGATTGTCTTAAATACACCTACATACTACATATATTTTATTTATCAAACCAATTATATATTTATGTCCTGTTGGCATGAAATTTACTTCATTACATAGGCCTATAGATATACTTATATAGATATACTTCAATATAATGTCTTGGAAAAAGTTGCTCAGAATATCATTAAGCCATATTTTATAAGTCCGACTCAAGGGCTTGAGACACTCTCTCCAGTCGATTGACTATTTGCAGTATAGCCACAGAAACCAATGTAGTTATTCTTGCATCCATCCACCTGTCACTACTTCTCCCTCTCTCTTTCTCCCTCTCTCTCGACCCCCCACCCCCCAATCCTGTGTCACTTACTCCATGTATTGTAGTACAAGAGATGTTCTCTTTTCAGGCCTGGTCTCTTAGGCAACCCCACTGCTGCATGTAATGAGATGCATAGAAGGATAGGGAGAGAAAGATGTGGACACACACAGATACCAACAGAGACAGAACAGGACGCTGACCAAGACGGTCACTGACCACAGAACTCCTGTATGGATTTATCAACAACATTTGAAGTTCATGAGTGATGAAAATGGACAATAGAACTAAAGGTAAGGTGGAAAAGAATCACAGTATCATGGGATTTCCAGTAAATTAAACAATATAGTAATTTAACTGGATGTACTTTATTTGATTGGTTTAGCATCACTGGTTAAAACCGAGTCATGATTATGATGACTGGGAATTTTGCATAGAAACTCTTCTATTCTAATATGACATTATTTTATAATATTATATAATGTACTTTATAATTTATATGTATGATTTACTCTCTGTTTCAGAAAGCTTTTGGTGTCATCCTGTTATCTGTGTTGCAGCTGGACTGTGTTGGATTTCTGAGGCCTTCTCCAGGTTTTTCCTGTCCTCTACAACCTGGCAGTCAGAGACTGATTGTCCAAACGCAATTCTTGTGTCTTCTTGATCATTGTGCAGGAGTTGTGGATGGACATCATGCCTCTGGCTAGCCGCTCTCATCGGTCTGGAATACGGCTCTTAAGGGATAGTTAACCCAAAAATGAAAACAGTCATCATTTAGTCCACTTAATGTTATTTCAAACCTGTATGAGCTTCTTTCTTCTGTTGAGCACAAAAGTTCTTTCGAAGGTTATGGGTAATCAAATTGACAGTAACCATTGACTTCCATAGTATGGGGGAAAAATATTATGTTAGTCAATGGCTATCCACATTCTTCAAAGAAAAAGAAAGAAACTCATACAGGTTTGGAATGACATGAGGGTGACTAAATGATGACAGAGTTTTTTTTTTTTTTTTTTTTAACTATCCCTTTAAAACAAAAAAAAAAATACAAGATATGATGTAGGGTATTGTTGTAACATCCCATAGGAATGTGTAAAAGAGCATATTTGGGAACCAATCCTAAAATATCCTATTGGGATCAAATTATATCCTTCTGGAAACACAGAAGTGTTCTTGACTTTTAGCTTTCGATTGGATATTGTGTCAATTTTAATAGAACCCTCCTTCTATTAGAGTCTTGTTTCTCCATAAGGAATCCCGATGATAGATTATGAGAGAAATTTCAATAAGAATCACATTCCTTATGAATTTAATTTAATTTGTTTTTCATTTTTACTGAAAACAGAAATTGTATGAAAGATCTTTTATTTAACAATGAGAAATAGTTCGGTTAATTACGTGGGGTGAGTTTCTCTGGAAAGGGGTAAGGACAGCTTGTGTAGAAGATTTAAAACAGAAGATCAAGAGAATAGTATTGTTGAAAAAATGCAAATGACCAGGTCAAAGCACAACAGACCCACTGACCAGGCTAATCTTTGTTAGACACACACACACACAAGGGAGGGGGGACTAGGATCAAAATTTTGAAGTATAAAGACTGAAATAGTGTTTCCTTATAAATCCTAATTCAATTATAGTAAATAATAATACATTATTTTTACAGTGTGCTTAGTTATATTTCTGTATGTTTCTAATGAACTGAAATTTAGTAATAAAAGTGTAGAAACATACTTTTTTCCACGTTTTATGTCCTCTTTACAGGAAATCAGGACTCAGATATTAAGAAAATGAAGGACAGACTCATTTATGCCAAGTTCTTATAACAACACTGAAAAAATGACAAAAGATATTTAAGAAACAATATTTATGTTTTTTGTTTGTACACTTTGTGACTTCATGTCAACAATTTCTTTACACTATACTGCATGGACTCCACATATTTGTGCTAGACCTGATGATCATGTTATCCAGCATGTATTGAAATAATGCCAAAGAGCATCCTGTGTTTCAAAAGAGCAAGAACATCTGACCTTTTGTTCAAAGAAGTTGTGAAATTAGCGTGATGCTTAGGTCAACATTTCTCAGTTTTAGGTTTTAATTTATTTTCCTAAAAATAAAAATAAAAAACTTTTTATTTGAAAATAAACCAAATTTAATTTCTTGTAAATCACATTTTCTTTTAAAGAATGTTTCAACTACATCCAAGGAAAGACCATGGTCCTAGATAATACTGGCTGACTTTGTACTAAATTTTCAAAATGTACCACTAATCCAAACAGAATTGAGCCAAAGCACACCAAAGCATTGATTTTTGTCATATTTGTTTACATTTCTTTTAAATCACATGACTTTGGAGAAGGCATTTTACATCTGTATCCAATGAGAGAGCATAGACCCTGGTTGTGCAATGACAGAACTCTGATAAACCCCATTAATCTTAATAATAACATTCACTCAGTTGGTCTTGTGCAACATTAGCAGAGTTAAGAGACCAACATCTTCTTGGAATCCTCACACTGCTCACACAGGAATAACACACTCACCATGGAGGTGCACATGCGTCCTCTTCTCTATCTGCTGCTGTGTATGTGTTCTGCTGTTCAGGGAGAGAAAAGAAAGAGGCAAGTATTATATATTATTAGCATTATTTACTGGCATTAATAGTTACACTTTATTTTAGGGTGTCCTTGATACTGTCTAATTATACATTTAAGTATTAATCAACTACATGCACTCACTATATGGCTAGGGTTAGGATTAGGGTTTGGGTCCGGGTTACTTGCATGTAATTATGCAAAAAAAATCATTGTTATGACAATAGTAAGTACATGTAACATGTAAAAAGGACAATTTAAAACAACAAAGTGTTACCATATTAACTTGTAGTAGTAGTTACAGTAGTTATGATACCTACAGTAGGGTGTGCACCTTAATAATAATAATAACAATAATGTTAACCAGTACCAATGCAGGTATTTAGGTATTGTTTTAGGCTACTGTTTTACATAATTCTTTGCTTTCTAATACCTTGCTGATAATTAATGCAATTAATAGTGGTTAACTTTAATGTAATAAAAGTTGCAGCTAAATAACAGTTTTTAAAGAGGATTTACCACACTGTACATCAAGTTACATGTACTTACATACTATAGTATAACAGTAAATTATGCATGATTACAAGCCACTAAGCCTAACCAACTTGTTGTTAGCCCTAACCTTAGCCCTATAGTAAGCACTTAATTAATTATTTTTACTTAGTACAAATCTTGTGTAATTGTTAACACTTTACAATTAGGTCTAATTAGTTAATATTAGTAAATTCATTATCTAACAAAGAGCAATACATTTGTTATACTAAATTTATTTGTTAAAGGGACTGTAAGTAGGAATTACTCCCATCTAGTGGTGAAATTGTATTTTGCATTCAAACTAATTTTGCTCTCCAGCGCCTCGCTTTTTCAAATGCGCGTTGCATCTACGGTAGGCGATATGTACCAAAAAGCTTTGACAGGATGTCTTCTAATAGCACTTCGTTTTGGCGACGATGTTTTCTTCTCCTGTGGCGCGGCATATGGTCCATAATAAGAATGCAATCCAGACTTTTAAACTTGCCAGTGCAGTTTCAAGCGCCTCTCACTGCTCTGCACCTGCGTTTCTGGCTCTGACCGAAAACGCGTTGTGGAAACGCGTTGGCTTAGTACTTTTTGTCCCTCTCTGCTATTATAGTTTTGCAAGATGGCGGAACTACATGGAAGCCTCCGTCGACCTACCCGTCCCATGTATATAAAGATAATAAATTCTTCATTTACTAGGATTAGTTTAAACATTGGCATAGGTATTTGTACACCATTGAGGGCATATTTATGAATAAAAATATTGATTTTAGATAATAAAATACCTAAAAAGTTACTTATTGTCCCTTTAATGTTAATTAAAAAAAATAATTGTAGTTCAGGTCCATTAAATAATATTAACAGATACAACCTTTGAGTTCAATAATGTACTGTATTAGTAAGGTACATGTTGAAATAAACATACATTTATCTCCCAGATACCCGCATGTCAAGGTTTCGAGTGTCCCGTTCTATGGAAACTAATATAGTCTTGTGTTGTGTCATTTACATTTCAGCAGGTTAAAATAATATCCAAGCTTTATGCTTGATTTATTTGTAAAACATTAACCTCAAAACCTTTTTAGCTTTCTCTTTCTGCAAATTGTATGGTGTAGCAATATAACATTACCCAAAATACTATCAAACACTTCAATGCAGCTCCATTCTTCATGAAAAATGGATAAAAAGGCGCTTAGGAAACACAAAACTCAAAAAAATGATTTACGATCTGCTAAATGCTGGCCAAATAACCGAGATGTTGATTCGCACAGGACTAATATTATCATAGGACCACAGACAACCTCCACAATTATTACAAATGACTGGAGGTCACCAGGTGACTAACCCAGTGCGAATAGGGCTTAAGATTTAATAAATGCATTTTCATTGTTACTTCATGTTAATGTAGTTACCTTATGTTAATAAACCATATTTTAAAGGGTTAGTCCACCAGAAAATGAAAATTAAGCTGTGTTTACTTGCCTCAGAGGCATCCTAGGTGTATATGACTTCCTTCTTTCAGACGAATCCAGTCTGAGTTATATTAAAATGGTCTTTGATCTTTCATGCTGTTTAATGGCACTCAGCGGGTGTTGCATGCATCATTCCAAATCAAGTTAAATAAAAAGCAGCCATCAATAACTCCGGGGGGTAAACAAAGGCCTCCTGTGGCGAATCGATGTGTTTTTGTAAGAGAAATATCCATATTCAAAACTTAATAATCACTTTAATATACAGTAACTTGCACACAGGATGCAGCTCCAGGCAGATGACATATGGGTCAGCATTGTGCATGCGCTGATGAGTCTCGTGAAAACCATCTTTTTTTTTCAGAATCAAAGGAAGCAAAGTTTCCTTACTTTAGAAAACTTACTTTAGAGTCTCCTCTTGGCTTATACCAAAATCCTCTTACATTCTTCTTTACAAATCCTCGTTTTTTACTTGTAATTAGTGACCGTTGTTTTGCTTTGATCTCTCCACTGCATTTCCACATTCGTCACTTCTGAGCGGCGCATGCGCAAAGCCAATCTCATATGTCATCCGCCCAGAACTGCTTCCATTTACAACAGTGAGTGCACACTATATTAAAGTGATAATTACATTTTGAACATGGATATTTTTCTTACAAAAATGCATTGATTGACCACAGGAGGCCTTTGTTCACCCCTCGTAGCTGTGTGGGACACTTTTTTTATGGATGGGCACTTTTTATTTAACTTCTTTTGGACTGATGGATGCATCACCTGCTGAGTGGCATTAAACAACATGAAAGATCAAAGACATTTTTTATATAACTCCGACTGGATTCATCTGAAAAAAAAATGTATATACACCTTGGCTGACATGGGGGTGAGTAAATCACAGCCTTATTTTCATTTTTGGGTGAACTAACCCATTAAGTGTACCTGTGTAATTACACTGTAACAATGTCACCTTAAATCAAAACCAAACCTGCATTCAGGTCTAGCTTCATTTAAACCATGAAATGAAAAACTGTTCATGATTTACATATTTACTCTTTCATTCCGTAGTTTAACTCAGAAAAGTGAACACATTAGAGATGGGTTTTGAATGTCGTTCCCATGTTTCTAAATCATTTGTTTAAAGAAACTGAATTGAGTTTAATGAAATGGTCTTGGTTTCTCTCTCTCTCTCTGTGTGTGTGTGTGTGTGTGTGTGAGTGTGTTTCAGATTCTTAATCACTGCTCCGAGTGTTTTTCATGTTGGTGTGAAAGAACCTGTATGGATTCAGGTAGGCGAGGCACTGCTTGGCAAACCCGTGTCCTGTCAATTAGAAACGGAGATGCGTATTCCCATGTCTACACGGGAGACCAAAACAATCACCAAAAAGGGGCAGTTTGAAGCAGTGAATCTTGAGGTAAAGAAAATAAATGTCTAAATTAATAAAAACATTTTTATTACGCAACATTTTATGAGGTTCATTTTCTGTGTATTTCTTCTTCAAGATATTTGAGAGTAAAAGTTCAGAACTGAAATCAATCAATGGAGAGCCTCCCTATCTCAACCTGGCATGTGAAGTTGATGGTCAGAAACGGCAGACCCGTGTCCTGGTCTCCAAACACAGTGGCTACATCTTTATTCAGACAAACCAACCTATATACAACCCCAAACAGAAAGGTACATTTAACATGTGAAATTTTCAAAATGTGCATGAAAAAAAAAATAACAGTGGCAATTAGTATCCACCTTATAATAGCACAAGATCAGATCATTTTTTTGCATTAATGTTTAAGTGAGTATCTTAAGTCATTTAGCTGGTGACAGTCTCTAAACAACTGATCCACAAATCTGTTTTCCTTTTCTAATTCAAATAGCCCTATGGTGTGAATGATGAAAACATTTCTATTTAGCCTCTCAAATAAAATTAGTTTAGCTTGTCATTGTTCCATTGTGTGCATTTTACTGTGGTATATTTAACCTAGTTTCTGTGTGTGTGTTTCCCAGTTTCATTTAGGATCTTCACTTTCGACCACTCCATGCGACCAAAATCTGAGAATATTTATGTATATATATATGTAAGTAAGAAAGTATGGTTACACTTTATGTTACACTGTGCTTATTACATTCTAATTTTATATTTAAGGTCTAAATAATATTAATTAACAACATAGATTAGGGTTATGCTTTGGTTAAGGCATAGTTGCCCGTAATTATGCATCATTTACTGCTATTAAATGCATGTGTAACAAGAACAGTGTAAAGTGTTTTCAGCTAAAATTCTTGCCATCATTTATTAAGCAAATCAAGAAACTGGAGTGTCCTCTCTAACCAGCCTGACCTTTATCTGTATCCCAGAATGCTGAGGGGAACAAGATCAAGAAATCAGCATACAAAGTTTTCAGTGGCGTTCTGTCCAAGGACTACCACATCCCTGATATCTCAAAGTACAGTCAATTTCAATCTCAATATCAAGTTAATATCAAAACCCTGTAACATAAACCAGTGATGTTCATGGAAATAAATATTAACATGCTCTTCACTCTATAATGACACCATTGTGAATCTGCAGTATTTATTTCAGTCCATATCAGACTTTTAAATCAATCTTTCTAGACCTGGTGTATGGAAGATTACAGCACACTACAAAGGTGACGAGATAAATGCTGCAGTACGTGAATTCAAGGTCCAGAAGTTTGGTAAGTCAAATGAAACAATTAGATATGAACTCTCAGATTTATTCTTAATACTATAAATATCTATAAAAATAATTATTCTCTACAGATTTTCTACTGCATCTAACTAAAATACTTTTTTGTCAGTTCTTCCTAGCTTTGAGGTTTCTATTCATTCAGAGAAAACCTTTCTGCTTGTGAATGCTGAGACATATACATTCACCATTAGAGCCTCGTAAGTTCATATTCAGATCAAATAATGGTCTTAAAGGGATAGTTCACCCCAAAAGATGAATTGTGACATTATTTACCCATCCTTATGCTATTCCAAACTTGTATTACAACCCCAATTCCACAGAAGTTGGGACATTTTGTTAAATGCAATATAATCAAGAATCTGTTATTCATTCTCTTTAACTTTTATGTAATTGACAAAAGTACAAAGAAAAGATTTACAAAGTTTTGACTGACCTGAAAGTTTCACTGATGTAAATTTATTTTGTAAATATGAATGGTTTTTGATGGCTTTTTTTTATTATTCATTGAAAGATACACATATGGCAAGACCATTGATGGTGGTTTCCACTGTCGGTTTGGGATAAAAAAGGATGAGTCAGAGAGTAATGCTAGAGAAATCGAATTCATCAGGGGACTGGAAAAAACTGGATCTGTGAGTAGAAATCATAGTTTCTTGAGTCTCCAAGAAATCTTCTATACACATTGATCACACTTTATATTGTGTCTTTCCCTTCTTTAGGTGAAAGAAGGCCATGCCAATATTACAGTTAAAATCTCAGACCTCAGTCAAAAACTGAATTCAGCATTAGAAGAATTAGCAGCAACTCAGGCCCAGTTCTACATTGCTGTCACAGTCACAGATATTTTAAGTAATCATATTTTAAGATTACGTTTTATTGAGGTCAAAAATGCAACCAAGATTATCTAGTTAAAATGCTAAAAATTTCTTAGTTGACAAGATAGTTCTTAAACTAAAATGACTGTGCACCTCTCATAAGGTGGTGAGGTACAGGAAACAGAAGCTTTCCTTCCCATTGTTTTGAGCCCGTACAATGTGGATCTGTCTCGGACAACATCGTTCTACACACCTACATTCCCCCTTCAAGCAGTGGTAAAGAAAACAGCATTTGATAAAGTCAAATCTTTATTCTTAGGACAATGCATCATAATGATACCATTCAGTCATAAAGAATCATGCTTGCATTAATTCATAATGGTAGCTTTAATTAACATATTTTTGATGATTTTGTGCTATGATAACAGTGGTTTCTGTTTTTGGTTAGGTCACAGTCCGTCAGCCAAATGGTTCCCCAGCTGAAGGTGTTCAAGTGAACTTGCATGTCTCAAGCACCAAAGAAAAGTTTATTGTTAAAACTAATAAAGAAGGAGTTGCATTTCAGAATTTCAACTTGGAAGGAACTCCGCCTTCAGTTTTAGTACAGGTTAATACATCCCAAAAATAAACTTTTTTTCAATACCTACCAGGCCTACAGGTCTACTTTTAAAAATACTACCATATTTTTAAGTCCCAATAAACTCCATATTGTGTAAGCTGTACATTTCTGACCTATTAATTTCAACAGGCAACAGTGGATGGTTTCAAGTCAACAAAAGAAGTGCGCCCAATGAAATCCTCAACAAACAACTTCTTGCATATTAGTGTGACTGATAAAGTACTGTCAGCAGAAGAGTTTTTGGATGTTACATTTTATGTCAATGGTAATCCAGAAGATGGGCAAATATATTATATGGTAAGTAATGTATTGCAATTATGAAGTGAATTTCCATTACATCTGATAAAACAGTTTTGCTTTGTATTCCAGTATTTTAATTCATTTTATGTATTTATTTATTCTGCATTAACTTCACAATTTGTTAAAGATATGCTTAAAAATAACAAAGTATATTCTCTGAAAACAATAATGTCACACACACTTGCTTCTCTAGCACATTTATATAATTTAAGCATGTTAAAATACACAATGAACAAAATTATAAACGCAACACTTCTGTTTTTGCAACCATTTATCACGAGCTGAACTCAAAGGTCTAAGACATATTCTATGTATACAAAAGGACTATTTCTCTCAAATATTGTTCACAAATCTGTCTAAATCAGCACTTCTCCTTTGCCAAGATAATCCATCCACTGCACAGGTGTGGAATATCAAGATGCTGATTAGATAGCATGAATAATACACAGGTGTGCCTTAGGCTGGCCACAATAAAACGCCACTCTAAAATGTGCAGTTTTATTGTACTGGGAGGTCCAGGGGGGTCCGAAAACCAGTCAGTATCTGGTGTGATCAGTGATCAGTTGATCAGGTTGTTGACTGTGGCCTGTGGAGTGTTGGTCCACTCCTCTTCAATGACTGTGCAAAGTTTCTGGATATTAGCAGGAACTGGAAAAAGCTTTCATATACACCAATCCAGAGCATCCAAAATATGCTCAATGGGTGACATGGCCAGTGAGTATGCTGGCCATGCAATAACTGGGATGTTTTCAGCTTCCAGGAAATTGTGTACAGATCATTGCAACATGGGGCTGTGCATTATCATGCTGCAACATGAGGTGATGGTCGTGGATGAATGGCACATCTATGGGCCTCAGGATCTCGTCACAGTCTCTCTGTGCATTCAAAATGCCATCAATAAAATGCACCTGTATTCGCTGTCCATAACATACACCTGCCATACCATAACCCCACCGCCACCATGGGCCACTCGATCCACAACGTTGACATCAGCAAACCGCACACCCATACACACTGTCTGCCATCTGCCCTGTACAGTGAAAACCGGGATTCACTCTGGAAGAGAACACCTGTCCAAAGTGCCGGACACCATCGAATGTGAGCATTTGCCCACTCAAGTCGGTTACGACAACAATGAGACCCTGATGAAGACAACAAGCATGCACATGAGCTTCCCTTAGATGGTTTCTGACAGTTTGTGCAGAAATTCTTTGGTTATGCAAACTGATTGTAGCAGCAGCTATCTGGGTGGCTGGTCTCAGATGATCTTGGAGGTGAAGATGCTGGATGTGGAGGTCCTGGGCTGGTGTGGTTACACGTGGTCTCTGGTTGTGATGCTGGTTGGATGTACTGCCAAATTCTCTGAAACTTCTTTGGAGATGGCTTATGGTAGAGAACTAACATTCAATTCATGGGCAACAGCAGTCAGAAGACATTCCTGCAGTCATGCTCCCTCAAAATTTGTGACATCTGTGATATTGTGCTGTGTGATAAAACTGCACATTTTAAAGTGGCCTTTTATTGTGGCCAGCCTAAGGCACACCTGTGCAATAATAATGCTGTCTAATCATCATCTTGATATGCCACACCTTGGAGGTGGATGGATTATCTCTGCAAAGAAGAAGTGCTTACTAACACAGATTTAGACAGATTTGTGAACAATATTTGAGAGAAATAGGCCTTTTGTGTACATAGAAAAAGTCTTAGATCTTTGAGTTCAGCTCATGAAAAATAGGAGCAAAAACAAAAGTGTTGCGTTTATAATTTTGTTCAGTGTATTTTTACTGGACAAAAATATCATTAAGTAACTGATTAAGTTTTTGTAGTAATGTTTTATAAACATGACAACTATTTTGAAATGTGTGTGTCTCTTCAGATTCTCAGTAGAGGCATGCTGAGATCAGCAAGCTCTGTTGCATCAGGTTCTGTGGTAAAAATATCCATCCGTATTGGTCCAGAGATGATCCCGTCCTTCAGACTGATCGCCTATTACTATGACACAAATGGTGACTCCATTGCAAACTCAGTATGGGTAGATGTAGAAGACAAGTGTGAGGGAAAGGTACACATTTCACATTTTAACAGTTTTTTGTAAGTTTATAATATTCAGTATAGTAAAAAAAGACAAATGTTTACAGTTCTGCTGTCCCCTCTCCTATTTAGCTTGAGGTAAAACTGCATGACAATCATAATTATCAACCAGATGATATCGCTGAGCTTGACATTGACGTAGGAACGCAGAAGAATGCAAAAGTGGCCTTACTAGTTGTGGACAAAGCCATTTACGCCCTGGGTGCTCAAAACAAACTGACTCCAAAACAGGTGTGTTTTTCAGTCAAAAGTTTAGACCAAATAGACATATACTGTATAAAAAATGGATATTGAATCTTTTGATCTGCTCTTGAGTTCTTTTACTGTATCCCATTTTCCTGTGTGAAGGTTTTCACCCTCATGCAGTCTTATGATCTGGGGTGTTCATATGGTGGTGGAGAGAACGCAGCTGCTGTTTTTAATGATGCTGGTCTGGCCTTCATCTCCCACTCAACCTCATTTCGTTCAATGATGAGAAAAGGTACCAAATAATGCTCAAGAAACAATCAGACTCGTTTTACTGGGCTCATCATCTGTACATGAAAGAGCTGTTAAAATATCCAATTAATATTTTCAAATTCATTCTGCATCTAGGGTTCAGCTGCGAGGCTGGTTTTAGACGCAACAAACGTTCTATAGATGTTCAAGCAGAAATGGCTAAAAAAGGTATAGTATTGTCAGTATTAATATTTGTTTACCTTTTGCATTAATTCTCATAGCTTGTGTTTTGGTAATTTAAAGGTGCATTTAAAGGTGCACTCAGTATTTATATATTTAATTTGTCAATATGGAGACATTTTGGAGCTTTTTTAGCCATGTATTATAATCAGATTGAGAACTTACACCAGCTTTGACCTGGTTTTGCTCTTGAAGATGTCCAATTACTGTCAGTTTCTCCTGCTCATCACTTTTGTTGTGTAGAAGCTGCATTTAAGAAAGCAGAATTGCAGAAATGCTGTCGCCATGGCTTTACCCTGATTCCTATGAAGTTTACTTGTGAGGAACGAGCGAAAAGAGTGGGCAAGACGGAAAGCAAAGAATGTGTGAAAGTCTTCCAAGAGTGCTGTGAGTTTGCAACCAAGTTAAGAGACAAAAAGAGGAGAGAGGACCAAAGAACAGGGCATGGCAGAAGTAAGTATAACATCTTAATAAAAATCATGCACGAATCAGTAATCAGTGCATTGAATCCATCTGATTTTTCTTCCCACAAATGATTCTCCATTATTACATTCCCACAGCTGTTAATTCTAATGAAGTCGAGGATTTCTCCGACTTTGGGATAGAAACAATTCGCAGATATTTCCCTCCAAGCTTTGAGTTTAATCAGATTGATGTGAAAGAAAAAGTTAGGTGAGTAGGTTCTCTGCATGTAATTATACATTATACGGGTTTGTTTATCTGCATAAAATATTAAAGTCTAAAGTCTAATAATTTTGTAAATACAATTAAAAAAAAAAATTGTTCAAGTGAAACACATACAATTATAAAAATGTTAAAGTCTCCTTTGGATTTCCATTAAAACAGTGTAAAGATTTTCAAAGTTCTTGAATAATGGTTTTAATTGCATAAAGTCTTTCTTCCAGGCACAAAATCCATTTACAACACTCTATTACAACATGGGAGATCCAGTCTCTCAGTTTTTCTCCATCCCATGGTAATTTTCCTTCTCACTGCTATCACATTTAATTTAAATCCACCAAAGTACTAAACATTTACTTTTATTGTTTGCAGGTTTTTGTGTGGCGGAGCCAATTGATCTTACTGTATTTAAGTCATTGTTTATTTCCCTGAGGCTTCCCTATTCAGTTAAACGCTTTGAGCAACTGTCTATAGTTGCAGTGATTTTTAATTATGGCAAGATGGAAAGGGAGGTTTGTTCAAAATAATTTTTTTCATTTTTTTTAAATACCACTTTAGTAATAATTACTGCTGTATGCATTTACAGTAATGCATAAAAAATGTACTTATTATAAATTTATATTTATAACAATTAAAATGTAGCTTTCAACCTGTAAAAGGTTGTTACCTGAAGTAATATATTTCTGCCTGTCCATTAAAAATTACTTCATTGGTGTAGTAAGGTTGGTTCAGTCATATTATGTCACATTGTTAATTAAATAACCAGTTAATTTAAAGTAATCATAACATTATTTGTTATATTATACACTGTTATACAGTACAGTAGATTCATGATTACTAAGATTAATATATTCTTCATCCCTTTCCTGGTCAGCTCGTTGTGCAAATGCAACAAGTGGAAGGTCTTTGTTCACCGGGATCAGCATCCTCCTCTTCTGCTGTCCGAATCAGTCTGGAGCCACAGTCCTCTCAAACTGTGACTTTCCCTGCTGTTCCCATGAAAATAGGTGAAATCCCTATCATTATTGAACTTTATGAAGTTGAAGAAGAAGAAAAATTGAGAGTGGATGCCATTCAAAAGACGCTCCTGGTCATGGTAAGGGGAATCGGAAATGTATCTCATATATTTTCAGTGATTCTTATATCTATCTTTTGTCTTTTTTTCTCATGTCTCAGAATGAAGGAGTGGAAATGAGAGAAGAGCTGACGTATTTTATTAATCTGGATGGTGAGATTGTTTGCTGTCATTCAGTTGCCCATTTAATTTACTACATATTGATATCTGACCAAGTCTGCGACATAGTAACCTCACAATGTATAAAAACCTGAATTCTGCTCATCAGGTAGAAGTGACCGGCGCTTCTTTATCAATGGATTTTTCCCGAATAACACAGTTCCTGAAACAGATGTCAACCTGTTTGTCAAACTAGAAGGTCAGAAAGCAACATGTTTAAAAAAGTTTTTGTGAATGCTTTCAAATTCTCCATTACTGATAATCCTTATGTAACTTAATTTATTGGTCATGGTCATGGTCAAGCCTAATAATATTTATTATGAAGTTCTCTTAAAATAAACTGAATTTTTTTTTTGAATGCAGACGAAGCATTTGCCAAGTCCACTGCTGTTCCATTACTCTCATCATCCAAAGTGGAAAATCTGATCCGGGCTCCTAAAGGCTGTGGAGAGCAGACGATGATCTTTATGTCTCCTACTGCCTTATCAATCCGCTACCTGGACAAAAGCCAACGTTGGATGGAACTGGAAGCAGGAGCCAGAGACAAAGCACTGGATTTCATTGAGCAAGGTTTATTAAATCTGCATGCCACATAAGAAATTAAAATTTAAAAAAAAAGTATAAAATTGTATACAATAGACCATGGTCAGGGTAGATGAGTCTGTGAGCTGGCATTACTATTAATTCATATTTTGTCTTTCCTGACCAAGGCCTATGATTTAACACAATTTTAATGTGTCAGGTGATACCCTGCTCTGACTTTTTATTCTGGCAGCATATGAACGGATTTTAACATTCAAAAAGCCTGATGGATCCTATGGAGCTTGGCTAAACTATCCAACAAGTACCTGGTAAAAATGCCAACAATATGCAGTCATATAATGGGACTTGTTTTGTGCTGCACTTGCCTCATCCAATAACTATTTTATCCAATAAAATGTTTAGATTTAGAATCCCAAATGTTTTTAAGTATTAGATGGCTTCTCATTTCCCTCAGGTTGACTGCGCTGGTGGTGAAAGTGTTGTCCCTTGTGGCTGAGCGACAGATAGAAACTCTTGAACAGCAAGGAACAACAGAGAAGATGATTTCACAGATGGACATTCGTGACGCAGTCACATATCTGATTAAAACACAGAGCTCCGATGGGTCCTTCACTGATACAAATCCAGTCTATCACAGGGAAATGCAGGTCTAAATGCTTTCCATTATTTGTCAGTACAACAAATGGTTTTGCAAAAAGCTTTATCTTGTCGAACACTTGATATCAAACATTGCAAAATAGTATAAACAGGAATTGCATTCCTAAAATAATTGCGCTGATATTAAGTGTTTCTGTTGTAGGGAGGTATTGGAGGAGTTGATCAAGATGCCTCTTTAACAGCTTTTATCACGATAGCTCTTTATCGTTCCCTCCCTTACTTGGAAGAAGAAGTAACTGATGTGGTAAGAACCAGCGATTGCATCATTTACACTGGCATCAAAAATATTTGGCCACTTAAGCCACAATTTACAGAGCCACTAAAGGGACATGGTGATAGAAAAAACATTGAAGGAAAAATTATATTTCAGTGCTTTTGGGTTCACTTGTAAAACTTGTATCTGCATTCACTCACAAAAGCATTAAAAAGGCATTATTTCCATCATTCTCTCACAAAATGCTAAGCTTCTGCAAACTAACACTGAAAAGTCGGGAGCAAAGGAACGCTGGCAGAAAAGGAAGATTTGAATGCAGGAGTATTCGTAAATGAAACAAACAGAAAGCAAGAACCAGGGAATACAAGTATCTACATCAACAAATGACAAAGGAATAAAAGAAACATGTCCACTTAGGGGCTCTGTAAACTTCTGTGAAGATTCTGTTAGATTTCAAAATATGAAAAAAGATTGTCAAAGTGTAGACAAAGTCATGGACACTTTATAGTTGTCAAACTGTAGATGTAATGAGATACACTGCTGGTAGGACACCTGTGTGAACTTGAAATTACATCATGGCCAAAAAATCACCTTGAGAGCAGTTCAATAAATAAATAAATTGTTAATTTTGAGACAAGCTTTAGCATAATTTATTTGCAGATGCCACATGGTTTGCTATTTTGTATGTAGTGCACTTAAAATGTGACTTAAGTGTCCAAAGTGTCCACTTTGTGGGTCCACTGTATGTCTATAATATTCATAGAAAGCCTGTTATAGGCACTAATGTATGGAAGCACATGGGTAGCGATATTCAATTTGGAATGTAATATGCAAAATAACAATGTAATATGTAAAATGACAATGCATTTCTGTATTTACATTTTCATTTTCCAATACATTTGTGCAACGTTTGGTGCAAAATAAAAAAAAAAAAAACATAATTTTCATTTGCCATTTCATACACCAGTTTTAATATGTAAAATGAAAACTAATTTTAACGCTTTATAAGTTGCAAAATTAAAATGAAAATGTATTACAGAAATTATTAGATAGTATTCATTTTAACAGTTTTTGCTTGAACATGTTATACATATCTAATAATTTCTGTAATACATTTTCATTTTAATTTTGCAACTTATAAAGCGTTAAAATTAGTATTTATTTTACATATTAAAACTGGTGTATGAAATGCCAAATTAAAATTATGTAATTTAATTTTCATTTTCATTTTGCACCAAACGTTGGAAAATGTAAATGTAAATACAGAAATGCATTACCATTTTACATATTGCATTGTCATTTTGCATATTACATTGCAAATTGAATATCGCTACCCATGTGCTTCCATACTAATGAAAGAATGTTTTGACCTCCATAATGCATTCAGCCTTTTTTGACACAGAAGAAATATGTGTGTTTCGAAATGTTTCGTGTCCGGGTCATTTTAGACCTGGTTATGTATGAAGTACCATAAGGTGCCAAAAATACTTTTTTTCTAAATGTATCTGTGACGTTATATTAGTGTCAAAAAAAATTCAGATTTATGCATTATGCATTATGAGGGTTAATAAAAAGAAGAAAAAACTAACATGTTTTTTTATGCTCACTAGAATAAAAGCATCTCTCTTGCCACCAACTTCCTCCTTAAACGGGTCGGTGATCTTAAAAGACCTTATGCATTGGCCATTACGGCATACTGTTTGTCTGTCTGCCTCACTGATCGAACTCAGTCACTGTCCGCCTGGAGGAAACTCAGAAGTCTTGCAAAACCAGGTATCTTACCACATATTGACAACTTTATGGAAGTGTTGGAAAATTTAAAAATATCAGTCATTCATTATTAATATTTGTTTTTTTTCTGTAAATTCTTTACTCTCTCTTGCTCAATTGAAATGAATAGTGGAAGATTGCCTTGTTTGGCAAGATGATGTAACTATGCGGCTGGTAAATGAGGCAAAGACTAACCGTGTGCCCCCTGGAGTGGCATTAACAGTAGAGACCACCGCATACGCTCTCCTGACTGCACTTGCACAGAATGACTTATTAACAGCAAATGCTGCCGCATGCTTCTTGTCTTCACAAGAAAACTATGAAGGAGGTTTTAAATCAACACAGGTGGGGACTGAATGGTACCTACTATATGTATTTTACTCTAATTCCAAACAATATTTAAAAAATGCTAACACTACACTATTCAAACACACTTTAGGACACTATCATGGCTTTGGAAGCGCTATCAGAGTACGCACTGAGTATCCCTGAAGCCCCCTTTGGTACAATCAATGCACTGTTCACCATTCAAGGGAGGTCTGAGATGGAAAAGCTGACTTTGGACAAAAATGATAAAGTGGAAACGGAATTAAAGGTAAACAGAATGTACTGCAATTATAGGCAATATTTTATTAGCTATATAACTCATTTATATTTATGGGAAATCATGTGTGGAAAAACGATGAGGTTTTTAATTATGATTCTTTTTAAATTCAAATAAATGTAAGTTCAAAAAGGTGGTTAAATGACTGGGGCAGTGACACAAAACACTGACAGAAATCTAACAAAATTGCTTAAGAGAACGAGGATTGATGTGGGAGTCCTGTCCTAAATCTAAACTACTGTGACATGACACACACACACACACACACACACACACATAAATAGAGGGGTCCATATACATTGAGATGAGGACACTGAGCAGCTACTGTAATATGGCATGTTGTCCTCCAGGTGACACTATAAGTTCACAGTTCTTATCAACAGTGTTTCATTATGACTTAGATATTTAGTTTATCTGTTTATCATGGTATGACTTTTGTCTTTTCAGAGACTAGTGGGAATGGGAATAGATGTAAACCTTTCCGGTAAAGGAAAAATTAAAATGAAAGTAAGCAGTTTAACAAATATTTCCACAGTGTGCATACATGAGGTCAAAAATTTCCACAGCATTATTATTATTATTCTATTCTTATTCTGTTTTGTTACTGTAGGTGGCAAAGGCTTATTATGCTCATAAGGAAGACTCCAACTGCGCTGACTTGTCTATAAATGTGACTGTAGAGGGAAAAGTGGAATACACAAGTGAGTTGAGTTCCATGCCAAAATTCAGGCCTAATTTAACACATTTAATCGTATCCATATAATTCATACCTTATTTCTGTAAATATGCAAAATTACCTGCATTTATTCTTACAAATATATTTTTGAGGTTATGTACAACAAACTTACAATTACTATGAGGACTATGAACAAGATGAAGAGAGGAATGAGGAGGAAGATCTCCCCCGGTCAGCAATTGAGTGGTTTGATGCTCGCAGCAGACAAAAAAGAGACACTACGCAAAACACGCAAGATGAAGTGGTCTACACAGTGTGTGTCAGGTGAGAAAATGCACTGTACTTCTAACAAACATTTGTCATCTTAATTATAATCTGCTGTTTTGGAGGTTATCAGGATCATGTCTTCTCTCACAGTCACACACAGGGAAGGAACCTCTCTGGAATGGCCATTGCCGACATCACTCTACTTAGTGGCTTTGATGCAATCAGTACTGATCTAGAAAAGGTCTGCCATAAACTTATCCAATGATTATATATATATATATCTATATATATATATATATCTATATATATATATACATATATATATATATATATATATATATATATATATATATATATATATATATACATATATATATATATATATATATATATATATATATATATATATATATATACATATATATATATATATATATATATATATATATATACACATATATATATATATATATATATATATATATATATATATATATATGAGAATGGGGAATTATATTTACAATATTTATTATTATTATATAAAATGTGTAATCCTAGTCTTTATCCTCTGTTTTAAAGGGATAGTTCACACAAAAATGAAAATTCTGTCATTAATTATTCACCGTCATGTCGTTCCAAACCCGTAAAACGTTTATTCATCTTCTGAAAACAAATTAAGTTATTTTTGATGAAATCCAAGAGCTTTCTGACCATACACAGACAGCAACACAACTACTATGTTCAAGGCCCAGAAAAGCAGTAGGGACATCATTAAAAGAGTCCATGTTGTTCAAACGTAATTTTACAAAGCTACGAGAATACTTTTTGTTCAAAAAAAAAAAGAAAATTAAAAACAACTTCAACAATTCTTCTGTTCCATGTCATTCCCTGCAGAAACTGGCATTCTGACATAGAACCTGGATGTGCTGCGCCTTGTTTTCAAGCAGAGGAATGCACATGCATGTGTCATGATACTTTAGTATGAATGGTAGTGAAGAATGACACGGAAGAGAAGAAATTGTTGCATTAACTTGTTATTTTTGCTTTCATGGTTGGCACAAAAAAATTAGATTGAACCACTGATGTCACAATGTCCTTACTATATTTCCGTGCCTTGAACGTGGTAGCACCCTTGCTGTCTTTTGAGGGTCAGAAAGCTCTCAAATTTCATCAAAAATATCTTAATTTGTATTCCGAAGATGAACCAAGGTCTTATGGATGTGGAATGACATGATCATGAATTTAATAGTTATCTATCTGTATCTTATGATGGGTCTTTTTGCTTTTCTCCATTGTTTCTGTTGTTTCACTAACATTCTCTCCAACAGCTAAAAGATCTGGTGGACAGGTATATTTCTCACTATGAGCTCACACGAGGAAGAGTGCTATTGTACTTCAATGAGGTGAAATGAGTACAAACACACAGTCATAATTAATCATAACTCGCTTACATACAAAGTAGTTGAAGTTGTCTCTCTGTCACCCCTCAGATAGAAGAAGGTGAGGCATGTATAGCATTCGGAGCCAAGCAAAGTGTGGCTATTGATTTAGTTCAACCAGCTCCCGCTACCTTTTATGATTACTATGAGCCAGGCAAGCTATTCTTTAATTTCTTTTTGTATGAGAAAATTTATTTCACAGGACCATAACAACTGAACTTGTCACGTTTGATGTTATATATATATATATAGTAAATAAAGGGACTTAATATAAAAAAGCCATGATGATAAAACTGTCCTGATATAATAATGAAGAAAAACATGTATTTTTCTTTCACATATGATGGTGTGTGTGTGCAAAAAGTTGTTTTCTTTATCATGGACGACCTGAGTTGTCATTGAAACCCAATACCCATCATTTCCACAGACAGGAGATGTTCAGTGCTGTACAGCGCTCCCAAGAGGAGCAAGGCGATTTCTGTCCTGTGCTCAGATGATGTGTGTCAATGTGCAGAAAGTAGGTTCTCAGTAAATCATTTCTCATTCAAACAAACCCATATAAAAACCAGTGAGCATGTGTACTGTACACTAACCAATGATCATTTATTGTAGAATTGTAGAATGAGTTTTACACATCATGAAATATAATAATGTCTGTTTCATCAGGAGGTTGTTTCACAGAGAAGAAAACAATTGACATGGAAATCACCAAAAAGAAGAGATTTGAATATGCTTGTTACCACACCAACATTGAATATGGTTTGTGATTCCATATTTATACAAACACTAACAAAACCTAAGAGGGTCAAATATTTTCAATAAAATATTAAGAAATCGAGGCAGATCTTACCTTTTATTAAGCTTTTCTTTTCTTTTTTCTGACAGCATTTGAAGTCATTGTGGATTCAGTTACTGAAGAAAGCAATTTTGTGTTATATTCAGCAACTGTGACCGTGGTCCTCCGATACTGTAAGTGATACTTTTTTTGGAGCTTTATCTATAGTGTCACGTGCACTGTAGTAACGATCAATGAACATGAGCATTGTAGATAAAGAGGACACTGCTGAGTTTATTAATCTATTAGATATTCTCATATAAATTAAGAGTTTAACCTCTGACCCTCAGCGGGAGACTTGAGCGTAAGTGCAGACAGTACACGAGTGTTTGCCAAGAGAAAGCACTGCAAGGCTGAGCTAAAAGAGGGCAAGACGTACCTCATCATGGGCAATGATGGCCCCACCAAAGACTTAAATGGAAAGTAAGTACATTTACATGTATTCGTTTAACAGTCAATTAATGACCTAATGAAATGGGATGTTTGAATGATTTTTTTTTTAAATATAGGCTGAATTCCTGTCAGAAATTATGATTTGCTCCTTGCTAGTTCCAGAATAGTACAGAATAATATTTGATAGTATCATTGTTTTACTGAGCCTTCTATAAAGAAGAAAATCATGATTAATCAATTATTTTATTGCATTGACAGTCCTACATTTTACAAAAAGTCAACATACAAAGAACTACAACAACAATAATAATAATAATAATAATAATAATAATAATAATAATAATAATGTCAAATTTTTTGTAGAAAAAAAAATAAAATTATCCTTGCCAATATATTTCTTTTATGCTATTGGGGATTTGTGGGCTCTATTTTCTGTGTAAAAGTGTGTAAAAGTTCAGCAAAGATGCATCCAATTGATCAAAAACATTTATAGTGTTAAAAAAGATAAATATAAGATGAATAAATGTGACCTTCGCTGGGAAAATTAGTTAGTGTGCACGGCCTAATTTTGAGCTAGACAAAAAAAAAATCATGTTTTGAGAACAATTAGTTCCTTGAGCCTTCGTCTAGCACCTCCATTGCTCCAAATAGTAATTAAACATCTAAAATTATCTTTATTTGCATGTTTTCTAAGAGGAGTACCTTTTTCTCTGCTTCCTTCTTGCGCTGCCGCTTCCTGACATGAATCACACACATAAAGGCGCTTCTGATCCCAATACATACTGTATACACTGAATTGCTGTTATGTCTAAAGTGAATGTTTGGGGAACTGTTGGGGGGGAAAAACATCTCATGTATGGCATTATATTAGATAAGTGCAGTACATACTGTAGGACTTACTATATGGGCCATCTGTCTCATTAATGTTAATCTATAAAAGAAAGAGATTGCTGCTCTATATTGAACTGCTTTCTTTTCTAGTTTTACAGTTTTAATAATCAACTCAACTTTAATAATAAACTCCTTGATGTGACTTATTTTGCCAGCACAGGTCACAAATGCTGTTCTTTTGGGGGTGGAAATGTATCAACGTTTGCACAAATATATTAAAGGGTTAGTTCACCCAAAAAGGAAAATTATGTCATTTATGACTCACCCTCATGTCGTTCCAAACCCGTAAGACCTCCGTTCATCTTCAAAACACTGTTTAAGATATTTTAGATTTAGTCAGAGAGCTCTCAGTCCCTCCATTGAAACTGTGTGTATGGTATACTGTCCATGTCCAGAAAGGTAAGAAAAACATCTTCAAAGTAGTCCATGTGACATCAGAGGATCAGTTAGAATTTTTTGAAGCATCGAAAATACATTTTGGTCCAAAAAAAAGCAAAAACCATGACTTTATTCAGCATTGTCTTCTCTTCCGGGTCTGTTGTGAGCACGTTCACTGCAGTGTTGTGATATCCGGTTCGTGAACGAATCACTCGATGTAGCCAGATCTTCTTGAACCAGTTCACCAAATCGAACTGAATCGTTTTAACCCTCTTGGCGCCACGGTCGAGTTTACTCGACAAGATGCGGCACTGAATAAAACGGCCGATTTTGTCAAATAGGGTGTCAAATTTCATGCAACCTCCCCTGCACCAGATAGCAGACATGTAATACTTCATGTCTGACTCAAAAAAACGTAATGCTCCTATACAAAATCTTCGAGCTAGAGCGCATTGAATCAGTGCGAAAAAAAAAAGCGGAGCTAGTGTGAGACTGAGCCATTTTATCTGACCAATATTGTCAACGTCAGCGAGTATTGGCAATAGATTATTATTATTATCATTATTATTATTATCTAATGGCATCAATAAAGCTTCAATAAAGCCGCAATGAAGTGTTGGGACTTCTATTCGCGGACACTGATTCTGAAGGGGAATATCTGCATTCAGAAGATGCCAGTGATACTGAAAGTGAAAGTATAGCCCTTCACCAAGCACAAACGGTGAATCCTTTGCCTAATGTAAATGGTCCTTTGCCAAATGTCAGAGGTGTGAACAATGTTTGCTGGGGTCAGAGTGTTCATCGCAAAATTAGCAGGCGTGTTATTGTTGCGGGGACGAGGCGGGAGATTTTTACCGCGCTAAACATGTATATTTGTCTTCTGACCGCGCCTCTCCGCAATCGCGGCGACAGTATTGTAGTGGAGACTTTGTCTAATGCCACTGGGTATGTTAGACGAGGTTGAAGTATTCATAGGACAGTTAGGAGGCAAGGTGGGGAGTCGCACTGACACTGACAGTAGTCCGAGCTGTGCACACTCGGCGCGTGCGCGAGGCAGATCTGGCCGCGCTGCTCGTAGCAGAAGCAGAGGCGATGTGACACGGGGCATAGCTTTTGAACTAAACAGGTCTTGTCTACTTGTGTTTGTGTGTCATATGAATAATATATATGTGCCCCATACATGGAATCAGAGTGCCTGCTGCATGTAGTAAATTGAAAATCCCAACTGCTACATGCATTCGGTTTGTTTCTACCATTTATTAGTAATGATTTACACCGTTTGTTTACTACTTACTATTTACCTGAGCATTCAGTATTGTGCAATATAGCACACAGAAGGTGAGGGACATTTTTTGGGGGAAAGAAGTACTGCATTTTATTATTTAAACATGTGACTTTTCATGAAAATTCTATAATTCAAGATGGCCACCCCCATATGACGTCATAATATGCAAATTAGATGGGAAAATAAAATCCCTACATAAACATTGGGTCATTCTTAATATTTGTATAATTGACAGAAAGTCTCTATCTTTTATAAATTTTAAGATATAGCCTTCTGAAATTAAGATGTCAAAATAGAACGTTTTAGGAAAAAACCTCTGGCGCCTAAAGGGTTCAACTTTTTGCGTCTCCAATGCGCATTAATCCACAAATGACTTAAGCTGTTAACTTTTTTAATGTGGCTGACACTCCCTCTGAGTTAAAGCAAACTAATATCCCGGAGTATTTCATGTACTCAAACAGTACACTGACTGAACTGCTGTGAAGAGAGAACTGAAGATGAACACCAAGTCGAATGTAAATACCAAAATGTATTTTCGATGCTTAAAAAAATTCTAACTGACCCTCTGATGTCACATGGACTACTTTGAAGATGTTTTTCTTACCTTTCTGGACATGGACAGTAGACCGTTCACACAGTTTCAATGGAGGGACAGAAAGCTCTCAGACTAAATCTAAAATATCTTAAACTGTGTTCTGAAGATAAACAGAGGTCTCACAGGTTTGGAACGACATGAGGGTGAATCATTAATGACATAATTTTCCTTTTTGGGTGAACTATCCCTTTAAGTAGCACAGTTGTTTTCAAAATTTGATATGTTTAAAACAAAAAAATGCTTCTTGAGCACCAAGTCTGCATGTTAGAATGATTTCAGAAGGTTATCATGTGACTGTAGTCTGTAGACAAAAGTAATGACTGCTGAAAATACATAATTCCCATGACAGAAACAAATCACATTATAAAATTGATTAAAATAGTATGATGATAATATTTGACAATAGATCTGACCTGTAGCTAATGGACATGAACTGTTTCTCTCTCAGCATGCAGTACCTGTTGGATTCAAAAACATGGGTTGAGGAGAAGCTGTCGCCCTCAACATGCAGAGCATCAGTCAACAAGGGTTTCTGCAAGGAACTGAAAGATTTTGTGAAAGAGTACCAAGTTAATGGATGCAACATGTAGTCTGAACTGAAATTTGGGGGAATTTAATTGCTCAACATCTCACTGCAGCAGAAAATGAATCTACTTTTATCCTGAATTGAAAACTTGCTTTTCTTTTTATGCTAACGATTATATGAAGCTTTAGTCCGTCTTAAAATATATGTGCTTATAAAACATTTTAGAGTCAGTATCTATGAAACGATGACAATAACAACCATCATTTTCAAAGCTAAATCTTTTTCTTCTTTTGAGTATTGATACTCTGTGTGTTCAAGAGACCGCTCAGCAGATCAACAGTGACCACACAGATAAATCAACACACATTGATTACAAAAACACTTTTGATGCCTCTTTCAAATCCTCTCGCTGAGTTTCATGTGACTCCAGTCTTTAAGACTTGGTTCCTTAGTGGAGTGATTCAGCTTCCCAGCATAGGTGTATTTATTTTTTTTATTTTACTTGGCAGTTGAGAGTGTGAGAGGGGCTTCTGTGCTCACAGTAAACTCGGCAACATCTGCAGGCGAGCGGCAGGCGGGGGTGAATACATGTACAACAGCCACACTCCTCTGAAGACGAGGCTGAAAGGGCAGCGCGTCACAGAATTCATATAAAGCTAAGCATGGGTAGTATCGCCCACTCAGTGCAAAAAAATCAGACACTTCACTCAGAAAGCACCAAAATAAACAGATAACACTGTGCCAAGTTAGCTAGGGATGAAGAAATGAGGGATGTGATAGACTGACTGAGATAAGATGAAAATTTAACCCAAAAGGGTGGCACAACCAGTACTTTTCCACATACTGCCAGACCGGTTTGAACAGTTTTTTTCCCATAATAAATTACAAAACTTTAAAACTGCATTTTGTATTTAATCAGGTTATCTTTGTGTAATATAAAAATTGGTTTGATCTGATTCTTTTAAGTGTGACAAAAATGCAAAAAGAAAAAAAAACAGGAAGGGGGCAACCTTTTTCACACCACTGTATGTTTATTAGTGCTTGGCATGCTAAAAGTTAGTTTATTATGCTTCTTCGAATCTTTTGGACGAGAGAGGACATAAAGTGGTGCGAGGGTTGAAAGTAGAGGTGGAGAGGAACAGACCCAGGCTTTATGCTCTCATATTATTCTAATCTTGGAGAGTTGGTCCAACATAAGCAACATGGTGGGATTGGCCATCACTTCAATCGGGCTCAGGTCAATGCTCACCTTGTTTGTGCTGTCACCATTAAACTTCTCGTTACGTCTGAATCAGTAAAGCCTGAACAAATATGCAGACTCAGAAATGCACATATTTTCATTTGGAAAAAGGTCAAATGCTGTATTTAAGTAAATGCTTCTGCATCACTTTACATCATTTTTATATGCATATCTTAAATGTTTTAATGTTTCCAGCATGACCTTGCCAGCTTTCATATTGGTGCAGCCCAAAATATATTAAAGAACTCAAATCAAGTCAGTCAACAAGGTCTTGATTTTCAAGTCCATGCTGGAAATCCAACTTAAGATGGTAGGTTTCTAGCTGTATATTAGCTTTTGCAAGCAAGTAGACCATTTTTGACTAGTAACAAACCAGCAAACACCTGATCATGCCATATTAAAGGCTAATTCACACTGCAGTGACAAAATAGGTCAAGCTGGTTTTTAGAACATGTTAACTAGCTAGATTCTAGTTGGTCTTAGAGGCCAACACATGTAGAACAGAAACAAACCAGCTACCAGCTGGTCATGACATCTTTAGGTGATCTAGCTGTTTTTTTGGAACAGAGTGCTAGTTTCTAGCTGGTTTAAGCTGGTAAATCATCATAGACCAAAGAAACAACAACAAAAAAAGGTGATCAACCTGATTGTTGGGACATTGCAGCTGGTTTCTAGCTGTTCATTAGCAGGGACACCAACATTGGGTCAAAATATTAAAAAATAAAGGTAAAGGTGGTCATGCTGGTTTTTGGAACATAATACCTGGTTTCTAGCCGATCATTAGCAGGTGGACCACCATTGGGTCAAAAAACAAACAAAAAAAAGGAGGTGGTCACGTTGGTTTTTGGGACATGGTAGCTGGTTTCTATTTGGTGAAAGCTGGTCATCAGCTGGTAGACCAATCTTGGACAAGTAACAAATCAACAACAACCTGGTAAACCAGATTAAGATGCTCAAACTGTTTTGGGAACAACATAGATGGACAAACAGCCATGGAACTGCTTGAACCGTGGAGCATGTTCCAAAATGACTAATTACTGACTTAAGAGTAAATATTTGCACTGTTAATGGCATCAAACCATCTGTGTTATTTGTGTACAACACTGAGATTTTCTTAAATAATGTGTGTGCATTTAAATGGATTAATCAAAACAGGTATTTAGTTATGTTAAGAAGCCTTTTCTCATAAACAGCAAACATAGTCTATAAATTACAAGCAAATGCAAATATAACTGTATTAAAGTGTTTTGTTTAGATACTGGTAGTGGTAGTGATAGAAAGTTTTCCACAGAAAAAAGATGAACAATACTCTATACTGTATAATGTGATTTTTGGCTCATGAATTCCCAGAAATGCTTGTCAGTAGATGGCTGTTTTGTTAGGCATGTACACAGCTCAAGGCTTGGCACTGCTTTGCTAAGAGGGTAAGGTCAGGTCAGTAACAGAACGGTGGTCTCTGATGTGGGCCTGCTTTAGCGTGATTTAAATATCATACAAGCGGGGGCACTAGTGAGCAGTGGCCACCCATCATTTCCCATCAGCTGACAAGACAAACAATCTCTGCTCCACTAGAGGATTTAAACACTCAAACTCTCATCAGGTGCTAGAAAGAAAAAGTACAAGACAGATGTTTGTGGAAAAGGTCAAAGGAATTGTGTATGGAGTTATTTTAGATAAATCTGTCCAACATGTGACAGAGGTTTTCAAGTATTTTGGGGTGTAGCCTTTGCGTTCTTTCTCACACAATGTGTAATATGTGATATGGGTACAAAAATATTAGGTAAATAAATCCTTACTATTTGCAACAGGATCTGCTTAAATTGAAGGAAATTATATAAAAATTAAAAATAAAAACCTGTGTGATGTTAATGATTCATTTGCAGTGGCAATATGAAAAAAGATGACTTTATTGTCACAGTTATTATCAAAAGGTGACCCGGTGACCCTGGACCACAAAACTATTCATAAGAGTAAAAATGTCCAGTGTCACATTATATATGTTTTATAAATATTAGAAATTTACAAAAACAAGTGACACAAAATTATTATAAAATGTTAGTAATGGTTCTTAAAGATATATTTATATTTCTGATTTTCTTACATTGCATATATTTTTAATCTACTGTATATGAAGTAGTAAATTACGGTCTGAGGGCAGGTGAAGTATAATCTAATGTCATAATTTTGATCAAATAAAGAAAAAATCTGATTAAATGTTACATTTGTGTTAAAAGTGATTAAAGTGAAAATGCTGTTATTTAAAACATTATAGTTTGATGCTACAATTATAAATTTTTTAATGTTTAACATTTGCCATTATATTGGTAAAAGCAGGTATATTTCAGCTAAACAGAAAGTTGGGAGACTGCTAATCGCAGATAGATTAATAAACTCTGTAAGTCTGTTTAATAATTAAGGAATTTCTTACCAGGAGAAAACACCCATAAAGCCATTGAGGAGCAGGAAATATGCTCAATGTAAATTGGCAAGGAGGCGGAGTATGGAAAAACTTTAAGTAGGAGATTTGATTGCCCTAGGGCCTTTGGCTAGAGGAGCTCCTGTTCACTGTCTCTCTTTCTCCATTAACCTCAATCAGTCACAGGAGGTTCTCAAAGCTGATGGAAGGAGCTTCATACAACACTGAGCAGGACAGAAGCAGCTCCGAACACAGGTAAGACACATTCTATTACATATTATTAGAATCATTCTGTTCATTGGCACAATCAATAATTGGCAGATAGAACTGCATTTATTTTAAGTGGCCTGTGATTTGTATTGTATAATAATTTGTGGATATGAAGAACTGTAGATGTCAGATAAGAATAAAATAAGGATAAATAATCCTTAAGAATAAAATTTTAAGGATCAATGAGTATATTTATTCATATTTCTGCATGCTATTAATAATTTATATGTGTGTGTGTGTGTGTGTGTGTGTGTGTGTGTGTGTGTGTGTGTGTGTGTGTGTGTGTGTGTAGTTTATCAATTTTCAATCAAAAAATAGAAATAAAAGAAAGAAATAAACTATGATTTTTAGGCCAGTCTAAACAGAAGCCTTGTGTAAGTTTTACTTCATCTTTAATTAATAAAGAATTTTTTGGAGGCTTCTGTAGTGAGCGCTTGAATATACTGGGGTACCTTTTAAACTGGAAACTGGCCCTGTCAGTTTTCAGTTGGCCTAAGTAAAGATTATATAAGAGCTGAGTCAAAGACATACAGTCCCAGTGAGAGGAGGACAGTACGGCTCTGTTGCTGCGGTATAGTCCCTCCGCTGATAGAAGTTTGAGAGCTTTTTCCAAAAATGCAGTCTTGAGCTCAGCCAGCCCAGCTCATCTTAGCCTGACATACATTTGAGAGGCTTGTATTTTATTTACACAAATTTGAGCAATGAATGAATGAAGGTGTGAATAAATCTGCATGCAAAGGCAAACTAACTCAGTTATTCTCTTTTTCAGGAAACACATCCATTATATCACAAATACCTGTAAGATAGTTGAGGAAAATAAATAAAAAAAATAGCATTTTAGGATTTATATTATAAATTCAAACCATTTATTTGTATGAAAAACTTGACACCTTAATCCAGCATAAAATGTTAATCTCAATAGTTTTTCTCCTCATTCTAAATCCTGTGCTTTCTCTTCAAGGCACACTTAGCGAGAATAAAAATGGCACTACCAAATCTAAGGAACACACTATTAGCCAAAATATTCCCAAGCTAGTAACCACAACATTTACCACCAAAGTGAAAATCCAGACCCATGCTGCTTCTTCAAAAAGCACCAATCTGACTCTTCCTTCCATACCGAAGCCCGTTGTGGATGGTGTCCAGAAACCTGTGCCTACTCTTCAAGACACGCTTAGTGAGAAGAAAAATTCTACTACTAAATTAAAAGGAGACGCTATTAATCTAAATGTTCAGAAACCAGTAACCACATTATCAAATGGCAAAATGAAAAACTCAAGTCAATCTACTTCCTCAAAAATTACCAGCATTAGTCAGACTCTTTCATCCACTGCAAAGCCTACTGTAGATGTTGTCCAGAATCCTGGGCCTGCTCTTTCTGGCAAACTTAATGAAAAGAAAAATTCTACTGCCAAAACAACCGCCAATACCGGTAGTCTTAATCTTCCAAAATTAGGAACTACAGCAATAAATACCAAGCTAAAAGACCAGACTCGTCCCACTTCCTCAAAAATGAGCAGCGTCAATCAGACTCTTCCATTCACTACAAAGCTGGTTGCTGATGAAATCATACTTAGCAAGAAAAAAAATTCTACTGTGAAGTTAATGGTTCAAACTATTAATGTTAATGTGTCAAAGAAAGTGGCTACATTATTAAACACCAAAACGAAAAACCAGACTCAATCTACTTCCTCAAAAATTAGCAATGTCAATCAGCGTCAAGATATCGTCCAGAAACATGTGCCTTCTCTTCAGGACCCACTTAGTGAGAAGAAAAATTCCACTGTTAAGTCAACATCCCAAACTACTAAAGTTGTGACTACATTATTAAAGACCAAAATGAAAGACCAAATTTCCTCAAAAACCAGTAGAGTGAATCAGACTCTCTCATCATCTACAAAGCCTGATGTGGACACCATCCAGAAACCCATGCAAAGTGTACAAAACACAGTTAGTGAGAAGAAAAATTCTACTAATAAGTCAACAGTCAATAGTGTTAATGTTAACGCTGAAAAACCAGTAAATACATTATTAAAGACCAAAATGAAAGACCAAATTCAATCTACTTCCTCAACAACTAGTAGAGTGAATCAGACTCTTCCATCATCTACAAAGCCTGATGTGGACACCATCCAGAAACCTGTGCAAAGTGAACAAAACACAGTTAGTGAGAAGATAAATTCTACTACTAAGTCAACAGTCAATAGTGTTAATGTTAATACTGAGAAACCAGTAACTACTTTATTAAAGACTAAAATGAAAGACCATATTTCCTCAAAAACTAGTAGAGTGAATCAGACTCTCTCATCATCTACAAGGCCTGACGTGGACACCATCCAGAAGCCTGTGCAAAGTGTACAAAACACAGTTAGTGATAAGAAAAATTATACTACTAAGTCAACAGTCAATAGTGTTAATGTTAATACTGAGAAACCAGTAACTACATTATTAAAGACCAAAATGAAAGACCAAATTTCCTCAAAAACTAGTAGAGTGAATCAGACTCTCTCATCATCTACAAGGCCTGACGTGGACACCATCCAGAAGCCTGTGCAAAGTGAACAAAACACAGTTAGTGAGAAGAAAAATTCTACTACTAAGTCAACAGTCAATAGTGTAAATGTTAATACTGATAAACCAGTAACTACATTATTAAAGACCAAAATGAAAGACCAGATTTCCTCAAAAACTAGTAAAGTGAATCAGACTCTCTCATCATCTACAAGGCCTGACGTGGACACCATCCAGAAGCCTGTGCAAAGTGAACAAAACACAGTTAGTGAGAAGAAAAATTCTACCACCAAGTCAACAGTCAATAGTGTAAATGTTAATACTGAGAAACCAGTAACTACATTATTAAAGACCAAAATGAAAGACCAGATTTCCTCAAAAACTAGTAGAGTGAATCAGACTCTCTCATCATCTACAAGGCCTGACGTGGACACCATCCAGAAGCCTGTGCAAAGTGTACAAAACACAGTTAGTGATAAGAAAAATTCTACCACCAAGTCAACAGTCAATAGTGTTAATGTTATAGCTGAGAAACCAGTAACTACACTATTAAAAACCAAAATGAAAGAACAAACTCAACTTACTTCCTCAACAACTAGTAGAGTGAATCAGACTCTTCTATCCTCCTTGAAGCCTACTGTAGATGTTGTCCAGAAACCTGTGTCTTCTCTTCCAGCAACAACTGGCGCAAAGAAAAAAACTAGTACAGAGTCAGTAGGTCAATTTATTCATGTTAATGCTTCAAAGTCAGTAAACACCAAAATGATAAACCAAACTGTTTCGTCAAAACCTAGTAATGTTGGTCAGACTCTCTTATCTACACCAAAGCCTGTTGTAGATGTCCAGAAACCTGGCCCTACTCTACAAGGCACAATTAGCAAGAAGAAAAACTCTACTTCTAAGTTAACGACTCAAACTATTAGTCATAATATTCCCAAGCTAACTACATTAGTGAATACCAAAATGAAAAGCCAGACTCATCCGACTTCCTCAGAAACTAGTAGTATCAATCAGACTCTCCCATCTACCTTAAAGCTTGAAGTGGATGAAAGCACACTAAGCAAAAAGAAAAATTCTACTGTAAAATCAATATCCAAAAATATTAATGTTAATCCACTGAAGACATTAACTACATCATTAAACACAAAAACAATAAACCAAACTCAGTCTACTTTTGCAAAAATTATCAGTGTCAGTCACACTCTAACATCCACCACAAAGCCAGATGTTGAAATCACACTTAGCGGGATGAAAAATTCTACTGTCAAGTCAACACCCCAAACTATTAATGTTAATGGATCAAACCCAGTAAATACTTCATTAACCACCAAAGCTAAAACTAAAACTCAATCTACTTCCTCAGAAATTAGCAATGTCAATCAGATGGTTGCATCTACCACAAAGCCTGTAGTCAACAGAGTCCAGAATCCATCTAAAGACAAACCTGCAGAGAGTTCACCAGTTAAGGTAGTCATCACTGAGGGTTGTATTCCTCAGGAGTCTCAGACAGACTTAGGTAACGGAACCAAAATACGAGAAACAGAGCTCAGTTTGAATCCCGGATCTCCTCTGGTAATGACTCATCACATCAACCTGGTTCAAGGAGCCTGCACAGGAAGCTGTGACACTGAGATGGCCACACTGAGAGACAGAGTTGAGTTTCTTGAGAAGGAGATGGCAGCAATGAAAAAAATGTGTAAGTAAAGTTATACTGTAAACTAATAAAGATCTTATTTGTTTTTAGTTAACCATAATAATGGCACTGATTAATTGGTAAAACAAGCATTAGCAATCTAAAATGTGTGTAAAAATTTTAACAGAATATAATTCACACACTATATCATCTATCTTCAGGTGTTCAGTGTACAGGAGAGCAGTGCCCTAAAAACTGCAGTAGCCAGGGCAAGTGTGAAGATGGGAAGTGTGTTTGTTTCCAGGGCTTTAGTGGCCCAGACTGCAGTGGCAAAACTTGCCCTTCTAACTGCAACAAAAAAGGGAAGTGTGTGAAGGGAAAATGTGTGTGTCAGACTGGTTATACGGGCCTAGACTGTAGTAAGGGTAAGTAAGGCATTTGAGAGTACAACATTGTTAAACTTTAATGTTAATTGGAATGGTTCACTACAAAATGAAAATCTGATAATAATAATTTACTCATGGAAACGTTGTTCCAATAGAATTGTCTTTCATAGAGCATAAGATAATTTTATCAGAATGTCCATGCTGCTGTTTTCCATACAATGGAAGTGAATTGTGACGAGGGGCTGTCAAATTCCAAAGATTGAAAAAGCATGATGAAAGTATCATAAAAGTAGATAATTTTAGAGCTAAAAAGTAAATGGTGAGCAGCAGACTGTGTGAGCGGGGTGGCAACAATTTCCCCTCCATGCTCCAAGCATTCAATAATCACTCTGCTCCAGCTCCGCTCCAGATTCACAATTTCCCGCTCCTCACTCCACTGATCAGAAACACCACTCCACCTTAGCTCTGTGGCTTAATTATTTCACTATGCTTCAAAAATCAAAGTTCTGTTCAGAAATTATATTAAATGAAAAATAAATACATAATACTAGAAGAATAGTTTTAACATGGTTTATTGGGACCCCATACAATTAGCCCAAGTCCATATTAAATGACTGCTTAACTCATTTGGCTTACTTGTCTGTGCAATGTCTCTCTCTACTATGGTGAAGCTGAGGGTAGTTACTTCAGAAAAAGAAAGAATATACTGTAACATTTCTGTTTTTCTTCATTCCTGAGGGTATGCACATGATCTGTACGTTATGTGCGAGCTTGTGTGCTCTGTCCGTTTGCAGCAATGTAGCAGCACATTAGTTTGGAGAAGAGATTAACAAACTGTACAACTTACAACATGCTTTAATTAACGTCCCGCACTCGTCCATCGCCATTTTAACATAGCTAACTAATTATGTTTAATGCACGACTTGGCACAATTTGTTCTGGTGACGGAGCTGTTGTGGAGCATTCTCAGATCAAGTGAAAACCTCAACGCTCCTCACTCCAGGCAAAATCATACCTCTCCACTCCTCGCTTTGCTCCCACTAAAATTCAGATAAACAATTTTGTGCATATTTGCTAGCAGTCTGTTCTGTGTATGTGCTGGCAAAAAATTGTGTCCTGGCTGTAAATAGGGGGAAAACAAAGTTGATTTTACTGATCAGACTGAGTACCACAGAACTCTGCTCAGAGAAATATACCTGAAAAAACGGGGTTATAATAATTAATATTGGGAAATATTTCCAGCGCAGAAGAAACCTGAGCTTGAAGTTAGTCAAACACCTGAGTAACTTTGGTTTTGTGATGTTTCACAGAACCAAGATACACATTTGTAATATTAGTTATAGTAATAAGACTGATTAATCCATACTTGT
Organism: Carassius carassius; assembly: GCF_963082965.1. Taxonomy (NCBI): domain Eukaryota; kingdom Metazoa; phylum Chordata; class Actinopteri; order Cypriniformes; family Cyprinidae; genus Carassius; species Carassius carassius. The sequence goes on from NC_081769.1 coordinate 14,930,207, forward strand.
GCAAGCTTTCTGTTAACAGCTGTTAGTTGTTGCCTGTGTTGGACAGCATGTTTGCGAATTTGGGGACAGAGCAATAAAGGCAAGGGTGTGTTGGAAGTGTCAGTTTCAAATATCAACAGTTTTTTCTCAGAAATTACTTACTGCACCATTAACAGAACATGGTCCCAAACCATTTTAATAGTAAGAAAAAAGAGCAGCAGGAACATTTTGCTAAAAATTTTGTGCTGCATTTCAATTTGGGCTGAACTATTCAATTAAGAATGTATTTAAGTCTCTCTCTCAATTATTTCCCCAGCTGTTGAAAAGAAGGTCACAGTTACTGTTGAAACAGTGGCTATGAAGATCCCCACTGCCAAACCCAATACAAAACATGTGAAGACAAAGCCAGACAAGACCATATTCGTGAAAAAGACAGACACCACAGCCAAGCCAACAGTGAAGCCAAGTCCAACCGTGTCTCCAGGTAAAGCCCCGTCCAATACCACAAAGAGAGACAAGGTTATTAAGACTATTGGACAAGTTCTGCTAAACCATGAAGGTAGAAGACGTCAAGAGCCAGCAAAAAAAGGCAAAACAACAACCATAAAACTAGAATTAGACAAACAATCTCAAACTGATCTCACTGACACATCCAAGAAAAATAATCTTAAAGATGAGCCTGTCTATCAGAACTATCAGAGATCTGGAAAGAAAGTTAATGGAACCTCTAAAGTTTCAGAGAATGTGTTTAAAGGCATCAAAGAATTATCTAATTCAGCTGTGCCCAAGACAAATGTAACTATTAGAACTGTAGGTGATCAAGCAAAAGAAAGCAAGACTATTAATGTTACATCTATTGGAAAAGAAAAGAAGCTATTGCACAGTAATGTAACAATTCTCCAAGCAGAGAAGTCATCTGATAAGCATGTAAATGGGACAAGTTTTGAATCCAAAATTTATACAAAGCATTTTAACAAAACTATCAGCAGATTATCAGTCATTGGATCAGTTGAGGTTCATAATATCACTTCCACCGGTTTCATCATGTCTTGGGAAGCTCATCAAGACATGTTCAAGAACTTCACTATATCAAGAAGGCAAATCAGAGGAGGAAATGAAGATTCTGAGAAAATTCAGGATGGAGCAGAGGCTGTAAATGTAACAGATGTCCAAAGGCCCAGTTTAAACAGAACATCAACTAAAGTCCAAAGTAGCAAACCTGAAGATAAAACTGTGAAAAAGTTCTCCCAAGTTCTTGCTGGTACAGCACGGTCGTATCATTTCAAAGGCCTTCAACCTCAAACACGGTACTCGGTTTCCTTGTTTGGCTCTGGTCTTGGTGTACGATCCAAAATTCACCGCCTTACATTATCCACAGGTAGGTTTCCCATATTTCCTGCTTTGGTTCACTGCAATAAACACCAATGAAGAGCATTTACCCTCCTGCGGTGTGCTGGCATCATTTAAAGTATGCTTAAATCTCTAATGAATGCATGTAATACAGTACCATGTGCATTTTAAATATTGATGTTGGCAAGACCCACTTACTCTATTTTAGTCATAAATACTAGGCATGAGTTCAGTGACATCAGGAGCACAAACCAGCCTTAGATTTTCTTTGGCTGTCAACTTAACATAGAATTTCCACTGCTAAAATTAATGATGTGTACTGTATTGGTGGTGAATGGGGATATTCAAAATTCACCATTAAATAATTTTAAGAGTGAATGCACCAATTGATTACTTGAATGATATGGCATATTTATGCAGGAATATAAATGTCTCAGAACTCTTAAACCTAAATTTGTGGTGATATTTATTAATGTCACTGACTTCAGTTTAAACTGCACCAAATTTGAGTTCCCTGTCAAGGGAACTTCGAACTGTGTCCTCTAGGGGTCGCTTTGGGGAACACCTCGTCATGACCCGTGTCTGTAGCATACTTTGAAAAACGCCAACGTGTTGGCCGGCGACAGCCTCTGACGTCACTACCGGCGCGACTATAAATACGCGCCCGTAGGACCCGTCACTTATCTTCTTCGTCTTCATTGACTGTTTTGTTTGAAGCGTGCATCTGAGAAACGACCAAAACGGTAAGAGCGATCTATCATTGTTATCATGGCATCCACTAGCAAGGCGTATAAACAGTGTGTGCATCCATGTCAGCGTTATTTGACACATGATAACACACACAGTCTTTGCGTCTCTTGTTTGGGCAAAGAGCACGCTCGCGATGTCCTTTTTTCTGTGAAAAAGCTCCACTCTCGTTTGTCTCTCTTTTCGAGGTAAGAGGGACAGCCATCTGTTTCCCGTGGCTCAGGACCCGCCGTTGCCGAAGCACGGAGGAGAATGAGCTCGTGGGGATCACAGGTGGATTTCGCTGAGAAGTGTAGAGGGGGACTTTTCCTTTCACACTCTTCGGTGGCAAATGAGAGTGAACTTCAGGAGGAAGATGCGTTGTCATTAAACCATTCTGATACTGAAGTTAGTGCTCTGCTGGGTTCTACCCAGAAAGAACAGGAGATATCTGAGAGTGGTGAAGAAGCTGAGGCTGAGCCTTCTCAATCCTCCTGTCCTGCGTATGGGGAGCTGTTAGAGGTTGTGGATCGCGCCATGGCAAAATTAGACTTGCCATGGTAGCTTGCCAGAAAAGTGACGCCGCGAGGTAGCCTCGATGAGCGTTATTTGTCTGACCATAGCCCTCCAGCCCAGGTGAGCCTTCCATTCTTGCCAGACTTACATGCAGAAGTCGAAAAGGAATGGAAGATGCCGTTTTCCTTTCGCATCCATCGGTTTCAGCATACGAGTTATGCTAATATCAATGGCATGTACGAAAACGGCTATGAGAGGATGCCCCCTGACGCTGGCTAGCTATCTCTGTGGGGGAAACATCCTCTCTTAAATCTCCCTCTTTGCCATCTAAGCCCCTCCAGGATACATCCCGTTTAAATGGTAAAGCAGATGCAGCAGCAGGTCAGGCTGTGGCTTCGTTGCACATGATGGCAGTGCTTCAGGCTTACCAGGCTGACCTGCTGAAGGACCTGAATACAGGCGAGGGCCTTTCAGCTGACCAGGTAGCCGAGCTGCGCCGCACCACAGACCTCTCTCTCCGTGCTACCAAACAGGTCGCCTCCGCCATGGGTAGGTCTATGGCGGCCATGGTGGTAACGGAGAGACATCTGTGGGTGAACCTGGCAGACATCGGGAGGGAAGAAAGGGGGTTTCTTCTCGATGCTCCGGTCTTGCCTTCTGAGCTTTTCGGTACCTCCGTCGAGATGGTGGTCGAAAAGTTCAGGGAGGCAAGGGCGCGCTCAGCTGCCTTTAAATCACGAAGAGGTAAGCAGGACCTGAGGGATGTGATTCAGACGAGGCAGCGTTCTCGTCCGGATCGGAGCGAACCCCAAGTAGTTACTCACTTCCTTTGGATGTTTTTAACTTCTGCTTATATCCTCCCCTGCCTAATTCCCCTGTAACCACCAGCTCTCCACCTGATCGAGGTTAGGTGGAAAATTTCTCACATAACAGTCTCCTATGCTGGATCTGTGATGTTTTTGGTTGGTCCTATATTCATAGTAACCACCTTACTGATGGTCCGGACCAAAAGGGGGCGCCCCGTAAGCGGGACTCCGGTACAGGAGGGTGGGTGAGTATGTAACCCTTTCTTTATCTGCTTATGGGTGTTATATTGCTGGTGGTTATATGTCTACTAACAAACTCTGTGAGTTTCCTTGCAGCACTGCAGGGAATTTCATGGATGTCCGGCCAGGTCACCCTGAGGGGCCGCCTGGCCGCTTGGCGCATCCAGCAGGATGTCCGGCCAGGTCACCCTGAGGGGCCTCCTGGCCGCTTAGCGACGTCCAATGGGAAGGTGGAGGTGGTAGTTACGGAAGTCTTTCTGTATGTACTGCCTCAGGTGATGCTCCCCTCGCTTGAGGTTTGGAAAATTGGAGCTGGCCTCTCCCGTGTGATCCAGCGCCTCTGCGATGCTTAGGAACCTTTCAGTACACACGCTAAGCCTGTGTACTTTCTCAAAACCTCATGGTAGTCAGTGTGCACGTGAACACTTTGCGCACTGTCTGAAATCCACGTAAGTGGTAAGTGTGCACGCAAGACTCTGCACACTTTCTGAAATCCACGTAAGTGGCAAGTGTGCACGCAAGACTCTGCGCACTTTCTGAAATCCTGTACGGTAGGGGTTACGCGCTCCGCTTCGTTCCCTTTCTTAAGATGATTAGCCCTGGGTTCCTTGGGCTTCATTCAGCCAGTGTGTATTTGTTATACACCTCAAGCATCGCTTCCCTCAACATGAGGGGCTGTTTGGGCAATTCTCGTGCTAGTTTAGCAGCGCTCCCCTTTTCCAAAAGAAAATGGGTCGCCTATGAGCGTGCTACTCTGAGCTCAGAGTCCTCCTCTCATATGAGACTGAATTCTCTGTTTTTTCACCAGAGCGCTCCAGTACTACATACTGTTTTTGAGATGCACTGTGAGAGCAGACATCCTGTTGAGGCAGGGGCTGAGGCTTGGGGAATGGTGCTTCGCACCAAGGTGATGAAGCAGAGTTGGAAAGGTTGGCCAGACTTGGGTGGATCGGTTTGCGACTCGAGAGAGCATCGCACTATCCCCTCTGGCTTCCTCTGACTCATCCAGCTCCACTGGGGCTGGACGCCATGGTACAGGCGTGGCCGAGGCTTCATCTGTACATTTCTTCCTCCAATTGCTCTGCTCCCGGGCCATTCCATCTATGAGATGCTCTATCAGAGTGCCACGAGAGCCCCTCTTTAGAACAGTATTTGTAAATCCATGCTATGGTAAGTGTGCACGTGAAGTCTTTGCACACTTTCTGAAATCCGCACTGTGGAAGTTCGCACGCTAGTACTCTGCGTTCTTTCTAAAATCCTATATGGTGAGGGCTTCGCGCGGTTGCTTCATGCCCTTTCTTGAGTCGGTTAAAGCCCCATTCATCTTGGGCGCCACTCCACCCAGGTATCCTCTGATACCTATCTAGAACAGGGCGTTGCTACTTGAGAACTGTTGAGACAGCTCTTTCGGCAGGTTTTTGCGAAAGCTAGCGGTAGCCCCTGTGTGACAGGCAAGACTTGGTAAAGAACATGCTAGGTTCTTAGCCGTATCCCTTTAAAGGAATCTTTTGTGATTCCAAGCCTTCAGCTCTACCCCGGGCCGAGGCCCTACAGGTATGTTGGGTATGTAGCTTAGGCCTTTGGACGTAAGGGATAATGTCATGGACAGCCGTCTAACCGTCCCAGGGGCGACTCGCAGTGAAATGGTAGAGTTGGTACTTAGTGTTTGCCATGATTCTGGCCTGCACTCCCCTCAGCAGGGTGTAGATCGAAGTTCCCTTGACAGGGAACGTCTCAGGTTACGAATGTAACCATGGTTCCCTGAGAGGGAACGAGACACTGCGTCCTCTAGCTCCCTCCCATGCTTCAGACGCAGCCTTCTTCACGAAGAAGATAAGTGACGGGTCCTACGGGCGCGTATTTATAGTCTCGCCGGTAGTGACGTCAGAGGCTGTCTCCGGCCAACACGTTGGCGTTTTTCAAAGTATGCTTCAGACAAGGGTCACGACGAGGTGTTCCCCAAAGCGACCCCTAGAGGACGCAGTGTCTCGTTCCCTCTCAGGGAACCATGGTTACATTCGTAACCTGAGATGATTTTCTTTGACTGTGCTTTATGAATTTTTGATATTTTTTTCCAGGCCCTGAACCACCCACTGACTTGATGTTCAGCAATATAACAGAGACTTCCTTTTCAGTATCATGGACAAAACCTAAAAGCATAGTAGCGGAATTTAAAGTCACTTACACCAACATTGTAACTGGTACTGTAAATGTATTTTGAGTTATCCTACTTTTCTGCTATGACTATTAAATGCTACTGTGTGCACCCTCACAATACATAATGATTTTGATGATTTTACTACCTTTTTGTACTGCAGGTGAAAGTGGCTCCATGTCTGTTGACTCCCAGCTGTCCCATGTTCTCCTGTCTAAGCTCTCTGCTGGCTCCACCTATGATATTACTGTGAGCTCAGTTCTGGAGACACTCAAAAGCGAGCCAGTCACAGCCTCTGTCACAACAGGTGTGAAGAATGCTTATTGTTTTTTGTTTCTTTTCACTTGATGTTATGGTTGATGCAGATGTTTTGGGGTCACTGATGTCTCTTTCACATTTCTATAAATCCTAGTGCCAGATTCTCCTACTGAACTAAAGATGGTGAACATCACAGACACTAAAGCTCTGCTGGTATGGAAACCATCACAAGCTAAAGTGGACAGCTACATACTCACTTATGGAACTACAAAATGTAAGTGCAGTCAGGCTTATAGATAGCTGGTTTTACACTAAACCATCATTGCTTATTCAATTATTGTTTTTTGTTTTTTTGCTTTCTAGCTCCTAATGTGACTATTACAGTGACATTATCTGGCAGTACTGTGGAGCATCAACTCAGAGGACTCCACAGATATTCTTTATACATGGTGAAAATCAAAAGTCAAGTCAACCGGCTCCAAAGTAGCCCATTCTCCACAACCTTCACAACAGGAAGTGGTGTGTAAATGGTCACCATTCTGTTTATTTACCTCAAGTTAACTAAATGACACAAAACCACTATAGAAGTAACATAAAAGTAATTTTAAAAGATTATAGTGTTGAGACTGATAATAACTAAATGGCCAATATTAAAAGTCAGTATCAGCCTCTTTTTCATGCCTGTATGTTTTCCAGGAGTGAAACTTCAGGTTGTGACTCCCGATGAGGTGACATTTCACTCAGCTGTAATTTCATGGAGGGCACCCCGTGTGGCTTTCAAAAGTTATAGGCTCATATACCAACTGAGCGAGGAAGTCAAGGTGATTATATCAATAACTCAATAGCACCCGAGACAAATTTAACAACCTTCCCACAATTTTCACTGACCCTCTGCTTTGAATTAACAGGAGGTGATTTTAAATCCATCTGTGACACATTATGAGCTGACTGGACTGGCAGCCTTTTCAAACTATACTGTGAAAATAGATGGAGAAAGAGATGGACAGTACATCAGTTTTGTCTTTGCTGAGTTTACCACTGGTGTGTAATGTTCGGTTTCATAACTAACTCAGTTTCACCCCTGGTTGTGTTCTATCTTTCATAGATTTGATTTTCTTTATTCTTGCTCTGTAGCCCAGCTCCCACACCCATACCCCACAGACTGCTCAGAGGTACAGCTCAACGGGATGAAGGAGTCAGGGGAGGCTGAGATTTACCCTGAAGGGAAGGATGAAGAGCCAGTCTGGGTCTACTGTGACATGGAGACTGATGGAGGAGGCTGGACAGTAAGAAACAAAAGCCTGGTTTGATACCTATAGTACACCCACAGCTTTCCCCATGAAACTGCTGTTGAAGCATGACATATTTTATGTTTGGGTCATAATTTTTTATTTTGTGTCACGATAGTGTGTCACAAAACACTGTAATTAAAAAGAATATATTTTAAAAAGTACATGGTTTTTGAATTTGAGTAAGATTTTGTTATTTTACAAATGCAGGTATTCCAGAGGAGAATGGATGGATCTACTGATTTCTTCAGGACCTGGAGAGACTACAGTAAAGGCTTTGGTTCTCTAAGCGGAGAATTCTGGCTGGGTGAGATTTTTCAAAGTCATTGTATTACTTTTTTTAGCAACCCAAAAATATATACATTGAATATATTTTCAATTTCCCAGGTTCCCACCTAGGGAATATCAGTTTAACAGTTTCAGGGACTTTGAATTACCTTTTTGCATCCTCTCTCCACAGGAAATGACATCCTTCACCCTCTCACCAGTCGTACACCAATGAGCCTGAGGATTGACCTGCGTTCAGGAAATGACACAGCCTTTGCCCATTATGCCAACTTCAGCATTAGCTCAGAGACTAACCACTATGAAATTGAGCTGTCTGGATACTTTGGCACCGCTGGTAAGAGAAAATATAATACTTTGTAAGAAAAAAAGCTGTTTTTGTATTAAGAAAGACAATCTGACACTAGCTATATTTTGTCTGTTTGCAGGTGATTCCATGAAATATCACAACCGCCGTCCATTCTCCACCAAAGACAGAGATCCAAACACTCTTAGCATCCACTGTGCTAAGGCCTACTTGGGAGGCTGGTGGTATAAAAATTGCTACAAGGCTAACCTCAATGGCCTCTATGCCTCCTACTCAGACAACAAGGTATTGCATCAGTAAACATCAGCGTTTCTGTATCTCAAATAAAATACAATGTTAAGGGCATCAAACTATAGCCATTATAGAGGCACCAGTAGGTCTGAAACCATCACCCGATTTCTGAGTATTTTTTTCTTGTCTCTTAGGGTGTGGTGTGGATAGACTGGAAGGGCAAAGATGCATCCCTCCCATTTACTGAGATGAAGCTTCGACCCTCCTACATCAGTCAAATGATCCCGGCAACCCCAACAACCCAAGGTTAAATGTACAGAGTGAATAGTGCACAATAGTGCAAATACACTGTACAAACTTCTACACACTGCTACTTCAATATTGTATATAGGTTAACATAAAATACAAAACAAGCTTTGCAAAGTAAATATGCAAACAACCTCCAACCAATCACAACAACTTTTGTAGGCAAGTTTTTTATATATATTTTTGTTATGTTATGTAGACTTTATGCATGTTTCGATGTACTTGTGTTAATGGAGGTCCATCATTGATATTAACATTTCCTCTACTGGAATAATATGCACTGTCTTTATCTATTGGTACTATTTTTTTTTCTTTTAACAAAATTGGTTTCCTCTCTGTGAAATTGATTTATTTTGATGTTGTAAACATGTAGACAAAATCAATAAAACAAAGTACTAACCAGTCCTGGACTCAGAAGTGAGATTTTATGTATTATTTTTAATATTTCTTTACATATTTATAATATTTTCATTATATTTACTAAATTTGTTTGCTGTTATGTGTCAATAGGCTACATGTAAATAATATAATATTATTTATAAATCTTTAAGCGTAGAATTAAAACCAAATAACTTTAAGAAAGTATTTGCTTGTGACAGTAGACAAATTTATGCTAACATAATGAATCTATTAGTGAATTATTACAGCGTGACTTTGTTTTACAGGCAAATCCTTTTACAAATATCTAGGTTTGGCTAAAACAGCAGTTGAAGCAGACTGGTTTAACAGTTGCTCCACTCCTGTGCAGAGCTGAAGGCTTAGATTGTGGTTTGGCTACAGACAGGATTCCGCCATACCTGACACTATACTTCTTTGATTGGTTTTTCAGGGTGGCAACTGTATTTCACTATATTCCTGAGCTTATGCTGAATCACTGCTTTATTTGCAATGAATGGGGCCTTTCCATCCTACACTTGTGGCATTATATCAGCATGGAGCTCGGCAGTAAATGTTGTACAATAGCATGCACAGTAACTTAGTGTTAGAGTCCACTTCCTTTTTTCGACTAAATACAAACCTTGTTGGTTATAAAGCCAATGGGGATTTGGTATCCTGTTATATCATGTATCAAATCATAATGTTAGTGGTTCAGTCTTCTTGCTTTTAGAGCAGGGGCGGACTGGCCATCTGGATGTTCTGGAGAAGTCCATCCAACGGCCACCGGCCTGCAGACTCATCATCAAAGAAAAAGTTTCAGATAAAGTGATGTTGACAGCCGACAAAAGGGGGCGCTAATCCAATCTATTTTTCCTTATAAGAAACCGAAACTGCTGTATATTATGGAAGCATATGGGTAGCATTATTCAATTTGGGATGTAATATTCAAAATGACAAGGCAATATGTAAAATGACAATGCATTTCTGTATTTACATTTACATTTTCCAATACATTTGTGCAACGTTTGGTGCAAAATGAAAATGAAAATTAAATTACATAATTTTCATTTGCCATTTCATACACCAGTTTTAATATGTAAAATGAATACTAATTGTAACGCTTTATAAGTTGCAAAATTAAAATGAAAATGTATTACAGAAATGATAAGATATGTATAACATGTTCAAGCAAAAACTGTGGCAAAATGATCATTTAAATGCTATTTTTCTTAAATGCATTAACACTCACAGTCAAGACACTTACGATTGCATTTTCATTCAGTGTCGCGCAATGAATGTAGCAAAATTCAATGTGCACATTGAAAATGCATTCCGAGCCGATCACGTCTCCGCCCCCTCTCGCCATGTCAATCCCTGCATGAACAAGGCGGGGCTTGCAGAAGGTCAGAGACTCAAATCTCAAGAAGAGGATTCAAGTGAGAGAACATGGACAAGACAGTTGGCCCGTGTACGTTTTGATCATTTCGGTTTATGGCTTCAATATTTCATTCGCACTTGTGGGCGGAGCTGAAACGCTGCTTTCATCTGATTGGTCGAATCGCTCCAGCTTCAGCTCGGTCTTTTCATTCTTTCAGGCAGAATAAGAGTCAGTGCGAGTGAAGCACTGTAATGTCTGAAACTACACTAACTGTTAATTAGCATAATATTTGAAATCAGATGTAGCTGGGCACATAATTCGTGCTGCTGCGACCTGCAAATTATTTCTAGGTTGTAGTATTGTATGAATATTGTCCCACTGATAAACACAGTGCAAATAGTTCTCTCTCTTTTGGATAAAAGTGAAGTGGAAATAAAAATCAATAATAGACTAAACAGTTCCATGTCTGTAACATTTACCAGTGCTCCTGTAGCCTACCCCAGAGCGCCCTCTCGCGGCTGTAGACGGTAATGTTTTTCTTGGTTCTGAAATGCGACTTAATAGTCCAATGCGACTTATATGTTTTTTTCCTCATCATGACGTATTTTTGGACTGATGCAACTTATACCGAAAAATACGGGTAACATTATTATTATTATTTATTATGAGTAATTGACACAGACTAGAACTTTAATGTTTCACCAAATTCAGCTCAGATCTTCAGACTCGTCTGACTCGTGTTGCTGTATAACTGGCCAGACTTACCTTCCCAAGAAATCCTATTTTATTTTATTTCATAAATTTAACTATATTTATTTCCACTTTACTGTTATCCAAGGAGACAGAACTATTTGCACTGTTTTTATGTGGGACAATATTAATACAATACTATAACCTAGAAATAATTTAATTTAACTGGCCAGACTTACCTTCCCAAGAAATCCTATTTTATTTTATTTCATAAATTTAACTATATTTATTTCCACTTCACTGTTATCCAAGGAGACAGAACTATTTGCACTGTTTTTATGTGGGACAATATTAATACAATACTATAACCTAGAAATAATTTAATTTAACTGGCCAGACTTACCTTCCCAAGAAATCCTATTTTATTTTATTTAATAAATTTAACTATATTTATTTCCACTTCACTGTTATCCAAGACAGAACTATTTGCACTGTTTTTATCAGTGGGACAATATTCATACAATACTACAACCTAGAAATAATTTGCAGGTCGCAGCAGCACGAATTATGTGCCCAGCTGCATCTGATTCAAATATTATGCTAATGAACAGTGAGTGTAGTTTCAGACATTACAGTGCTTCACTCGCACTGACTCTTATTCTGCCTGAAAGGATGAAAAGACCGAGCTGAAGCTGGAGCGATTCGACCAATCAGATGAAAGCAGCGTTTCAGCTCCGCCCACAAGTGCGAATGAAATATTGAAGCCATAAACCGAAATGATCAAAACGTACACGGGCCAACTGTCTTGTCCATGTTCTCTCACTTGAATCCTCTTCTTGAGATTTGAGTCTCTGACCTTCTGCAAGCCCCGTCTTGTTCACGCAGGGATTGACATGGCGGGAGGGGGCGGAGACGTGATCGGCTCAGAATGCATTTTCATCGTAAGTGTCTTGACTGTGAGTGTTAATGCATTTAAGAAAAATAGCATTTAAATGATCATTTTGCCACAGTTTTTGCTTGAACATGTTATACATATCTTATCATTTCTGTAATACATTTTCATTTTAATTTTGCAACTTATAAAGCGTTAAAATTAGTATTCATTTTACATATTAAAACTGGTATATGAAATGGCAAATGAAAATTATGTAATTTAATTTTAATTTTCATTTTGCACCAAACGTTGCACAAATGTATTGGAAAATGTAAATGTAAATACAGAAATGCATTGTCATTTTACATATTGCATTGTCATTTTGCATATTACACCCCAAATTGAATAATGCTACCCATATGCTTCCATAGTATATGGCTTAACTCTGCTCTGTTCAGTGAGCGATATATGATGTTGCTTCTCTAATTTTACATTCAAAAAACATGTCACATGAATTGTTTTTGCTTAAGTCATGTGTTATTTGATATCATCAGATGACAGCTCGATTTAAAATCAGGATTTCTGTGCAGATTAACATCTTGGGAGAGCTGGTTAAAGTCTCAAAGGGACAAATCTCGGTCACTATTTCATATTTATCCCATTGACTGACAACAGAAACAGTAAATTACATAAATGAAATAGTTTTACTGAGTATTTGGCTAAATTAAAATACAGTATGTGAGCACAGAGAGGCAAACAAATGTTCGACGACAAAGTCATGTATATGCTAATTAGTACATAACTTCAGCTACCGACATTTAATGACTTTTCAGACTGGCTTTAGCTGCTTTCCATTGAAAGAAGTTGGCGACACTCACACCAGAGCTGCACAAATTTCAAAGGTAAAATGCATTGTCAACAAAAGCTTTTTGCCAAATGCATGAAATAAATGTTTGCACTGAGCTATGTTCTTAGGGTTTCCACGGATCTTTAAAATGTCTTCAGTTAAATCTTTTAAATTTAAGGCCATGTAAACCCTTAAATGATACAGAAAGTCTTAATTATAAGAGTTCTTAAATTTGGGGATGTTTTGAGAATGTTCTGTAGGTCACTAATAAAACACAATTGGACCTCGGTACATTTGTTTGTTGCAGATTTACAGACAATGCAATTGAGATGTTTATTTGTTGGGGCGATATCGCTGTCAACTGATAAAAAAGTTTCCCTTCTGAAATACTATATCAAAATCTCTGGACAGCCCCCAAGTCCAAACGTTGACTGCTATTTATTACTCCACATTGTCTGACACGAATATTCCATTCATTTATGAAGAGAGAGACAGCAGTGATTCTACAATGAGTTACATTTGAGAGATAGGCCTATTGAGTTAGAAAACAGAGTAAATGAAATCACCTATAAGGTGCTAAGTCTGATTAAATGACACACACACGGATGTGAATCCTCAAATTCTGAACACTCGAATTCTGTTGTTTCAGGTTTCTAGATTTTAGGTTTATGCTTATCACTGTCAAATTATACATTTTGCATTCTGCTCTTTTTATATAGATTTCAAGTATTTTAGTTCGTAAAGTAATACATTTATTTCAATCCCCAACTGAAAAAAAAACATCACATAATTTGTTATGGTTTTACGGGTAATAATGAAAATTTTATTGGTTTTAATGGAAACTGGACGCCTTCTGTTGGTGGCTTTTGTTAAAACCAAAAAATCATAATGTAATGTGTCCAAAATACATTACAGGATACCATTATTTAATGGATAAAAGTTAATGGTTTGTAGTGGTATTTGTAGTGGAAATCTTTAGAATTTCTGTGTTGGTTTCTATTGTTTTTGTCAGCAGGGTCACCATGCGTTTTGTGATGTTATTTGCCATAAATGCGACAAGATTGCTGTAATATTGTGAGATAGTAGCGACTGTTTGTAGTTGTGGTGGGCTTATTTGGGAGAAAATCCAAGGCCATTTTTCACTCCCATTCTATCCCTGTTTGAGAGTAACATTGAGATCAAGGTCAGGATAATATTTATCTATCCTTGATGAGATGATAAATCAAGAAACAGCACTCAATCATGTGGACTGGAGCAGGGTTGGAGAAGGAAGATAATAAAAGGGGGGCAGAGTAAAGGAAAAGCATTCAGAAATATTTCAGTAAAGAATCAACAGCATGTGTATCTCAGCGGTGAGTGTGGTGCTGTTACTTTTCATTTTGTGGATGCTTGTGGTCAAGCTCTGCAGACAGGCTGACAGCCAAAGTGATGGAGATGCCAAAGAAAGCAAGCAACCAGAAGGTAGGAGGTTTGAGCAATTTAAAAATATGTCCATTGATAACCTGAATACTAGAAAAGTGAAGAAAGTGATTGTGATCTTCGAGAGCTCTGGTCCGGTTTAACATGCATTTTTCTTTCCACTAACTTAGCGGCTGTACCCAAACTCCTGCATTCCCTCTCTAAGCACTTCTTTGGCACTCTTTCTCCCTCTCTTTCTGGTCCTCCCTCTCTCCCTTTGCTGGGCAACATGCTGGATCTTGCCCAAGAACATCTACCCATCCACCTGACTTCACTGGCACTTCGATATGGAAATATCTATCGGCTCAACTGTGGCAGCACAAGTAATTATTCTTTTGATTCAATTTCCATGATAGCAAAACTGCAACTGGTGATATGAGGTCATACAACCCGAATTCCGGAAAAGTTGGGACGTTTTTTAAATTTTAATAAAATGAAAACTAAAGGAATTTCAAATCACATGGTCCAATATTGTATTCACAATAGAACATAGATAACGTAGCAAATGTTTAAACTGAGAAATTTTACACTTTTATCCACTTAATTAGCTCATTTAAAATTTAATGCCTGCTACAGGTCTCAAAAAAGTTGGCACGGGGGCAACAAATGGCTAAAAAAGCAAGCAGTTTTGAAAAGATTCAGCTGGGAGAACATCTAGTGATTAATTAAGTTAATTGATATCAGGTCTGTAACATGATTAGCTATAAAAGCTTTGTCTTAGAGAAGCAGAGTCTCTCAGAAGTAAAGATGGGCAGAGGCTCTCCAAATCTGCGAAAGACTGCGTAAAAAAATTGTGGAAAACTTTAAAAACAATGTTCCTCAACATCAAATTGCAAAGGCTTTGCAAATCTCATCATCTACAGTGCATAACATCATCAAAAGATTCAGAGAAACTGGAGAAATCTCTGTGCGTAAGGGACAAGGCCGGAGACCTTTATTGGATGCCCGTGGTCTTCGGGCTCTCAGACGACACTGCATCACTCATCGGCATGATTGTGTCAATGACATTACTAAATGGGCCCAGGAATAATTTCAGTAACCACTGTCGGTAAACACAATCCGCCGTACCATCAGCAGATGCCAATTAAAGCTCTATCATGCAAAAAGGAAGCCATATGTGAACATGGTCCAGAAGCGCCGTCGTGTCCTGTGGGCCAAGGCTCATTTAAAATGGACTATTTCAAAGTGGAGTAGTGTTTTATGGTCAGACGAGTCCAAATTTGACATTCTTGTTGGAAATCACGGACGCCGTGTCCTCCGGTCTAAAGAGGAGGGAGACCTTCCAGCATGTTATCAGCGTTCAGTTCAAAAGCCAGCATCTCTGATGGTATGGGGGTGCATAAGTGCATACGGTATGGGCAGCTTGCATATTTTGGAAGGCTCTGTGAATGCTGAAAGGTATATAAAGGTTTTAGAGGAACATATGCTTCCCTCCAAACAACGTCTATTTCAGGGAAGGCCTTGTTTATTTCAGCAGGACAATGCAAAACCACATACTGCAGCTATAACAACAGCATGGCTTCGTCGTAGAAGAGTCCGGGTGCTAACCTGGCCTGCCTGCAGTCCAGATCTTTCACCTATAGAGAACACTTGGCACATCATTAAACGAAAAATACGTCAAAGACGACCACGAACTCTTCAGCAGCTGGAAATCTATATAAGGCAAGAATGGGACCAAATTCCAATAGCAAAACTCCAGCAACTCATAGCCTCAATGCCCAGACGTCTTCAAACTGTTTTGAAAAGAAAAGGAGATGCTACACCATGGTAAACATGCCCGGTCCCAACTATTTTGAGACCTGTAGCAGAAATCAAAATTGAAATGAGCTCATTTTGTGCATAAAATTGTAAACTTTCTCAGTTTAAACATTTGCTATGTTATCTATGTTCTATTGTGAATAAAATATTGGCTCATGTGATTTGAAAGTCTTTTAGTTTTCATTTTATTAAAATTTAAAAAACGTCCCAACTTTTCCGGAATTTGGGTTGTATTATGTAAATGCAGAATTACATAAACTTCACTAAATAGAGGAGATCAGGACAAGCTGTCACAAGGCTTATATGTTAATAATAACTATATGGTTTTGAATCAATATTTTTTCTATAGCTGCTGGGTTAAAAAAAAATCAACACAAAAACCACACATACATTCAAACAACAGTCTATTATAATGAAGCTATAATTGGAATTGAAATATTAAACTGTGGTCTCAGGGCAACAATATTTTGCTTGTCATTGTTGCTTTTCCAGGAAGAATTTTGTGGTTCATAAATGTCTTGCTCTTTAAATTTACCTAAATTAAGCATATATCAGGCCGATTAAAGACAAGTAACAGTGCATAAAGCAGCAAAAAAATACATTTATATTTTTTAGATGATAAAAATATAACAAAGTTTTACTTTCAGATATTTTTGTAGTCTGAGTCTCCATTACATCATTAAAATCTGTTCATGTCTTTTATTGTTTTTTGCAGCCATGGTGATTTTAAATAATAGTGAGATCATCCGCGAGGCTCTGATTAAAAAATGGTCAGACTTTGCTGGGAGGCCTCATTCTTATACCGGTAATTTACATTAGTTCTATCAACTAGCTCATCATGTTTATCTTTTCATAAGACAGTCTGTATATCATATCTTATATGTGTTCCTACTTGTACCTCAATCTTAGGTGATATAGTATCAAGCGGAGGGCGATCCATTTCTCTGGGTGATTTCAGTGAGGAATGGAAGGCTCACAGGCGTGTGGCCCATAGTGCTCTGCACCGCTGCACAATGGATTCCCTGCACTCTGTCATAGAAAAGCAAGCACACCATCTCTGCCAGGTATAGGACAGACACATACACTGATACATCCACTGATATCATGATGGACACTGATTGTCACAGGCTCAAGGTCAGAGGAGCGAGAAAATGTCAATGCACAGTTTAGGAAAAGACAAGCGCTCTCTGACACACACACACACACACACACACACACACATATTTACTTAGCTATCTAAATCAGTAAAAATAATGATTATGTTTTAGAAAATAATGAAGGGGTGGTGGGGGGGGTGTATGAAGTTAAATAAAAGCTGGAATACACTACACAACTAAATCGAAGCAAATCTCTGGGTAAAAGTTGTGCAGTGTATTCCAGCCTTATAACTAACTAAAATGAATTCCCTAACATGAGCAAAGCCCTCAGGCTTTTGTGTGTGTGGGGGGGGGGGGGGGGTGTTAAGAATGAATGGTTTTGTTGGGATGAACTTAATTTTATCCCTTGTGCTTTTGAAACAGGTGTTGCGGGACTACAAAGGAAAAGCAGTGGATTTATCCGAAGATTTCACTGTGGCTGCGAGTAATGTCATCACAACACTAACCCTTGACAAAAGTGTAAATTATGTTTAAACATTATTCTCCACAATATACTCACATGTCTTCTTAAACTTACTTGTCGTCTCACTTGTTAAACTATGCAAAATGTACCTTGTGACAGTATGATAAGAGTTCAGAAGATCTGCAGAAGCTGCAGGACTGTCTGAATGAGATTGTGTCTCTCTGGGGTTCACCCTGGATCTCAGCGCTGGATTCCTTCCCTCTGCTCAGGGTAACAAATTTGATTTAAGCCCCAAAGTAGCTGGGTTTAAGAATTCATTTGACCCAGCAACCCTTTCATTTGCAGCCTTTTTAAAGATTTTTTCCTCATAGAAATTACCCAACCCTCCATTCTCTCGCCTCATGAAGGAGGTAGCCAGACGCGATGAGCTGATAGGAAAACACATTGAGGATTTCAAGGTAATAATGAATGGTCAAATGATGCAAGTAATGATAAACATAGATAACTGAATTTGCAAAAATACATCTAATCAAGTATCATTGTTTAATGTGATGCAGAAAAGTGACCATAAAAAAGGTGGCACAGTGACTTCCTCACTTCTGCAGAGCTTGGAGCCACCACAAGGAGGAGCCAGTCAGATGGTGAGAAGCAATGAAACATATCTATTTGTACAACTTAGGGGTTGCCAATCCTGCCACTAAAGAGCCTTGGAACTAAACTCTGCAGAACCGTGGCCCTCCAGAAGAAAACATGGACATCTCAGACTAGGGTTTCTCTAATTGAAAATTTAAATAATAAAATTAATTGTCTCTTCATAATGTTTTTCTAGAAACTCAGTACGTATCATTATAAATGATCCAATGTCATTAACCTATAAATAAATGCAAATATTGTTGTCTCCTCTGCATAGACTCTGACAGACACTCATGTGCACATGACCACAGTGGATCTGCTGATTGGAGGGACAGAAACTACTGCTGCCTTGCTCAACTGGACTGTGGCCTTCCTTTTACACAGACCTGAGGTACATTTTTCTGTAATAAGTGTCTTCCTTCTAGTAGGGGTGCTCAATCCTAGTCATGAGAGGCTTCCGCACAGGAAGTACCTTTTCATAGTTCCTAGAACTATTGGCAGAAGTACCTGCTTTTTAGCATCTTCACACCGGAGGAACTAGGAATCATTTTAGTTCTAGGTACTCCATTTTGGGGTAGCCAGCTAATCCAGCTTCATTGTACAGGCCCAAGGTTCAGGGGTTTCACAACACTGACTATAAACCAGTGTTCCTCAAATACAGTCCTTGAGGCCACTGCACTGCAGAGTTTAGCTCAAACCCTGATCAAACTCCTTTACCCATGGTTTTCTAGGGATATTGAAGCCCTTGATGAGCTTGCACAGGTATGTTTGATTAGGGATTGAGCTAAACTCTTCAGGGAATTTGCCCTCTAGTGCAACAGTTTGTAAGTGTTTTGTAAGCGCATGCTCAAGTTGCGTTTGTTCTCGTGTGTATTGCGTGACTTTGCAGTTTTGGTTTAATAAGTAGTAAGGCGTTACCAAAGCCATGTATAATACTTATTTACCTTGTGTCCAAGTACTTGTTAGAAGAAGCAGTCGAGCAGCAGAAGTGGACAGCAGTTTGTAAGTATTTTGTATCTTTTCTCATTAGAGAAAATCTCTTATCATTAAATCTCTACTATTGCTACCATCACTCGTAAATCACACACTGTACGTTGGAGGCAACGTATTCCTAATAATCTTCGTACTGTCCCTATGTCCTCCACTACTTAACTCTTTATTCCAAATGGGTCTCTGGAACTGCCAGGCTGCTGTATTTTTATTTTTTATTTTTTACTTAACCTTTATTTACCCAGGTAAGCACATTGAGAACACTTTCTCATTTACAATGGCGACCTGGCCAAGATAAAAGCGTTGAGGTACAAAAGTTACACATGAAATTACAAGACAAAACAGATCAAACAGACAAAGACTGCCATGGTATATTAAAATGTACAAAGACATATATTAATGACTAAAGTGTGAGCTGGGATTAGCATGTACAATGGTCTGACAATGTGTTTGCTAATATTAATTTGAATGTGGATAACGGGACAATGGATTCAAGCTTCAGAGATTTTTTAAGTGTATTCCAGTCGTTAACAGCGGAGAACTGGAAAGAAAGACGACCAAAGGAGGTACGGGCTTTAGTAGCAGTCAAAGTGATATACCTGCTTGAACGAAGGTTCATAAAGGGGGTAGCTCTAGAGATTAGTGATCTTAGATAAGGTGGGGTTTTACACAGTAGGCATTTATAGATGAAATGATACCAATGTTTTTGACGTCGGGTCTGTAATGAAGGCCAGCCGATTAAACTATAGAGGTCGCAGTGGTGGGTATTATATGGAGCATTGGTGACAAAACGGATGGCAGTATGATATACAACATCTAGTTTACTAAGGAGAGAGTTTGAAGCAATTCTGTAAATAATATCACCGTAGTCAATAATTGGAAGGATGGTCATTTTCACGAGAGCGAGTTTTGCTGGAAAAGTAAGAGAGGCTTTATTATGGAATAAGAAGCCAATTCTGGATTTAATTTTAGTTTGGAGCTGATTAATGTGGGTCTGGAAAGAAAGAGAAGAGTCTAACCAAACCCCTAGGTATTTGTACTTGTCTACCTGATCTATAGCAGACCCATCTAGTGTGGTGATGCTTAATGGGCAGGTAGGTACAGTGCGAGATCGGTTAAAAAACATACATTTAGTTTTGGTCGAATTTAAAAGCAGTTGAAGGGAACGTAATGAATGCTGTATATTATTAAAACTCTCTTGAAGATTTTTTAACACAGTGTCCAACGACGGGCCAGACGTATAAAGGATGGTATCGTCTGCATAGAGGTGGATCAAAGAATCACCTGCAGCAAGAGCAACGTCATTAATATATACAGAAAATAGAGTCTGCCCTAGAATTGATCCCTGAGGCACCCCCATGGAGACAGCCAGAGGACTGGAAAGTAGGCCCTCTGACTTAACACATTGAAACCTGTCAAAGAAATAATTTTTGAACCAAGCAAGGCAATCATCTGAGAACCCCAAGTTCCTTAATCTGTCAATTAAGATGTTATGATTGACAGAGTCAAAGGCCTTGGCCAGGTCAATAAAGACTGCTGCGCAATAGTATCTTTGATCAATAGCAGTTATGATGTCATTTGTAACTTTAAGTGTGGCTGAAGTGCACCCATGACCGGCTCGGAAACCAGATTGCATTTCGGAAAGACTATGATGAGATTCAAGATCTGATGAGTTAAGAGAAAGGTTAAAAAGACTGGTGATGGGATTAGCAATAATTACTGCAGACAACTTTAAAAAGGAAGGGTCCAAATTGTCTAATCCTGATGATTTGAAGGGGTCAAGATGCTGCAACTCCCTTAGAACATCGGCTATCTGGACATTGGCAAAGGAAAAACGTGGAAAATTTTGACTAAGTGCTACAGAGGGTGAGGGGCTGTTAATTAGAGTCGGATTCGCCAGATGAAAAGCATGACCAGCCATGGTAAAATGCTTGTTAAAGTTCTCAACCATGGAGGATTTGTCAGTAGTGATAATATTGTCTAGCTTTAGTGCTGTGGGTAACTGTACGGAGGTGTTCTTATTCTCCATAGTTTTTACTGTATCCCAGAACTTTCTAGAATTAGTGTTGCAGGTGGCAAATTTCTGTTTAAAGAAGCCAATCTTAGCATTCCTGAACGCCTGTGTGTATCGATTTCTGACTTCCCTAAAGAGTTGCTGGTCTCTGGGGTTGTTCGATGCTAATGCCGTACGCCACAGAATATTCTTATATTGGTTAAGGGCGGTGAGTTCAGGAGTGTACCATGGGCTGTATCTACTTTTAGTTCTGAGCCTTTTGTAAGGGGCATGCTTATTTAGAACAGCTAGAAAGGCACTTTTGAAGAATGACCAAGCATCCTCAACTGTAGGGATAAGATCGATATCCTTCCAGGGTACCTGGGCCAAATCATATAAAAAGGCCTGTTCGCAAAAATGTTTTAGAGAGCGTTTGTTTATGATAAGAGGAGGCCTTTTGGTTGCAGACCCATTACGGACACATGCAATTATGCAGTGATCGCTGATGTCTTGACTCAGACACTGCTAAAATATCAGGATTAGTTGAGTGCGTAAGGGCAACAAATAAATCCATTTTAGGAAGTAGGCTTCTGATGTTAATGTGCATGAACCTCAAATTATTGCTATTACAGAAGTCTACATAAGAGAGCTCCTGAGGGGTTGGATTGACATTATTTGCTACAGGTCCAGGATTTAATTCAATGTCACCTGAGCAAAGTAAGAGCAGTGTAAGAATTCTGCAAAAGGCATTCAGAATAGGGCGTTTAGAGCATTGGGCAGGGTAAATATGTAAAGAAGACTTTTGGGCAGAATGGAATATATTCATTGCCCTATGGGCAGACAAAGTTATAGTACAGTAAGTATATCGGGGGGGTAAACCTATGTGTAGAGTGACAAAGAAACAGATTGCATCTCTAGGGGAGTTGTATAAACCAGTTGAACTAGTAAAGATCTCAGCAAAATTAGTGAGAGGAGTAAAATGGATGTCTGTGCTATCACGGCTGTCTGGTCTATACTGAAATTGGACAATAAAAACTAACTCAAGCAACAAAAGGCAAAACATATTGACATAAAATGCAAGCAAAAGAAAAAAATAATAATAATATAATAATAAAAATAAAAAAAATTGCGCTGCGCGTAAAAATTATGAGCGCGCGCACAAATAACAACAAAGATGCTGAGTTCTTACGGTATGTTGGAAAACTGGTTTTCCAGGTTCAAATCACAAAATCAGAGGAAAATGTAAATAGTGTTAAAAATCAAAACAGTAACGTTAGGGAAAATGTAGCTAGTGTGGACCATAGACGGTGTGGACCCGCTAATCCAGGCAGCTAGTCCCGTCAGCTGGTCAAAGGATCCGTTTCAAAGGTGACCTTCACGTCGGAAAGGCACACTGAAGCGTCGTTGTGTAGTCCTGTCGGCAAGACACTCGCGATGGACCTGCAGAGCTCCGAGAGGACAACGCTGGAGAGTGAGGACGCCTGCCAGCCAGCCGACCAGGTCGAGGTAGACCGAACTCCGTTGATCTGCTACGAGGTGCTGTAATGTATGCAGTTGCGGCTAGTCAGCTGAGCTAGGTAGTTGATGACTTTTACTGGCCCGATGGTTGGCTATAGTAATCCAATAAATTGAGGAGTGATCCTGTATCACCGTGCAATCGAGGGTATCAACAATGTAATAGAAAAATAGTCCCAGGATGAGCAAGTAATGAAGCCCACTGGAGTGCGTGCGAGAGTTGTTTTTATAAAAACAAGATTATAAAAACGACGTGCACGTTTAAAACAATAGACACACTATGTACACAGACGCGATACAAACATGTCTTGACCTCGAGACGCCATCTGTAAATAAAGCATACTTTCTTTCATCTATTGCTACTCATTCAAGTCTCAACCTCATGACTTAAATCAAACCTTAGGACACTGCCACTCCTGCAGCCCTTTCGACTATTTCACTTTTTCTCACACCTCCCGCTCGGTTGGGAGGGGTGGAGGGAAATTTAATTGTCTACCAACTCTTACTGGCAACACTTAATTTGAAATCACATGCAATTACTATTACCCAGCCTGTTACAATCCATTTTGTAGTTATTTATCATCCCCACCCCTCCAGGTCAACTGGGTAACTTCTTAGATGAGTTGGAAGTGTTACTCTCACACTTCCCTGAGGATGGTACTCCTCTGGTACTAATCAGTGACTTCAACATCCAACTAGATAAAACACAGGTTGTTGACTTCAACACTCTGCTTGCATCATCTGACCTCAAGCGTATGTCTACTACAGCTACTCACAAATCAGGTAACCATTTGGACCTTATCTACACACGATACTGCTCAACACCTTAGTTACACCGTTGCACACCTCAGACCACTTCCTCATCACTTCTAACCTTACACTAACTCCGGACACAACACACACTCCTTCTTCCGGCCATTGCTACAATCACCCCCCCCCCCCCCCCTCGCCTATCCTTTATGGTTTCATCCTCACTTTCTCCACCCTCTCAGTTTTCAACATTGGACATAAACATTGCTGCTGACACTCCTTGCACCACTCCAACATCTTGCTTAGACAAACTTTGCCCCCTTTCATCCAGACCTCCACGCACCACCTCCTCTACCCCTGGCTGTCTGATGTTCTCCAGGAACATCAACATACTACAGTACCACAACAAAATTAACAACTGTTCTGATTCTGAAACGTCGGGTAACCCCTCTGCTTAAGAAACCTTCTCTAAATCCAGCCCTTTTATAAAACTACAGACCGGTCAGTATCCCTTCTTCCGTTCATTGCAAAAAAAAAAAAAAAAAAACTTGAGCAAGTTGTTCAACCAACTATGTTTCTTGCTCAGAACAACCTCCTGGACAGCAACCAGTCTGGCTTCAAAAGCAGCCACTCAGCTGAGATTCCACTGCTCTCGGTTACTGAAGCACTGAGACTAGCAAGAGCAGCTTTCAAATCCTCAGTACGCATCTTGCTGGATCTGTCTGCTGCTTTTGACACGGTTAATCACCAGATCCTCCTGTCCACCCTCATGAAGATGGGCATCTCAGGAACTGCACTCCAGTGGTTCAAGTTAGAGGTCAGCAAGCCCATTGGATCCCAACAAGTCCATTCGGGCCCGACTCGGGCCATTTTTCACACAGCACACACAGGCTACTGTATGAAATACTGTTATAATGATTATATTATAAATATTATACATCACACACGCAACGTATATATGCACACATTTGCATACAGGTGACAGTTGACAATGCAGAGCATCAGGGAGAATTTGAAGCATGGGGATTTATCAAAAGTTCCCAATGCTTGTGAAAAGCTACAGGTTGGAAGAGCTTTGAATTGATTACCACGACACACAACAAGCCAATTGGTCATGTTTATGCTATGGAGTATTTTTCTTCACAATGCGCACAAGTAAACAGTGAATGATGACCAACGTACATGCCTACAGTTCAACAGATTTATAATTATTATAATATATTTTTATTTAATGTTAGCCAGCTGGTGAAAAGTTCTTTGAAACATTGTTCTTCAGTTACTTAACATCAAAGAAAGGTAGGCCATAAATCTTTATTTACTTATTTGCTGCTGGATTACTTAGCTTGGCTATATTCTCTACTGCATGGATATGCTTCTCTGTATGGACAGTCTGTATTGATATTTGAAGGCATGATTGTCGGTGGTGATAGTTATGTTTGAGGCCTATAATAAAAGTTTACCTTTTAGCAACCGTGTGTGTTTGCGTATAGCATAGATGGCGCGCACCAGAGGGCATATCAGAGAGATATTGATGTTGGTCTCAGGTCGGCATGAATGTGTCAGGGAGAAATAGTAAGGGGATATTTTACATGTCTCACAAGGATGAAGTTGCCAATCCCTACTCGCCATCTCCTCATTAGACGTGTCTTTAAGAAGTACATCTTAACGGATTCTGATTATAATGAAAGCATTTTCGTTTTCAATACATTTGATTTCGTTAAGTACTAATTTAAAGCTTTCTATAGATATATTTATCATGTCTGTGAGGCATGTATTCAAAGCGCATCATGTTTGTCGTCTTTATTATATAAAAGCACAATGTTTTGTTGATCATGCGAGTGAACAAAAATAAAAGTAGAACCATTTACAGTTACGAATAAATTAGTCTTACCTTATGATCAAAAATTACGGCATATTCACGGAAAAGATGCAAGTGATCACACTGGTGCCTTCTCCATGTCCTGTAAAGTGCGCTTTAGCTTCTACCCACACAAACTATTGGATATAGTGCATATTTATCTAGGTTTAACGTTTAAACATTGTTATATATGCTTGAACTGTTTTAGTATATCTATAGATTTTATTTTAGGCAAGTCGTGATTATTTGAGAGGCTAAATTGATCAAACATATATGATCAGCTACTGTCTGCTGCTGGTCGCTTGGACATTACTTTAAAAAACAAAAACATATTTAACAAACAAAAAAATGTTTTTCGAAGTTAACTTAATTAAAAATGTATATTTTTAATAGCTAAAACAGTAGTATAAGCTGTTTTAGGAGACTGGGAAAAAAGCGGGCTCGGGCCTGGCTCTGGCTGGTAATCCTGATAAACTGTCGTGCTCAGCACTTTAGTTTATTATTGCTCTCTCGTTGGTCTGATTGCTTCAACTTTGTAAGTCGCTTTGAATAAAAGCGTCAGCTAAATTACTAAAAGTAAGATTTGAGGAACCCTGCTATAAACTCAACTTGGGGTTTGATCCAGAGTTTAGGCTTGTTTGAGAAGTAGGCAAGGGAAGGTGGCTGCAGTGAGGGGAGAAGTGAAATAAGTGCAGTCAAGACGTACAGTTCTGACCTCTCAAATTTGAACAGAAACCTATACGAGATTAAAGGCGGATATCACATTAGTCTCATTCATATGTTGTGTTACTAATTAACATGATATAAGTAATATTCTGTTGCTTTATATGAAAATAAATATGAAAATAAAAACTCTTGCCGTTGCATGTACAGTTCTCTCTCTCACCTCCTTTGTCTTCCTTTGTGTGCGACCCACTACAGCGAGCACCGTCTTTTGGTTGTTTTATGTGGTTTTCTACGTTTTATGTTTACGTTTTAAGTGATTTTGTATTTTTTTTTTTTTTTTTTTTGAATGCTGTGTGCATGTGTGTATAACGACGGAGTACAGAGATGTGGAACTTGGGGTCGTCTTCGCATTTTTTTTTACTCGTTTTTATCATTACGCTGGTTTGCTGCACCTGTCGAGGGGCGATGGCTGTTAAGCAGCATGGATATCGTCTTGTGTTTACCAGAGAGCTTCTCCTGTCACTACGCTCTTCAACGGAGGGTGAGATCATAGACAGTAAAAGAAATGGACACAGCGACCCCATTGGAACTCAATTGAGACAAGTGAAGCCCATTTTTAGCGTTTTTTAGCACTTCCGTTTCTGACGCGCAGACTCAAACTAAGCTTGATGACGTCAGCAACCTGTCTGACAGATGTAAATTTTCTAGTAGCTGTGCGTGAAAACTGCCATCGTTAATCCTGCAGAGTTCTTTGGCGTGAGTGAGCAGGAGTAAGTATTCTGATTAATTATTTTGTATAGTATTTTAAAATGTAACGCCAGTACGCCATATTAAGTTAATTGCCTGCGAGCTTCTCATCCTGTCTGTACGGTAATGCGACAGAGAATCGAGTGGTTATGACGCAATCGTTAGCCTATTTTTACAAAAACTGTTTCTACGGGGCCATAATGTAACATAGAAGGTAATGGAGCCCTTTATACATTGTCGTGTATCTTTAGAAATAAATAATGGACAAACGGAGTCTTTAAACGCCTCAGATGTAAAGCTATTCACTGTCAAAGTGACGCCAAAATGAATGGGAGTCAATGGGAATGCTAACGCAAGTGAAGTTCTGCTACAAGATGGCGCCACGCGGCCGACTTCAACTTCCGGTCGACTTCCTTGCCGCCTGGGTGAGATACCGATCACAATATCGGCAGAGATTTTTGTGCCTTCCCATATTGACTGGAATCCCCAAAGGCGGCCACCACGGAGGAAAAGAGGTAGGAGGGGAGGCATCAAGCGTAGAGTTAATAAGTTCTGTCGTGATGGCCGACGCCGGCTGCCCCCTCTGCCCTCGTTCTTTTTATCTAACGTGCAGTCCTTGAGGCGCAATATTGACGAGCTGGAGAGCCTGGTAAAAATAAGACAAGAGATTAAAGAGTGCTGCCTGCTGGGGATCACTGAGACTTGGTTAAATGAGAGCGACCTGGATAACGAGATGGCGCTCACTGGTTTCGGCTGTCCCATCAGACTGGACCGCTCCAGGGAGACGACAGGAAAGAGCCGTGGAGGTGGCGTTTGCTTCTATGTAAATCAGAGGTACTGTAAAATTATTCATGTGAGGGGAAAAATCTGTACTCCTGATATTGGGCCCTATCTTGCACCCAGCGCAATTGACTTTGTACACCGACGCATGTGTCATTCCTATTTTGCACCCGGGCAAAGCGCGCTTTTCCCTCCACAGAAGCACGTCGCTAAACTAGGGAATGAACTTGCGCTCCCTGGGCGGTTCAGCGCAAAAAAGGAGGCGTGTTCCGGCGCAAACGTTCCTTCATGCTATTTTGCAGGTTTAGAAAACAAATGCGCCACTAACCAGGAAAAAATAGTTTAAAGTCAGTGGCGCGTTGCGCATGTTATTCATATGCTATTTTAAGGGCGCATGCTTGGCCATAGCCTAATCAATGTAGCGTGTGCACAACGCGCACGATTCTCTCATCTACACAGAAGCAGCAGTTATCATTCATTATGCAAATCATACATTATTACGATAGATAGATAGATAGATAGATAGATAGATAGATAGATAGATAGATAGATAGATAGATAGATAGATAGATAAAGGGAATGTGAGATGATGCTCTGATTGGTTTATTTCAAGTAACGCCCAAACCACACCTATGAATAATGAAGCTACTTCAGACCAACCCATTTTAGATTTGCGCCTGGCGCAAGAGCCGTTTATACCGCCGGGAAAATAGCAACAGCGCCGAGACCCGCCCACAAAGTTACTTGCGCTTTGCGCTTTGACACTTGCGTTTCAGATCGTTAAAATAGGGCCCATTGAGTTACTCACCCTCTCCTTACGACCGTTCTATTTACCACGTGAGTTCCCTCAGCTGTTTTTTACGCTGATGTACTGTCATCCCCGTGCTAATGCTACTGCAGCCACACAAGTGATTGTGGATTTATCTCAGCGGTTGGATACTATTTGCAGTGATGCTCCCAAATTTTACATGGGGGATATGAACCATGTTCGTTTGGATAAGGTCTTGCGGACATATGACCAATATGTGACTTGTATAACCACGCAAAGAAATACCACACTGGACTTTTGTTTTGGAAATGTAAAGGAAGGATATAAGTCTCTTCTCATGCCAGGGTTGGGGGGTTCATACCACAACAGCATCTTCCTTGTGCCAACGTATGAACCTTGTATTAGACGTCGGGAGGGAGAATCAAAAACTGTTAAGCTCTGGACAGAGGACAGTATATCCTCCCTCCAGGCTTGTTTTGAGTGTACGGACTGGAAATGTTTTTTCGATGGTTGTGGGGATAATATTGATGAACTTTTGGACACTCTTTCGTCCTATGTCACCTTTTGTGTGGACACTGTTATCGCAGTCAAAACCGTTATCACCTTCCCCAATAATAAACCATGGGTTACCAAAGATCTAAAAACAGTGATTAACAAGAATTTTTTAAGAATTTTTATTTTTTACTGGTGACTCATTAAAAAGAAAGTCTGTATCCAGAGAGGTTAGGGCTGAAATAGTTAAAGCCAAAAGTAAGTATAGGGAAAAAATTGAAAAACAATATGTAAATGGCGACCTTAGGTCAGCATGGCGTGGGATTAAATCTATGGCTACAATTAATCAGTATGGTAATGAACCCAAGCAGCAGATCAGCCTTAACAGTGTTCAGGATGACTGTTTGCCTGATGCTTTTAATATTTTTTTTTTTAAGATTTGAAAGATTTGAAACACCTCAGGCCCAGACCTTATCTGTGGTCACACATTACACCACTGTGCTGGACAACTCAGTGGTGTTTTTTCCCATCTTTTTCAAATGTGTGTTGATAACTGCAAGCTCCCAACTATTTGGAAATCTTCTATTGTTATTCCTATACCCAAAATCAATAGAGCTAGGGAATTACAAGATTTCAGACCTGTAGCGCTTACTTCTCTTGTAGTAAAAAACCTCGAGAAAATCTTAAAAGAAGAGGTTCTCATCTTGGTCGAGGGCAAACTTGATTCTCTTCAATTTGCCTATCAGAGGAATAAAGGTGTGGATGATGCTAAGCTTTTTATTTTGGACCCACTTTATAAGCATCTGGAGAAACCCAAATCTCATGCCAGGTTTTTATTTGCTGACTTCTCATCAGCTTTTAACAAAATGCAGCCTCTCATTTTGATTGATAGGCTTGCTTCTTATTTTAATCTGCCCGACCAGCTTTTAGCCTTGTTCTTAAACTTTTTGACTGATAGGTAAATGGGTATTAAATGGGGTTACTTCAAAAATCCAAGTCTCCAACACAGGTTCCCCACAAGGTTGTGTACTTACCCGTTACTGTTCATTTTATACACAGATAGTTGTAGGTCTCTTAAATAGGACAGTTTTCTTGTTAAATTTTCTGATGATACTGCTCTGCTGTCTCTTTTCCATGGCACAGAGTCAGATCACGGACGTGCACTTCCTGATTTCGTAAAGTGGTGTGATGACAGCCTTCTTGACCTTAATGTTCTTAATACTAAGGAACTCATTATCGATTTTAGAAAAAAAGAGACAAATACCTCAGTATGCAGAATCCATGGCGAGGATGTGGAGATTGTAAATTATTATAAATATACAGGGTAAAAGGGTACAGTTTTTGATTCTCAACTGAAGTTTGAAAGGAACTCTGAATCAGTGGTCAAACGGGCCAAGCAGAGAGTACATTTGTTGCGCAGGATACATTCCTTCAGGGTTTCTAAATCTATACTGTGCACTGTGTATTTGTCTATATTGAGAGCCTTCTTAATTTTTCTTTCATTTGTTGGTTTGGTAACATTTCAGTGAAGGACCGAAACTGTTTTAATAATATTGTGAAAGTCTGCTCCAAAATTATTGGAATCCAAATGTGCGACCTAAATTCTCTGTGGGAAACGTGTTCTTCAAAAAGTAAAAAGTCTGTTGAACCAACATCATATTTTGGGAGATGAATTTGTTCTTATGCCATCAGGTCGGCGTTACTTGCAGCCCCCTAGAAAGACAAACCGTTATGGGAGATCATTTATTCCTTCAGCAATTATGCTGTTAAACATTGAGCTGAGGAAATAATTATGGACTGATCTGTTCTTGGCACTATGCCCTTTAGGAGTTACAGATATGTGCAATTCATTTTCTGTTTGCTGTTTTTTTTTTTTTTTTTTTGCTTTGATGTCTTTTTATTTATAAACTGTCCTTGGACCCGGACCTTATCATGTTACCCTTGTTATATACATACTATGGCTGTGTGAATGGTTGTATGTCTAGACGGTGTACTGTAGAAACTGAATTGCCCTTTGGGGATTAATAAAGCTTTCTGTATCTGTATCTGTATCTGTATCAATACCACGACTTAGGTGCCCTTGAGCAAGGCACTGAACCCCCAACTGCTCCCCGGGCGCTGCAGCATAAATGGCTGCCCACTGCTCTGGGTGTGTGTTCACAGTGTGTGTGTGTTCACTGCTCTGTGTGTATAAGTGTATAAAGAAAAATTCAGTAAAAGCAAACCATGTTTCCATTCTCGTGTCATCCAGGTTCAGAATAAAGTGTATGAGGAGCTGTGTGGTGTGCTGGATGTGCGGTACCCTCAGTACAGTGACCGACACAGACTGCCGTATCTGTGCGCTCTAATCAACGAGATGTTAAGACTTCGACCTGTAGCTCCCCTCGCCGTACCTCACAGAGCCATACGAAACAGCAGGTGAGCATCAGTGAAATCACAGTGCTGTGATTCTTCATGATTAATTTCAACTGCATGCATTACAGAAGATTTTTCTGAGATCTGACTCTGAACTGTTCTTGACAGATCACTGTGTGGTGAAGTTGACTAAAGAAATTGACTGTGAGGCTTTGTTTGGTAAAAATTCATGCATTTTAGACCTATCAAACTGCACACTCAAATCAAATCCTATGAAACAAATTCTTTCATTTATTTTGCATTGTCAAGTTTTTTTGGTGTAAAATTGAGTATTGTGGCATAAGAGACCCAAATGTGTGAAAGTTTAAGTTTTCTTACATTTGTGCATTCTGAGATTGCCTTTGGTACAAACATGCAACGATACCTTAACATTTTGCCAAAAAAAATCATTTATGACGGCATAATCAAGATGCCTACTTTTTGGAAGAGCCTCTTCTTTGAAGGCATCATATCCTAATGCTGGAAATATGTCCCTACACTGAAATAAAGTTGCCAGCAACTTCTGGACCACGCAGACTTTAACAAAGATTTAAACAACTGTCCTGCATTAATTTGTAAATTTAATTCCTGTAAGAAATTCATACAGTCCTCTGTTTAGTATTGCAGGCCATTTCATCCCCAAGAATACAATAATCATTGCTAATCTGTATGGTGCCCACCATGATCCAGAGGTCTGGGATGATCCATACAGCTTCAAACCAGGTACAAAACCACACATTTTCCATCTTTTTATAATTAGCATATTTGCATAGTACATAATGTAGTGCTCTTTAACTGTGACAGTGAATCTGATTTATTGCAGAACGCTTTTTGGAAGGTGGGGGCGGTTCCCTTCGTGCCCTGATTCCTTTTGGAGGAGGGGCCCGACTGTGTCTAGGGGAGGCAGTAGCCAGAATGGAGATGTTTCTTTTCACAGCCTATCTCCTGCGAGACTTTAAGTTCCTACCTGCCAGTAAAGAGGAGCCTCTGCCTGACCTGCGAGGTGTTGCCAGTGTGGTTCTTAAAATCAAACCATACACTGTTATAACACACCCAAGAGAAGAGTAATTGATTATTAATAGTGTGCCGCAGGAATGAGTCCTAAAACCCAGCTACAAACTGACATAATTTTAAATTATCCCCAAGGTAATTTTTTATTTTAATAGGTTTTTGGTTAAATTCCTGAGATAAGGTCTGTGGTTAACACAAGCTCAAGATATTTTCACATTTTATTCTACAACACAAAGTGCATTAGTGATACCCTACTCATGATTTTTTTTTTTTTTTTTTTTTTTTATGTGTCTTGCAAAAAGTTGTTGCTAACAAGTGGCGAAATGGGACTACAGAGGTTGCCAGGGACATTAAATGGCATCACGCCGAACTAGAAATTTCATCAAATATCCAGTCCCCTTTTAAAGCCTTGTTGCATTTATTGCATGGCAATTCTAACTCCAACTTTTCAGCTTGAAGATATTAAATAAAGACTGCAAGAGCTGTCGGAAACTTAAAGGTGCTCTAAGTGATGTCACATGTTTTTTAGGCCAAAACATTTTTTGTCACATCCAGCAAACATCTCCTCACTATCCGCTAGCTGCCTTTCCCCTGAACACACTGTCTCTCTAGACACCACAGGCTCCACAAACAACAAGAAAAACAAACTGGGCTCACCCGCACCAAGAAACATAACAAACTGTTACAGCCAATAACTGACAAGAAAGATTTGGGGGTGGGGTTTGGGGGGTTAGTGCGCGGATGAGGAGGAGGGAGGGTCTAGCTAGCCTTTGTTTTGTTTGACAACAATTCGAACGTCAACAAGAAGTTACGACTCCCGGCATTGCTTAGAGCACCTTTAAAAGGATTCTCCACCCCAAAATGAAAATTTTGTAATTAATCACTTACCCCCATGTTGTTCCAAATCCATAAAAGCTTTGTTCATCTTCGGAACACAATTTAAGATATTTTGGATGAAAAATCGGGAGGCTTGTGACTGTCTCACTCACTGCCAAGTAAAATACACTGACAAAGTCCCGAAAAGTATGAAAGATGTCTTCAGAATAGTTCAGAACCGTAATGTTGTGAAAGAAACATTAAAAGAAAATAAAAATAATGAACATTTAATAATTTAGCAGACACTTTTATCCAAAGCGACTTACAAATGAGAACAAGAGAAGCAATCAGACCAACAAGAGAACAACAACAGTATACAAGTGCCATGACAAGTCTCAGTTAGTCTAGCGCAGTACACATAGCTATGTTTTGTTTGTTTGTTTGTTTTTTCAAGAATAGAATAGAAAAGAAGAATTGTTGTTCAACAATTCACCTCCTCTGTGCCTCTCCGTATCACCATAACGCCATTTTGGAAAATGAGCTTAATGCAGGAAGTGTATGCTCTTCTGTGTCAGCCTCGACACAAGTATATGCTGTTTTCATTCAAATCAAAGCATAAATACACATAGAAAACATATCATACGGCTGGCACGGTATAGCGTACGCAGTTTGAGTTCAGCTCATATTCTCCGAAATGCCGCTGCGGTGATACGGAGAGACAGATGAGACAAATTTTTGAATAAAGTTATTATTTTTGTTTTCTTCATGTACAAAAAGTATTCTCGTGGCTTCATAATGTTAACGGTTGAACCACTGATGCATCACAAACTAACTGAAACAAGGACACATCTATACATAAAAAAATATACGTAAATAAATACAAAACGGACATGCAGGTAGTGGCCGGGGATGACTGGTATTTTGAGGGATGGTGGGGAGTACTACAGCATCTATCCCAGGCAATCCCACTATGGCATGAGATGGGCATGGGATTAAGCTATGGTATGTTGTAGCCACTAAGGAATCGGGGGCAACCCTAATAATCTATTTAATAGTTATTAATTTATAATTTATTATAATAATTTATTATTATAATTATTAATATCAATATTATTACTTGCGTCCTTCACTGTCCTCCACCCTTTCCCAATTACAGTGAAATCCTTATTATTATTATTATTGTTATAGTTATCTTTGACATCATTATTGCTAACAATACTTGTTGTCTCCACTAGTTTTGTTTTTTTAATTTTAGTATTTTTTTTTTTTTTAGTATACTTGTTATATCAGTTATAAATCTATTAGATACTCCATTATTTGTATGCTTCCTCCCACACACCTATACAATGACGGACACACACACACACACACATACTAACAAGAATACATATACAGGAGTTATCAGAATTATCTTTAAATGTTAGCTATCAGTTTATATTTTTGTTTATCTAAGTGTTTTTGTACTTGGCACTTGTAATCATTGTCACATTCTTTACTTGCATAATAAAAAAAAAAATTGTGGGAACCAAGGTGATGCTATTTTCCAGGTTATTGATCTGTAAAAAAAATGTCATCCCTCCATTACTCTTTATAAATTGTTTTATAATTTAAGTTGTAAAAACCTTTTATTTTCCGTATGTATTTTAGGTCAAATATCAAATTTTTTTACAATATTGTTTAACATTGGAAGTCCTATTGTTGACTACACTACACTTCATTGGTTTTTTTAAGATCTTGTCATTATTATTATTATTATTATTGTTGACCGTAAACATGATGATGAGTTAGGCCTACATAGTTTTTACAC
Source organism: Carassius carassius (assembly GCF_963082965.1). Taxonomy (NCBI): domain Eukaryota; kingdom Metazoa; phylum Chordata; class Actinopteri; order Cypriniformes; family Cyprinidae; genus Carassius; species Carassius carassius. The sequence continues at coordinate 14,964,819 of NC_081769.1, forward strand.
TAATAAAATGCATATACTTTAAAGAATTTGAAAAATAAATGAGAAAAAATTTTGAGTGAATAATAAAAATGATACCTTGGGATGTTTGTGTTGATCGGTGCCGAGCCTGGTGGGCAGCACACCGACATGTAATGCCATTGTACTCTGGTCATCCCGAGTTTGAGTCCTGTCCCTCCTCTCTCTCCTAGTTCACTTCCTGTCAACTTACTGTCCCTTCCAAAATAAAGGCATAAAAATGCACAAAAAAATTAAATAAATAAAAAAAATTAGCATTTTTTTGCTTTTAACTACAAAGTTTATGATTGCAGAAAAAATATACATTTCCATTAAACATTTATGGAGCAACAGATTTTGTGTGAATATATATATATATATATATATATGATATACTGTATATAATGTCTAAGATAATACTTGTTCAAAAGAGTCACTTCAGCAAAGTTTGTACTATGTTCTGCATATTTTTATAAAATCAAATAATTTTTGTTGAATAAATATACTGTGATTAAAATGTTCATACAAAATTTAATATACAACTATTTTAAAATACAGAAACAAAATCATTTTAAAAAGTAAAGATTCTGAAAAGATTGAAGGAGATCCATAGCCTAATAATTTAATAAAGAGGCTAGTCAACACAATTGATATTTTATTATATGATATGACTTATGTTATTCTAAACATGATTATGGACACCCAACATATATGATATTTAATCCACCATCTGAATCTAACCACACTGTAAAACACAGCAGCCCAATTAAGTTATATGAATGTACTTTTTCTCTTTAACCCCATTTGTCATTTTAGGTTTTGAATATTGAACTAAAGTTTATTTGTTCTTGAAAATTAAACGTAAAGTAATTGTCTTGACTAATTCTGAGTTGATTGCATGAACATTTTAATGGTCCTGGGTCTTCCACATAAAACATATGTTTATATTTGTACATTTTGATTGACCACCTTAAATGTTAACTGAAAATAAGGTTGTGAAGAGACTCAGCAGGGGTTCAGATAAAAAATCGGCAGCTGGCAGCAGGAAGTGGTTGCCATTGACAGCCGGAAGGCAGTAACTGGCAGCCGGAAGGTAGGCGGTACCTGCCACTTGGTGGCAGCCAATCAGTATCGACCAACGTGGGCGCATCCGATCAGGTATAACTGCACCCAAATGCTTCAGTAATGGTTGCGATTGGTCAAGCGGTAAGTTCGGAAATTGGTAATCGGAGTAATTAATATGTTTTGCGTTGTAAGTTTGATTTTTATTGTTATCTTGGTGAACGGCAGTGTAACTTTGCCTACTTTGGTTTAATTGTTCAATGAAATCTAATTAGTGGTAGCAACGTAGTTTGTGTACCATGCTACATTGTGTACCTTGTTAGGGGCCTACCATTAACTTCAAATATTACGTTTAACGTGCCATTAAATATTAACGTTTGTTAACATGTTAACAGTCAATTGAATAATATAAACGAATGTTGTTTGACTGGAATTATAGAAGATAAATGTGCAACACTAACCATATATTTTTGTGTGTTTAGTCTTTCAGGAGATTGTCTGATATCCATTAACTTAAGAGTTCTTAAAAGAAGAATCCATTTTTTTTTTTTTTGCACTATTGAGGTGTGTTTTCTCTAATACTATGCATGTGCAGGTTTACCACTTGCTTTTGGAATAGATGAGGTCTGTTATGGGACAGGCAGCAGTTGTCTACACTGAACAGCTGGGGTGATGTCAAATCCTGAACACTTAAGATTAACTCCCCTCATCATTTTGTATTGTTTGCAGAGTTTGCAAATGACAGATACTGACTGTGTATTTATGTTCAGGTTTAACTTGCTGTATAATTCTGTTCCATGGGGGGGGGGGGACTGTTCTGTGTACAAGTTGAAGTTCTAAGCATGTGAATGCAAAACACTTGTTTTTTTTTTGTGTGTGTTTGTTTTTTGTTTTTAAATCTATACAAAATATAATGGAACAGTTCATAATTCCTTATAACTTTTAGGTCTAGTTTCACAGACAGGGCTTGGATTAAGCCCATAGTTAAATCTAAAACATTGAAGTAGCTTTTGTAAACGTGCGTTTAGAAAAAAAAAACATTACTGATGTGCATCTTGAGACAAAACCATGGCACTGACACTTTTTTTTTTTTTTTTTTTTTGTAATACCCAATAGTTGCCAGATGCTGTCCTGTTGGAAATTCTTCTTTATGTGATCCTGGAGGAGGGTGATGCTACATTAAGTCTGTCTTTGGTTTGTTCCAAATTCAGAAATCTGTTGTATACAGACTCCTTTCGAAAGGGGGCACAATTCAGATGGCTTGACAGTGTATTTTCTTTTATATATTTGATTAGAGGTTTAAAATGGTGCCATAACATAAAATTTCTCAGTTGCCATGTCTGAATGTTTATCTTTGTAATAATGCTGTTTTTATGCTCCTCATCTCAATATACAGGTGTAACAAAATGAAGAACAAGTCTAAGCCATGCCAGGAATTCTTCAAAATGTACACCCTGCAGACACTGCGATGAGGTTTACAACAACTGCTTACCAGGTGTGCAAATTATGCATGAAAATGTAATCACTGCTCTGTACATGATGACAAGATGCAATGGGAATAATCATTAATATGGCTGTGCATGCATGTTTACTGTTAATAAAGCAATTTAGGTATTAATGTCACCATTTTCTTATGAATAATAAAATGCAGCAGCTAGAGTTCTTACTAGAATCAGGAAGTATGACCGGATTAGCTAGTTCTGTAAACACTGCACTGGCTCCCTATCAAACATTGTATAGATATTAAAATCTTCAATTATATTAATCTGTTTCTTTCTTATTCCAAGGTCACTGCCATCATCCGGATCCAGTACGTATCCAGACCAGATGGTGGATCAGCACCTAGAGAGGACCTCTACAGCCCTGACAGACAGCAGAGACCAGGACAACTAAAGCCCCAGATACAGAGCCCCTGTAAAGACCTTGTTTTTTCTCCATTCTGTCACCGATGGAGTTTTGGTTCCTTGTCGCCTCTGGCTTGCTTCGTTGTGGTCACTTAATTTACAGCGATATCATTGACATGATTGCAAATGATTCCACAGATAGTATTTAAACTGAACCGAGCTGAAGGATGACATCACTGAATTCAATGATAAACTGCCTTTTAACTAAAAACTGAGTGTTTACTAATGTCCTTCTGCATTATTGACTGACACAATTTTCCTATTTAATACTGTAAAGTTGCTTTGCTTTGATCTGTATTATTAAAAGCACTTCAGAAATAAAGGAGGCTTGACCTGACCAGGTTGGAAGAGGAAAACGAGGAGAGATGCACATCCATCCTGGGTTTTACAGTGATTGGTGCAAGATGCTGGAGGAGTAACTCCGGATACCTCATCAGTTCTGATCTAAGAGTCTTGAAAATACCTCCGGATTGTTGTTAGTGATTCTGATTGATATTTTTGTCTGCTTGCTTACTGGATATATTTTATACTGTTTACATTGTAAAGCACTGACTTTGACAACATACCAACCCGGTTACAAATTTAACAGCTACTTTATACTATATATATATATATATATATATATATATATATATATATATATATATATATATAGTTTCTTGAAATACTACAAATATAACCGCAAAATATGAATTTAAATAAAGGTCACTGAGACTTCTCTCTTTTCAGTCATTTGTGTATATAGCCTATAATAAATATACAACATACACCTAGTAAGTGCCACTCTCATATATAAATAAATATAAATGTGTTTGTGTGCATATTTCCTTATTTCACACAAACAATGATACATGCATGGATTCATGCATAAACATTCAGCTGGAAACTAACGTTTAGCAAAATTTTATTTTTTCTTTGTTTATATTTGATCAACATTTTAAATCAAATAATATACAATACTGACCTATATACTTATTTAAAAAAGTATTAAAAATAATCATAAATGTATATAATTATTTATTTGTCTTGCTGCCACAGGCAGCCTCCAGGCGGCAAGGAAGTCGACCGGAAGTTGAAGTCGGCCGCGTGCCGCCATCTTGTAGCAGAACTTCACTTGCGTTAGCATTCCCATTGACTCCCATTCATTTTGGTGTCACTTTGATAGCGAATAACTTTACATCTGAGGCGTTTAAAGACTCCATTTGTCCATTATTTATTTCTAAAGATACACGACAATGTATAAAGGGCTCCATTACCTTCTATGTTACATTATGGCCCCATAGAAACAGTTTTTGTAAAAATAGACTAACGATTGCATCATAACCACTCGACTCTCTGTCGCATTACCGTACAGACAGGAGGAGAAGCTCACAGGCAATTAACTTAATATGGCGTACTGCGTTACATTTTAAAATACTATACAAAATAATTAATTAGAATACTTACTACTGCTCACTCACGCCAAAGAACTCCCCGCTCAAGCTCGCCGTCTCTGCAAGATTAACGATGGCAGTTTTCACACACAGCTACTAGAAGATTTACATCTGTCAGACAGGTTGCTGACGTCATCAAGCTTAGTTTGAGTCTGCGCGTCAGCGAGTTTTAGCGACAGCTGCCATCCGGTTTTATTGGCAGCCACTTCCTGCTGCCAGTGACAGCCACTTCCTGCTGACAGCTGCCGATTTGTCGCCGAACCCCCACTATGGTGTTATTTTTTAGTCAAAAGTTATGAACGTGTAAGACATGCTCACGAGCACATAATGTTATTTCACACGCGCAAAAATGAACCTTCTGCTGGCATGATAAAAGTACTCGCGCACAAATTCAACAACCGAGAGGTATACAGGTAGCTGCGAGCGAGCGCCTGGCATACTCTCATATATTAACTCTGCTTGTACAGTGGAATCCTGCTCGCGCGCAGCGGGCTTCTGCTCGCGAAGTGCTGTTTTGCTCGCGCAGTGGATTTCTGCTCGCTCAGCTGATTTCTGCTCCCTCGAGTCTACATGACTTTTGACAATTTGGGGGCGGAAACCAAGGAGGGCACTGACCCTCTTATGATTGGTCAATTTCACACAGGGACATCCTTGTACCTTGATTGACAGCTCTCATTACAGGAAGCACGGAGTTGGGTTAAGTTACCACCGAAGAAGAGTGGGAATGAATTAGAATGAGTTTTCTAATATACATAAAATGTATCTGCACGTATAAAATGCTGCGCAAATCATAGTTAAATCAATTACCATCGATGTATATATTTGCGAACGATGAAGCCTACGTTTTGTTAAGTAAGTTAACATTAACGTTACATATTTTTGAGCAACAAGTAACATAACTAGCTAGCCTATTCGTTCTGTAGCTAACGCCTTAGCCAACACTTGTGATGCTGATAGCCCAACACTCATTTTAAAACTTTTAATCTTTAAAAACTGCATCTTAGACAGCTAACGTTAGGCTAACTGAATCATAACATAATTGTTTTCACATGTAAAAGTACATTTGAAAACAATTATGTTATGATTCAGCTTCTTCGGTGGTAACTTAACCCAACTCCGTGCTTCCTGTAATGAGAGCTGTCAATAAAGGCACAAGGATGTCCCTGTGTGAAAGTGACCAATCATAAGAGGGCCAGTGCCCTCCTTGGTTTCCGCCCCCAAATTGTCAAAAGTCATGTAGACTCGAGGGAGCAGAAATCAGCTGAGCGAGCAGAAATCCACTGCGCGAGCAAAACAGCACTCCGCGAGCAGAAGCCCGCTGCGCGCGAGCAGGATTCCACTGTACAAGCAGAGTTAACATATGAGAGTATGCCAGGCGCTCTCTCGCAGCTACCTGTATACCTCTCGGTTGTTGAATTTGTGCGCGAGTACTTTTATCATGCCAGCTTAAGGTTCATTTTTGCTCGTGTGAAATAACATAATGTGCTCGTGAGCATGTCTTACACGTTCATAACTTTTGACTAAAAAATAACGCCATACACCCCTCTCAGAGACACTAATGAGGAAAATGACGGCATGCTGCACCACAGTTACTGGTCTGGTGCTGTTCCTCTCTCTTCCGCTAGAGGGTACAACACACTCTCTACCCGCTAAACGCAGAACAGACGCACACTTCCTGTGCTCGCTCGAGTCGTTGATAAACAGCGAGCACATGCTGAGCACAATTTTTGTCGTTTTGTCTCATAACAAAATGACAACAACTTTGATTTAAATAATAATTTAGTATCTTGAAATTTTGCAGTTGTCATGCCTCTGCTATTACACGCTGCACAATGAAAGACTTTACTACTCAGGTATGTACTGTATGGTGAGGATATCCTATTCGCCACAGTTAGAGCTCAGTATGCAGACATTAGTAACTATTAGTTAGTAGCTTAATTTGTAGTCGCATTACTGTGTTTATATACGTGGTGCTTTTTCGTTTTCATTATAGCTGTTTTACCTGCAAGTTTGTTGCATTATCCAGTGAGAGTTTGTATCTGCCAGTGCAAAACGGTTTCATGTTTTCATTGTGATTTCAATCATTTGTTTTGCAATAATGTTATACTTAAATGTCATGTTTGTAGTGCAGTGCACACTTCTAAGTGCACTGATTTACGCGGCTGTTTTATTTGTTCATAGGGCATTGATGGATTTTGTAACAGAGTTTACCACAGCCATGTCATGTGTGATTTTGTCAGTGTCATCATTGCATGCTGCTTATCGGCTATTCAAGGTAAACATCCATTCAGTGTCTTGAATGCAGCAACTGTTATTAAGATGCATATGCACTGTTTTGACTTTTCTTTCTCTGTTCGCAGGACCACAGAGCCTCATCAGTGGGCTTCCTCCTGATTGGCCTTTCCTCTGTCCTTTCAGTCTTTTCTCCCAATAACCAAACTATCAAATCACTCACGAACAATCTAGAATGGGCAGGTGAATCACTTGGTCCTGTTCTTGTTACTTTTGACTTCTTGTGGCTAAGTGAGGACCACATCACTGCTAGTATCCTCCTGATTGGCTCTACTTTTTTCATAATGCTCTCTGATTGGTTATCATCAGATGGGTTGGTCTTTATGTCACGCTGCCTGGCATTTTCCACCCTCTCCTGTTCGCTGACAGTGTGTGCGTTTGCTGAAAATGCAGCAGGGGCAGTAGGGAGTGTTGCTCTCAGTCTGCCTTTATTAGTTTCCCCAAGGACCAGATCTGGGTCTTTGGGTTCCCTAGTGATGCCTACAGAAGGACTTCTCAGCTGGATCCTTAAAGTCATCATGGCAGTAGGATGTTGGACCACTGGGAAGGCCCTTAATAAATACCTGTTTGATTTAAAAGGCTGGGACTGACTAAAGCAATGGTTTCTAAAGACAACAGAGAGCCACAAAATGCTACTTTTGTACTCAGATTATTATCAGTATAGTGTTACTGTTGCATATAAAGGCCTTTTCTGTCTTGATAAGCTAACATTATATTATAATGTACTACAGAAACTGTTTTATATATATATATATATATATATATATATATATATATATATATATATATATATATATTTGTAATAAAATAAGGGAGTTTGCTTATACCATTAAATCCATTACACTGACTTTGAGGTCTAGTAAAATCCGTGAGCAATGAATAAATTGTTTTAGCATCTGCAACAATGAAGTCTTTGTAAGGAAAGAATGGGACTCTGTTTAAACCAGTGTTGCCATGTCCTGTCATTATGAGCAACTTTGGTAAATGTGCATGATAAATTAACTCTTAATTGACATGTCCAGTCATATATGTGAATTTTTGTAAAATAAAGTAAATATCAAGATGTCAAAAATGCAACTTAAAGGAATAATTCACCCAAAAATGCAATTCATTTACTCACCCACACCTCTATGAATTTACATTACATTTACATTTATTCCTTTAGCAGATGCTTTTAACCAAAGTGACTTACAAATGAGGAATAAAACAAGCAATTCATCATAATCTCTTTCTCCTGCTGAACACAAAAGGAGTGATTTTGTTTAGTCACTGCAGGTTCATGTAGTTTGTTTTACTTGCAAGATCTCATCTCTGACAACACTGGTTTAAAGATGCTTAGTGTTATATGTTTGAGCAGAGGACGGGTTGATTCAAACAATGAAGCACAGAAAAGAAACATCAGTGTATGCTGTTGCAATAAATCTTTATATATATATATTTTAACCTGAATTGGCAGGTTTGGTGAACAAGTCACAAACTTGTATTATTCAAAATTAGGATTTTGCATGGACTTGATTATATGAAACATGTTGAATAAAATATTAAAACCAAACATTATTTCTTGCTCACTGGATGTGATGTTATTTTAAATATCATGCTGATGCATCTTGTAAATGAGGTGTTCGATAATCACGAAGGACACGTGGGAATCACAAGCCTAGATTTAGTGCTAGTAGTGCACTGTACATTCACTGTAGTAGTGAATGTAAAATCCTTTTAGGAAGTCTCCATTGAGATATGATTTTAAATTAGCCATTAGACTTTTATTTCTTCAATATTATGACACTTATAATAGGGAAAGGGTACGCGATGAGGATGGTCCATTACAGTCAGCATTTAGTATTCTGGAGGCCTGAGCATAAGGCAAGGCATTTTAATCATTCTGATTGATGATTATCCCTGGCACTTTGCGAACGATTGTATCAGAGAGAGCATGGTATCAATAAAGTGTTCCATCAGTTTTAAATTTATTATAGTATCAGTAACCCTCCTACCTCTGCTTCAGTTTAGTGGTGCTAGCTAAGGGAGGCACCTTTTGATTTTGCTTATGCAATTGACTGTGGAAATGCTTTTGCTTGTACTTTTTGAAAACTCCTGACCCTCAGTATTAAACTTAGAGGCAAATGATACCCTCTATGCCTTATTTTTTGCCTAGTAGAGAATTAAACGGACAAAAAAAATGTCCTAGTATCTAAGAACTGGAATGGATCACTGAACCTTGCAAGTGGGCTTATTTGTTACTTGTAAACAGCTAGCGACCACCTAGACCCAAACAGTCATCCAGATCACCCTACCAAACAAGCAGCAACCACTCTAACAACTACCTAGCAAATGCCTATAATCAACCAGAAAACCGTAGCAAACACCCAGCAACCATGTAGAATACTCTAGCAAACACCTAGACCCCAACAACCATCCAGAACAATATAGGGAAAAAATGATTACTAGACTATAGCAAACACTATAGCAACCATTAAAAACACCCTAGCAACGACATAGAATACTCTAGTAAACAACTAACCCTAGCGACCATACAGAACAATCTAACGAGTATTTAGCAACCATCTACAACACCTTATCACACACTTAACTTAACTACTGTAGCATACCTTAGCGTAATGTAACATAACTTCAATAAAAAAATAAATGGCAAGTTCTGTCATGAAACTCTAGATGACGCAAGCTGATTGGTCATTTATGATTTTAATGATAATTAAAATTAATGATATTCACAGCATTAAACTACTTGGAATAAGCTGATTGGTTCATTTTGCATACACAGCCAATAAGCTTGCTGCTTTGCATTTAAATGGCTGGTTTGCATCCACAACAGCATTTTGCAGCGCTTTCAGAGTAACTCTGAAACCCTCCACTTTCCCCTTCCCCAGCTCCATCTGTATAAATCTGCTACAGGTTATTTTCTATTATATTAGTGCAGCAGAAGTATGTCTTAAATACTCACCCTCACGGCAAATGTATTGGCAGTAGCAAGTTCCTGTACTTGCTTTGCAGCAGCAGCAGTAATCTACAAAAACAACAGCATAGCAGATCTATTCCGCCAAGACCAAATACATTTACATCGTAATTAGGGCTGCACGATTAATGAGAGAAATATAAACATGGTTTCCCCCTCTCCCTCTCTATTGAAATTGTGTTCCAGGGAGATCGCTTAAACCCGCGAACTAAGAAATATTCTGCAACAACGTGTATAAGTAGTTCAATTTCACATTCATTAAGATTCGCTCCAGTGTCCTTACTCCTCTACCCAGCCTGCATCATGCCACAATATTATATGTATTTTTATCATGACAACTCTCTGAGGATTTAGCGTGGTAATGTATATGACAGTGTTCATGTTTTTGTTCTTGGTGGAATAGACCTGCTACACTGATACTGCTGTGACAGAGCAAGAACTGGACTTGGTTCTTCCAATACATCCACGAGATGCTGCTGTGAGCATGTAAGAAATACTGCTGCTGCACATACTGTAAGGTGGTTTTGCTGAAGCATGCTGCACCTGCTACAGCAAGCATTAGCCAAGTATATGAATTTTGAGGAGTGAGCTCATTGGCTGCTGATACAAATAAAAAAAAACTTGATTATGATGTCATTATGTCAGATTGAATTTGAACTATCAGACTGCGCCATGTTGTGTTATGACAGAACTTTGGATATATGAATCATGTCAATATAAAATAAACTATTTGAGAAACAAAAAAGGGTCACTCCTTAAAAAGTTTAAAACCACTGCCCTAGCAACCATCTAGATTACCCTACCAAACACCAAGCAACCACACAGAACACCCCAGCAACCACTTGGCACATAGCGATCATGAATACAGCAGAAATTATACAAACCTGATTCCAAAAAAGTTGGGACACTGTACAAATTGTGAATAAAAACAGAATGCAATGATGTGGAAGTTTCACATTTCAATATTTTATTCAGAATACAACATAGATGACATATCAAATGTTTAAACTGAGAAAATTTATCATTTTAAGGGAAAAATAAGTTGATTTTAATATTAATTTCATGGCATCAACACATCTCAAAAAAGTAGGGACAAGGCCATGTTTACCACTGTGTGGCATCCCCTCTTCTTTTTATAACAGTCTGCAAACGTCTGGGAACGGAGGAGACAAGTTGCTTAAGTTTAGGAATAGGAATGTTGTCCCATTCTTGTCTAATACAGGCTTCTAGTTGCTTAACTGTCTTAAGTCTTCTTTGTCGCATCTTCCTCTTTATGATGCACCAAATGTTTTCTATGGGTGAAAGATCTGGACTGCAGGCTGGCCATTTCCGTACCCGGATCCTTCTTCTACACAGCCATGATGTTGTAATTGATGCAGTATGTGGTCTGGCATTGTCATGTTGGAAAATGCAAGGTCTTCCCAGAAAGAGATGATGTCTGGATGAGAGCATATGTTGTTCTAGACCTTGGATACACCTTTCAGCATTGATGGTGCCTTTCCAGATGTGTAAGCTGCCCATGCCACATGCACTCATGCAACCCCATACCATTAGAGATGCAGGCATCTGAACGGAGCGCTGATAACAACTTGGGTTGTCCTTGTCCTGTTTAGTCCGGATGATATGGCATCCCAGTTTTCCAAAAAGAACTTCAAATTTTGATTCGTCTGACCACAGAACAGTTTTCCACTTTGCCACAGTCGATTTTAAATGAGCCTTGGCCCAGAAAAAAACGCCTGCGCTTCTGGATCATGTTTAGATATGGCTTCTTTTTTGTCCTATTTGGTTGTTAAGTGATGACATAAGAAGCGCTGTTTCCTGGTCCAAGCCCAGTCAACTCGCTTCACTTGAGAATACGACCTCAGCAGCCGATTATGAGCACTGTTTATTCATATTAATAATTTAATCTAAAAGCTTTCAAACTTACAGTATACACTACAGTCTCCGTGCTCACAGCTTCCCAAACACAAATAATTTGTATATATTTTTTTTATATTTATATTTTCATTGTCTGGCTATCTGGGACTTCGGTATGGAGTTAAAGGTTAAGATTATAACTTTTTCGCTAGTATTCTATCACATTGTGAGTTTATATTAGCACCTTTTGTTGTTTTCTCGTGATAGAGCGTTTGGACACGGAAGTGCTGCGCCGTGACGTCAGACTTAACAAGCGAATAGAGTTTTAGCCGGCAACGGCGAATGGGACGGTGGATTGTGTTCACCGACAATGTTTTCTGGAAGTATTCCTGAGCCCATGTTGTGATTTCCATTACAGTATCATTCCTGTATGTAATGCAGTGCCATCTAAGATCACGGGCATCCAACATGGTTTTCCGGCCTTGACCCTTACGCACAGAGATTGTTCCAGATCCTCTGAATCTTTGGATGATATTATGCACTGTAGATGATGATAACTTCATACTCTTTGCTATTTTTCTCTGAGAAACTCCTTTCTGATATTGCTCCACGATTTTTTGCCGCAGCATTGGGGGAATTGGTGATCCTCTACCCATCTTGACTTCTGAGAGACACTCTGAGAGGCTCTTTTAATACCCAATCATGTTGCCAATTGACCTAATAAGTTGCAAGTTGGTCCTCCAGCTGTTCCTTATATGTACATTTAACTTTTCCGGCCTCTTATTTCTACCTGTCACAACTTTTTTGGAATGTGTAGCTCTCAGGAAATCCAAAATGAGCTAATATTTGGCATGACATTTCAAAATGCCTCATCTTCAACATTTGATATGTTATCTATATTCTATTGTGAATAAAATATAAGTTTATGAAATTTGTAAATTATTCCATTCCTTTTTTACTCACAATTTGTAGAGTGTCCCAACTTTTTTGGAATTGGGTTTGTATAACAACATGGTAAAACCACTCAGAACACTTTAGCAACCATGTAATAACACTCTGGCAACCTTCCAGGATACCCTACCAAATACCAAGCAACCACACAGAACACCCTAACAACAACTTGGCACATAGCAGCCATCTTGAATACAGCAGAAATCATATAACATGCTAAAAACCACCCCAGAACACTTTAGCAACCATTTAATAACAATCTGACAACCTACTACAACTAGTTGCCAAGTTTTGAACAGCAAAACACCACTCATATTTTCTTTGGAAAAGTACAAATCTTCTGTCTACAGGCAGAAAATTTCATCATCAGACTTTAAGCTCTGTGTTAATTCACAATCTTGTTGCGTTAGAAACTAAGGAAAGAAACACTTTTGGTTCTCATAATTCACCACCATAGAATCCTTTTCTATGGTTGTCACTCCCTCTCATCAATCTCCATTAGTTTCGCCCCACCACTGCAGTGCACGGCACCTCTGCGCTGATTGTACTCAAACACTGGTGAGGAGAGAGAGGAAGGGGGAGGAGAGATATGGATACTGAGAGAGGAGGAGAAGAAGGAGGGGGAAATGGAAGCCAGGAATAGCAGGTTGGACAGATGTGCCGAGTCAAGAGCTGGTGTTGCCATCCAAATCCCGGAGAACAGGCACAGAATCATCATGTAGAGCTTCAAAGCTGAAGAACGATAATGACTGCAGTTGTTAAGGATCAACCTCAAACAGATAGTAAGTCTCTGTGAAACGCTGGGAATAGCATCATTCTCTGGAGCTTGAAGACAATGGAAATGTCATCCAGACTGGATATGTTGTGGTGGATTTGCTTCTGGTGCAGCGGTTTAGTAACACTTGTCTGATTGCATTGCAGTGTGAGAAGAGCAGAGGGATGCTGTGAAGACAAAGCATCTATTTCCAGCCGCTGTCGTTGTAACAATCCACATCTCAGGAAACATGTATGCCTTCTATTCTCTGCTGGTGTACATCTTCTACACCGTTTTCAAAAAGGAGGAGGAGGCAGAACTCGAAGGGGCGTGCGGAGAATCCTCGGAGGTATGTGTGGCCACAGTGGAAAGATGCTGATAGACATGCTAATATAATTATGCATTCTCTATTGTCTGCATAAAATATGTGCAAACAAGTCTTGGAAGAAAAATCGAGATCTATTAGATTTTTTTAAATTATATTTAAGTAAAAAATAATAAAATATAAATAAATGTATAAAATAAATTGAAACATACAATAAAATAAAAGAATTTTATAAAATATTTTACAGTCAATATAAAATATAATATTATAGCCAATATAGAAACTAGAGGCAATTTCACAGAGGTGATAATTCGATAATGCATGCATGCACAGTCACATATACTATGTTTTCAGCGGTGGCTTTAACACCTTCCAATAATCACATTCATCTTCCTCTGTAACTGACAGGAGCCTGGCCATGTTTCCATGGAAACAGAGAGCAAGGGGAAGGGTAGCCACACCCCCAGGTTGGGCAAAAGAGGGTGTGCAAATCTGAGTGATTCGAGTAAGAATGTTTCTATAATGTTGTTTCTTTAAATGATGTTCTTAATACAATGAAGTGCTGCTCCATGCATGCAGCATACCACCACAATTGCCTTTTGATTTGCAGGCAGCAGTAGTGATAGCGATGGGACGCCCCTTAGTGATGACGATGATGAGGTTGATGAAGGTCATGGATTACCTGCCAAAACACCATTAACAGCTTTCCTGTCTTTCAAGCAAGAGGCAGAAAGGCGAAGAGCCACTAATTCTCCAGCAGAACCAAATGAAAAGGTGAAACCTACATTGACATATGCCACGTTTCATATTGGTGGTGGTTTGGTGAAGTTGTAGTTTGCAAGTTTTGAAAAGGCCACTAATTGTATGTATTTAATATTGACACATCTTAAAATGCAAAGTTCTGTGATTATGAATAATTCCTCATTCCTCATGCCATTGCGTTTCAAAATAAGTACATTTGATAAAATGACAGAAAAGACTTGTAAGCACTGGTCACATTTTCTGAAAGAATGTGTTGAAATCTAGTTAAAGCAGTTATCAGTTTTTGTTAAAGCAGTTTTTATTAAATTATTCAGTAAAATACTGAATGTGCATTTTCCAGGTGACAGAGTCTCCATTGCTGTCTGTGATGTCACACCTCCTAAGTTTTCTGGAGCAGTATTCCCATCTGCAACAGCTGCAGCAGCAGGCGGATCAGTACCGTCTGCAGCTGCGCAGACACCGCGTCCAGCACCGGCGGAAAATGAAGGCCCTGCGTGCCTCCTACCACCAGCGCCTCAAAGACAAGAACAGTGTGATTAACAGCCTGGAGGAAGTGATTGCTCAGCAGCAGAGCCCATCTTATGAAAATGAGGGTGAGACATTTTGAACCTAAAGAAATAACGGAATGTGTTAATAACAATGAGTTTTATATTAGATGCTACTTGATATTACCTCAATAGTGATTCATTGGGAGATGCTTAATATGTTACTAGCCCTGTTGTTTGGCCTGTCTGAAGGTATCAGACTATGTCTAGTTCACTATTATGTTCTTTGACAAAGACCCAAAAAACTTTGGACCAGATTCATGAATTTTTCAGGATTCTTATAGTTCAACGTCAGTCGCAGACAAGACGGGGACACATTCACATCATGTGGACTGTTTAAGAATTGTATTTTAATTAAATTAGAACAATGAAGAAAAAATGCCAAAAATAGCAGACTGATGGTTTTAGAAATCACGTCTGGCAGTGACCTCAGAGCTACAGAGGGCATCTGGACAGTCTCTGGTGGTCTGTTTGTCCTCAGACGTCACCAGATGTTCCTCTGTCAGCTGTTACAACAGTTTTCCTATCAGCCAGACTCACTATTAAACATTGCATGTGTTTAAAGTGCACGTCTCTTGCGCAAACGTCAGATGTACTTGTCTTTGTAGTTCAGTGGATGCACGTGATCCTTAATGCCTTTAGGATTTACTGAGCTATATTAAGCCCAGAGGTGTTTTAAAGG
This sequence comes from Carassius carassius, assembly GCF_963082965.1. Classification (NCBI taxonomy): domain Eukaryota; kingdom Metazoa; phylum Chordata; class Actinopteri; order Cypriniformes; family Cyprinidae; genus Carassius; species Carassius carassius. Next base: position 14,980,354 of record NC_081769.1, read on the forward strand.
AGGTTCAAGATACTGGCAAAATCAGCCAACAAACTCTTGGAAATGCACAAGTATTTATGTTTTAGTGAATTTGTGGCTAAAGACCCGTTTACACCAAGAACGATAATTATAAAGATGACTATAGCACCCACACCAACACACAATAACAATGTTTATTAGTGCTGCATTAAATGCTTTAAAGTCAGGTGGTGATTCTGATTGGCTGTCAATGTTTTTGTCAAATCTTTGTTTCTAATGTTTCTTCCGACTTTTAAGTTCTGCATTATTACATCATGATAAACCCTTCACTGGCAATTATCCTCAGCTGTGACTTGAGAGGAAGCTGACAGAGAAAATATGAGTACATTTCATGGTTTTAAAATCCCTCTAAAAAAAGAATTCACCGGTTATGTGTCTAGTATTATATAATGAAATATCTAAAAAATGAGTTAATGTGTTGTTTGTAAAAACTGTATTTCGATCAAAGGAGATGTTATTATCTTACAGCAGGGCTAACTGGGCTAAGCTAAAAACCAGACAACCTTGCCAATTTTTTTATGATACCTACATGTCTGCAGACATTTAGATTTATTCATTAGTCACCTGACATACAGATATGATTCATGTTAATCAGATGGCTAAATGTCATATGGAAATGCATGTGTTTGTTGCTCCTAAGACATCAATATTTTTTATTAGCCATGTAGTAAAAATACCCATCTGCTATGCTGGCACATGTCTACAGCACTTGGCTTGTTTCTCTGAAGCTCACAGAGATGAATAAAACATTGTGAGAGCTGCTTCTCTTACAAATGTAAGTGCACTTACAAACACATTCGCAGAGCTGAACTTCACGTGCACCACTGCTAGATACTATATATATATATATATATATAAATCTGCTGTACAGTGGAAAGGAAATTCACCTTTAAACAATGAAGGTACACTTTTAAAAATGAGTGTACTTTATCGGAATCCATGAAGAACCTTTAAAGGGAAAGTTCACCCAAAAATGAAAATTCTGTCACCAGTTTCTCCAGTTGTTCAAGACCTTTATGAGTTTCTTGCTTCTTTTGAACACAAAGAAGATATTTTGAAGAATACTGGTAACCAGACAGTTGATGGTAGCCATTGACTTCCACAATATGGAAAAAAGTCAATGGCCAACACCAACTATTTTTGGTTACCAACATTCTTCAAAAATATATTTTTTGTGTTCAACAGAAGAAACTGTTGAGTAAATAAGTAGATGATGACAGAATAAGGTTCATTGCACAAAAATATCTGACAACACAAATCAGTCAGAATCAAATAGAAAGTTGTGTAATACGCAATGAGCTTTTTGTCTAAGCCTGTTCCTCCGTCACGTTTGTTCCACATCAGGTTTGCAGTGGTGTCCTTCCCACCAATCCACTCGCTCCCCCCGAGACACTGACAGCACAGATCTGACACCGCCTGCCTCAGTAATTAGTATACTGCTCAGGAAGAGACAGAATCTCTGACTCGGCATATCAATAATTAACAGCAGGAATCTAAATAAAATGTTGCAGAGCAGTTAGGCTGCCAGGCACGTTGAATGGGACTTTGAGTTCAGAACTCGGGTTGTTGAGGTTCTCTTGAGTCATAGCTTAATGCAGTTTTGCTTAACGGAGCTCTAACATTTCCTATATAAAATAACAACTAGAATACATTTGGAAATCAAATGAAAATGAATGTGATTAACAAAGATAATTTAGATAAGATACTTGGGCTTTGATTTGATATCTTGGCAAACCTGAGAACAGCTTGGACCACTCTGGAGGAGAAACATGATGTCCTTGGGCAGTTTTTCACAAAGGTTTACCAATGTCAGATCTCAAAAGGTTTTGAGGTGTTCTCCATTTACTGCAGGAAAACAGTTGTCTTTTGATGTTGTTATAAATAAGGACCTTGGGGATCTACATAAAACACATTTATCAAAAATAAAACATGGATATTTGTTCTTGTCTTTAAGCCCTTTTGGGTGTGGAGGCCTGTTTGAGTAAATAAAATTTGGAAAATCTATCAACTCAGAAATCAGTCGTTGTTCATGTAAATAAAAAAGATTATTAAAAAAATCAGTCAAAAACGTTATAATAACTAGAAAACAATATTTATTTTATAAGTGTTAAAGACAAAATATTTATCAATGCAATTATGAAGTGCTTCATAATTGCATTTTTAATTTGTCTTTTTTTTTATTACCAATTTAATGATTGAATCACTTGGTTGATTTTAAGTCAATAGGAATTATATATGTTATGATTTTTTTCTTTTGAGGTTTTGATTAATTTCTTATTTATCCTTGTTTTATTTAATATCAAATACCATTATATTGAATATCTAATTATTATTTAATTTCAAAAATTATTTAGATTGTAACTATACTTGTCATTGTTCGTTTCTTTTATCTATGTTTGTCATTGTTCTTATTTTTTATCTTTTAATTCTGTCAATTTGTTTATTATATCTCATTGATTACTGAGTAGCACAATATTTATGCACTTACATTTTACATTTAGCAGACTCTTTTATCCAAAGCAACTTACAAAGAAGGACAATTTTATACATTTTAGGGCAGGATATGGTAATACTGTAATTTCTTACCTTTTTTATTTATTTTTAAATGAAACAAATAATCACTCATTGCAACTGAGTGACTTATAAAGCCTTTTTAATATTCTTTTGGAATGCTTTTGAAGTCAGATGAATGATTTGACTTCAGTGATGATTTGGAGTACATTTAACAAGAAAATATGATTTTAGTCTACTTCAAAATTGTATGTTTAATTCAGTGTTATTTGCAGATTCTTTGTCACTTTGTTAATTTACTAGCAATTTTGAAGTGAAAATTGTTTTATATTTTTTCAGTGTACATTTGAAATTCCACTCTAAACATCTATTACGTGTGTATTTGTGTAGGTGACTGCATGCTTCCTGCAGCGTCTCCGGTTGGGCTGCATAATTTGGTTCAGTCTCTTTGCGGGCTGCAAGTAGAAAAGAGTCAGCTGAGAGGAGAGCTGCGATTGCTTCATTCCCAGCTTGAGCAGAGAGAACGAGATCGCCATACTAACGTACAGGTTTTCCTACAGCAGGTGCTCAGCATTATACTTCCCATCTATTCATACAGTCACCAATTCTATTCTTTCATCCACTCATTCAACCCAGTAAATGTATTCATACAATCAGCCATCCTTTGACAATCAGTGTTTTTAAAGGCACGTCTCTACATATTCCTGTCTGTCTACCACACCAATGATTGTTAAAGTAAATTGGGTTTCCAAAATCAAATATTAAACTAGAATATGGCGAATGCGATTTTCATGCACATCTCGTCAGTAAAGGCGCTCCTGTAATTAGTAGTACATCTCCAGATCAGGGTTGCCAGGTTTTCACAACAAAGCCTGCCCAGTTGCTCCTCAAAACTAGCCCAATCGCATTTCCAGAGGGTTCCCCGATAAAAATTTCGTCCCGGGGGTTAAAATATAAGTTTTTTGGCGGTGTTGCCTTGGTAAAATTAGCATTTTAGGGGCTAAATATCAATAATTACAGGAGCACCTTTAGTGACTAGATGTGCATGAAAATCGTCTTCGATTTTTTTGCACAGCCCTATATTAAACTCTGTTGACTACATTTTATCCATTTATCTGTTAATTCAGTTTTGCCCTCTTCACCCATTTTTCTTTCCAGACTTGCTAAGCTGACAGCATTGATTTTCTCCCTGTAGATAGAGGAGCTGAAGAGCTGTATTGAAGAAAGAGAAGAGGAGCTGTCCAAACTCAGAGTTGCATCGGTAAGCTTTTGGAAGAGTCTGTTCCAGTGCTCTGCATTTGAAACTGAGCACATTAAAAACCAGGCCAGATCAAAATCAAAACGATTCATGGCCAACAGTTTATCTGGGTTGTTTCATCAGCTACTTTTTCCAGGCCAGCTGTAACTTTTTTGGTGTGTTTTTTTTCTTTCTTTTTTCGCCAGGGAGTAACAGACTCAGAAAAACGAGTGCTTTGCTTATCAGCAGAGAACGAGAGTTTGAAACACAGCCTCACAGTGACACAGGGTCTTCTGCAGCAGCTGTCAGTCATCCCATCCCAGTCCAGCTCTGTGCTCATCAAGGTAAGACTGGCTTTAAATCTTTCTGTCTATCTGTCTATCTATCTATCTATCTATCTATCTGTTTATATGTGACAATCAACAATCAAGTAGAAAAAAACAGCAGCAATAATGACAAAACAACAAATGTTTAAAAAAAAGTCAGCAAACAGCAAACCAATAATCCTATAATAGTAACCTCATAAATTATTGATGCCGCAATGCATGACGAGAACTCCCAAATCCTTAACATTTTTCAGTATTGAAACTGAGTAGTTGGGACTCCATATTTGGGGGTATTCTATTATTAATTCTGTTGAATTATATCTTAATAGGATTTTATGTAGTTTCAAGTAATTTTTTGCAACAAAACCTGTAAACTTGAAAATATGTAGTTGCTTTTTTCAGTGTAATGAATGGAATAACAAAGTGGCTCTACAGAAGTACACTTCTTTTTTTTCTATTTTAAATAAAACACAAAATGCAGCCTGTGATGTGACATTGTACTGCAAGCCCATATATGGACATGGGACATGTTTTATACAAACTACAAGGTGCACACACTCCCTCATTTAGAATAAACAGAATTTTAAACCTTCTAATCCTCTGCACACATAAATGAGGAAATTATTAGTGTACTGTCTGACCCTGTAGGAAAACGAGAACCTGCGCAGTCGCGTTCTGCAGCTGGAGAGTTCACTGCAGCAGCGAGCGGAGCAGCTGTCACATCTGGAGCACCAGAGGGAGCAAAGCGACTGGAGAAAAGCAGAAGAGCTCAGGAGACGAGAGGAGAGCGTGAGAGAGCTGCGGCTCGAATTGGACAAAGAACGCAACAAGGAGCCTGTAGTTAAAGTAAGAAAAAATCCAAGAATATTAACTTAAAAGCCTAAAACAACACCCAACAAACTTGATAAAAATTAACTTTTATTCCCATAGTATGTTACCCAAACTGTGGAGGTAGAGTCTCCTTCAACTCTTCGCCAACTGTCCGAAGCCAGAAAACAGAATGAACAGCTTTCTGAGAAGCTAAGCAATCAGAGAGAACGATGCCGACAATTGGAGGAGAACATCCGGCATTCAGATGAAGTCAGCTGCAATTTGCAACACAAGGTTTTTCAGCTTTATCCATTTGTGTTTATAATTGTCCATACAGTATAACTGCAGCTAAAGAACTCAACAACCTCTGTTGCTGGTTTCTCAAATACAAAACTCATGAATTATACAGTGCTTGTCAGAACACTGTAGAAAACCTCAGCTCTTCTAAAAAGTAGTGGCTCCACAGATTGCTGCATATGAGAGGGAGATTGGGACATTAAGAGAGGAGCTGCTGAAGGAGATCGGACATCTTGAGGAAAAGAAAGAAGCGGCTGTAAAAGCAGCAGCTAACTGCTCTCAGGAGCATCTCCAGAGCCTGCAGGATCAGTTCACAAGTGAGTTTACTCTATTTATAATACTAATCTTATAATTCATGCCTGTTTCTTAAAGGAACACACGATACAAAAATAAAATCATCTTAAATGCAAGAATGCATTCAGCTTAGTTTATGTGTAATTTCCAGCCCTCCAGAAGCGCCTGAGTGCTCTGCCCCCCACATTACGCACCATGAAGACCGATTATGCCAGCCTTCGCACCCAGGTCCGCAACTTTTCTGACTTCTACGGAACGGCTATCAAAGAAGCCAAGAAACAGGTACTGCAAGCTTCACAAACTTGTACTAAATGTAGAACTGAGTTGATATAGTCACATTTTATTTATTGCTTTTCATTTATGAATCATTTTTTAATATTGCAACAGATTACGGCAGCTATAAATGAGATGTCAGAGGCCAACAAAGACCTTTTGGAAAAATATAGAAAGGAGGTAGCTCTCCGCAGGAAGTACCACGAGCAGCTGGTTGAGCTTAAAGGTAGGCAGTATTCACCATTCTTTCACCATATTTTAGTCTAAAATGCAAAATCAAAAACAAGTTTGTTTTTTTCTCACCAGGTAATATCCGTGTGCTGTGCCGTGTAAAGCCAGTACTGAAGGAAGATCAACATGAAGAAGGCCAAGCAGTAGTTGTAACAACAGACCCCAATAATGAATCTGCACTCACAGTTTTAAGCAAAGGAAAGGCTAAAAACTTTGAGCTGGATAAAGTTTTCCACCCTCAGGCCACTCAAGAAGAGGTAAGCATGGTAAAAGTCATATTCAAGCTCACTTTCACTAAACTGGTCATTTTCATGGGCAATATTAAAATTCTATACCATCTAAAGAACTCTTTTTGATGTGTATTTTTGTCTATTCTTGGTCTTTATCTCTCAGGTGTTCCAGGAAATTGAGCCACTCATCACATCCTGTATAGATGGATATCACGTTTGCATCTTTGCTTATGGCCAGACAGGATCTGGCAAGACCTATACTATGGAGGTAACGTATAGGGTTCTGTAACGATATACCTGTCATAACACACCGTTCCAATTTCATACTTTTGACCCAGATGATCTGTTTCCATTAATTATTCAATAAGACTGTCAGGTCTCATTAACCATCCGTGTCTGCTCAGGGAACTGTTGAGAGCCCGGGCATCAACCAACGAGCCCTGAAACACCTCTTCAATGAGATTGAGGAAAGGAAAGACATGTGGACATACACCGTTAGTGTCAGCTCGGTGGAAATTTACAACGAGGTCCTGAGGTATTGCATTTTACCTCTTTATCATGCCAAAATCTATGGTGGTTGCCGCTTGAATGTAAAATAAATTGTTGCCAATAATGTTAGAAGCATCTTAGTAAAGTGAGCTTTTAGATCATTAAATAACCTGACTTTCAATTGATGTTTATGAGGATTATTAAGGATTAGCTCACCCGAAAATGAAAATTCTATCATTAACTTCTCACATTCATGTTGTCCCAAACTCGTAAGATTTCCTTTCAACTTTATAACTCTAATAAAGATATTTTTATGGCACGTAAAAGATTTCTGTTCCTATTTCAAAACTTTGATTCTTAAATATGAATCGAGTGGTTAAATTTAAGTCATTTATTCACATTTAAACATTGATCAACACATACATAGAGCACATCAAATATGGTAAGTGAAAGCTCAACTGTACTTGCTTGACATGCAAGAAAAAAACTTCATTGGAAAAATCCTGGAGCTTTCTTTTGCAGTCTCTTTGTGTACTTTTTGATGCATCTTTGGTTGCACTAACCCTTGTATTACAATAAAACCATTAACATTTTGTCTGATTGTTAACATCAGAGATCTGCTCACTAAGGATGGAGAGAAACTTGACATCAAGATCAACCCTGATGGGACGGGTCAGCTTCATGTGCCAGGACTCAGGGTCATGGAGGTCAAAAGCTTCCAGCATATCAAGAAAGTGAGTTCATATGTCAAGATAATGTTGACTATACAAAGACCACTCTCTCGAATGATCTGTTGTTACCTTTTGCAGATTTTAGCAATAGCTCGGAAGAACAGGATTACATTTGGAACACAGATGAACCAGCATAGCTCTCGATCTCATGCCTTGCTTACTGTGACTGTGCTGGGCACAGACCTTGCCAGTGGAGCCAAAACCACAGGTCAGTCCCAACGATTATGGAACAATTTAGATCACTTGATTTGTGCGAGAATTCTCAAAGTCACGAGTTCCCCCTCTAAAAGCAGTCGCAATGCCTGAATGACCATAATCTGTGACCTCTCCCTTACAGGCAAGCTGAATCTCGTGGATTTGGCTGGTTCTGAGAGGGTGTGGAAGTCTGGGGCAGAGGGGGAGAGACTGAAGGAAGCCCAGAATATCAACCGCTCACTGCTGGCTCTTGGAGATGTGATCCAGGCCTTGAAGGCCCACCAGACTCACATACCCTTCAGGAACTCACGCCTCACCTACCTGCTGCAGGACTCACTGGGAAAAGGCAACAAAACCGCCATGGTTGTTCAGGTGCAATGATTTACCACGACTCACTAGCTAACCCTGTTAGCTTAGCTGTGCCAAACCCCTTTCAAAACGGGTTAAATGTGGGGTTTAAAAGGGCAATAATCGAGAATTGGTCGGATCACAGTGTTAAAGCGCTTCCTATATTGTAATGTCAATTTTTAAATAAAGCCAAAGAATAACAAAGCACATGTAAAAATATTTTGTTTTCTTTAGGTTTCTTCTCTTCAGAGCAATGTTGGAGAGACCTTGTGCTCGCTAAAATTTGCCGAGCGAGTGTGTAAGGTGGAGCTAGGCCCTGCTGCAAGAAAAATCGAGACGGGGGGACATATCGAAAGCAAAAATTAATGCATACCATCAACCCTCACAAGTAAACACCAGAAATGGTGTCAACTCGAGCCTTGCACTTTTCCAATCCTACTCAAGGGCTACAGTTCTGGAACCATCTCTAATGCCACATAAGTTCCAGATTCTTCCTGCTACCTAACGATGGCTTTTCTGCACCAGCTGATCTGCATGTCAAAGTCTCACCAACACCGCCAATATCTAGACAAGCTCTTTGTGTCACCATAAATTCATAATATCACAGAAAATTCTCCACAGGGAAGACTGGTGATGATATTTCAGTAAATCTTGCATATATATATAAAACCTTTGTGGATACACTACACAAGAGGCCACAGTTTCTTAATTGTGTAATGCTTTAAGTTTCTAATGATATTTACTCAAAAACCTTTAAATTGTTTGGTATAATATATAGTCTAGGAAATAATGGCCAAATTATGTTTTTTGTGTGTGTGTGTATGGTTGGTGTGATCTTCTATGATTGTTATGTGTTGAACCAGCCAATCTGTCTTTTATTAGGTTCAGAGGATGTGAGTTCAGCCAAATTGTACAAGATAAGCATTTGCTGATTTTATTTCTCTGACAGAGGTGGTGGCTTAGCATTTCAAGATCCAAGCTAATAAGGTCTCATTTTCAACCACTAGGGCCTCGTTTATAAAGTGTTCGCATGCACAGATTTGATTTTAGTGTGTGTGTGCACTTAAATCCACACCAAGATTAGTTGCGATTTATAGCCTATGCTGCATTTACACTTTGCATTAACAAGCGATCACCGTGATCCGATCAAAAAGTTCGGATCATCAGTAATTCAGAACATGGGGAGTTTAAAATGGAACGCATCATCTGACTTTTCTGGATAACTGATTGGATCAGTTTTTCCCACGCAATATTTAAACAAGTCTGTAGAGAATTGTCCGGTACAAAATCAACCTGAAGTGGTGGTAGGTTTTCTTTTGAAAAGCGTTTTCGGTCGCGGGACACACAATGCGTCCTCGACTAGCTCTGGAGCAGGACACGCTGATCGGATAACATTCCGATCCAAGGTGTCTGTGGACAACATCCGGATACAGGTCGCATGTTAATGCCAAGTGTAAACGCAGTCATATACGTCACATCTGAAAGAGAGGCGTACGTTCATTTTATGAATCGCAATCGCATGTACGCGTATTTGAGAGATGATCGTAAGATCAATTTTAGGATGCTTTCTGCGCAACATTTTATTAAGTAAGCCCCTAAAACGGTGATTCATGAACTGGCAGATTTTTTAGTTATTTGATAACACCACTCTCTGTCACTGAAGGAGGTAATAAAGTCAGTATTTGGAAAGGAAACCATTTGCGAAAGACGAGAACGAATGTATCTATACTTCACAGCATATTGTGTGCAATAGCACCTCTTAGTGGTGAGCATCTCATTTTTTGGTTTTGACCCAACTGAGAGTGACCACACAGAAAAAAATGTTACTCTTAAACATTAATATATTTTCATTATTAATTCGTAATAAACGTACCTTCATACAACATATCAATATATTTAAATGATATATGATTATTATCTTTCTACAATGTTTACGTTTAATGTGAAATGTCATTATTGGTCTTTTAGTTTTAGTCATGTTACAGAGGGAGATAAGGAATGCACTTTATTGTCAAAGACTTGTGCTGTCCATACAACTTGTCTTTTAAACAAAAATATACAGTAGGTCAATCAGTTTGTTTCTTTTAAATCATGGCAGAATTCTAGAAGAAGAAAAAAGATCTGACACTGATTTAATTAACTCTTCTTCAAGCAAAAATGTACTTGATTTTATTAAGTACTTGAAGAGACTGGTTCATGTACACACTAATCTATTCTAATTTATTCTAAACATCTTGAAGCCAGAATAATGTACTGCAGTTGTATCTGTACTGTTCTCCTCAATTATGATATTGTATTCTTCTCTGTAATGTGTCTGATTTTAGAACTCTCTCATATTAATGAGAAAGGAGAAAAATACAACATGGAAATATGAATTTAGCCCTTCTTTATCAGCATTCAGTTCTGTTTTAAAAGAAGTGTACTGGCATTGGAAAATGTTTTTATCGTAAGACCCAGAAAGGAAAAAGACAGAGTCCATTTAGAAAAGAAAGAACTGTTTACTTAAACAGTTATACAAAACAACCAAATAAAAAAAGTAGAAAGTCGTCTTTGTGTACTCCACATGAAAACACAAAAACACCTGTATTCCTCTCATTCTTCCTTTCTGTATCTCACTCTCTCTCACACAGACACTCACACTTCTAATCACCTGATTTGGATGTGCGTGAACTCAAAAAAAAAAAAAAAAAAAAACATTTTAAACACACACTGCTATGTAATGAGGATTTGGGCAGGAAACTTCTAGAAAATCTGTTGTGTATGACCGTTGTTCTCAACAGATTCAATCCGAGTCTCCCTCTTCCACGCCAACTGCTCCGACCGCTCCAGCCAGCTCTTCCTCACTTCCCTTGAGCCGGTCACCTGTGGAATGACACAAAAATGCCCAAAGACACAAACAAGCTATGAACATCAAGTATGTGCTTCACCAAAAACTCTTTTGTGCTCCCATGTCTGATTTGGCGATCCATAAAATGAATAGAATAGAATTTTCATTTAAATTGTGGATTTAAAAGACAAAACTAGTAATGTTAGGTCTAGTCTGTGCCAGAAGAGCATACAGAGACAGGAAGTCCATAAATGATGTCATTAAGGGATCTTTAGTGATTTTGATCCTTCTCAGCAATTAGCCTTACATCAAGCCCTGGCGGAGCTCAATGCAAAAAGGCTCTACAACTAGAGTTTCAATATATTACTGATAAAAGAAGTCGTGCAAAGATGGATTAATGCTTTAGTTATAGATTGAACATTATATTAGTGTCCGCGCCAAAGGGACGTTCTAACTTTCTTCTTGTTGTCAATATGTCACTTTAAATGCTCAAGCTCTTTCAAGTTAATGTTTTTATCATTCATCATCAGCTGGGGAGAAAAATGGCATCATTATTGTGTAGATTTGCAATTAGAACTGTCATTACGGTTATCATTATAGATATCATCCTTGGTGCAGTCATGTCATACTCACGTATAAGTTCAGCAATGGCTTTCTGTGTTCGCCTCTCTAATTTCTCAAGCTTCTTGGCAACATCCCTCTTTAGATCCCTATTACAAACACACAACAGTGAAGGAATGAAAATGTAAACTAAAATGGATCTCAGTGAATATGATGCATGATTGCATTTTAAGAGTAAAAATTAAAGCTTTGTACCAGTCTGGTTTTCTGGGGGCAAGATTGGCCAGATCCTGAGAACAAAAGTCAAGTGTGAAAAAAAAAAAGAGAATACGATTAGATTAAATTCAGGCAAGGGCTGCCCAGTGATTCTTGCACTGTTTGAGATGACACTTTTCCACTACAAAAGAAAATTAAACATAATGAGAAATAATGACATGTAAATAAGTCTACAAAGACAGAGCACACATACAGTGTAATTTGATTAACAAGCAACAACTGTTTTGAGCTGGTTCTTTTAATTAATTATTCAAAACAAGACTCAGAAAATTATAGGTTTGCAGCTCCTTCAAAATATTACATTTTTTTGTAAATTAATAATTTTATTTATCAATAAACTAATCAGAAGTGAAAGCAAAATACATTTATAATTTTACAAAAATATTATTTTTTTAAAAAAAAGGCTTTTTTTTCACTTGTCAGTAATCAAAGAACCCAGAATTAAGGTTTCCAACCTTGATAACAAGAACTGTTTTTAATAATTGAGCACCAAATGCAAATATCAAAATAACTTCTGAAGGATCACGTGACACTGAGGACTGGAGTAAAGGCTACTGAAACTGTAACTTGCACCACAGAAATAAATTACATTTTAAAATACATTAAAAATGAAAAAAGGTATTTTACATTGTAATACATTTTCACAATATAACTGTATTTTTGATCTAATAAATGCGGCACTGGTGGCTTCTTTCAAAGAGACTTCTTACAAAAACAATAAAAATCCTAATTATTCCAAAATGTGGACAAAATATCCCACTGGTGCTCTCCATATGGCATCATGTTTGAAAACTGAGACTTTGTATCAAGGGACAAATCCACTCACCACTTCCTCAATCACAGGCTCTGGGTTTGCAGCTTCCAGCTGGTCCTTGACCTTGTCCTCCACTACAGTAACATGAAACAAGACCAGTCAGACAGCCTGTAACCCAACACCTGATCACCTGCTCTAACATTATCACCCAGCATCACGATCACTAAACAGTCTGTTTGATTTGCTGGTTTAGACATTTGAAAATCTCATTTAAAGGTACAGCCAAGTAATATGTCTTGCAGGTAAGCCAGAAGAGTTCTCACCTGATGCAGGTTTTGCTTTGGGAACCTGTCGCTCCTTCAGCTCCTCGTCCTCCGGCGTGTAATTCCTCAGCTTCAGCTCTCTGCAAACATAATTCCAGGATTATGCAATGTACTCGGTTATAAACAAGTGTTTTGTCACTGCCCCATTATAACCTATTCAAGGATATATTTCAAAGGCGGTCACACAAGCAATCACAGGAAACCCCAGAAACCAGCAGGTGGCAGTGAAGATAAACATTTATTTTTTTTGGACCGTCAGCAGCTGGTGCTGTTAGATCACTGAATCCAGCGTGTGACAGCATCCAGAGTACATTTGCTCACCATGTGTACAAAGCATCCCTTCATCTTTGTAGCACGAGCTAATTAGCATGTAGCACCTGACTGTGTCTAGGGACTGCAGTCTCACAGCTGAGACAGGCCCAATTATGCCATTGCTCAACCAGCAGGTCTGTTAAAATCTTTGGAAGTTACAACAAAATTGGCTGCTGTACCTCCAGGGAAGCATAGAGGGTTCTTCACAGCTTGATCAACAGAAGATGCATGTGAAGGTTTCGTACAGGAGACTGAGAACTCGTTTTCATCGAATTGCTCACTGATTTGTCTCCAGAGATGTGTATCCATTTTGTCTTCAAGACATTGCAGAAGCTTTTCTTTAAAATGGTATAACATTTTCAAAACCAAAGTCCTGTGGTGCGACCAGCATTGATTAAATGATATCAAGGACAATAAATCAATTTTGCGACTTCTGTGACTTTTTCGTGACAAAGCAAGGTTAGTGCAACTTCTAAAATGTCATGTGGCGCGACTCTCCAAAAACTAAAGATTAAATCAAAATGATCTTTTCCTTGAAAAATATTCTTATGTGTTTTGAAACAATTATTAAGATCAGGAAAACATATAATAACCTTATGCTTTATGGTTACACCACCTGACATTTTTTAAACTAATAACAAGTTCTAGTGTAGAACTTAAATATTAGCATTATTTTATCTTATTGTAAGTGTATAAGCATTAAACGTATGCTTAAAATAAGAAACCAACAGGAAAAGAACAAATACACGTCCTTTTAAACTAGTCTTCTAAAAGATTATTTATTTTCCTTATCATGGACACCCTTATGTGTCACTGACCCGACTATAACAAGCCCACATTTATCACCGCTTGATCTATATGAGTGCAAGTACAGTCAAGCCATGTAATTAAATGGGCTGGGACCTAAGAGATTGTTATTGTCAGCTGTGTCATCATTCCTTTTCAATGCTCTTGGGTGTATGGTTATCAAGCTAAAGCATAATGAAATAGAAAAACATATCAAAAGCAGAGCATTGTGACCAATACCTTAATAATACTCAATTTCACAGCCAAATGCTATCAAGGCCTGGAAAAGCTGCATTAAATATTATGACCCCCAAACAAGAGCATTGAAGGGTTTTGGCAGAACACTCAAAAAAACAGACTGAAACAAAGAGTTGGGAACTCCTCCCTGTCCTCAGCTTTCCTGAAAAGACTTCCTGACCACCTGCTGGAACAATACAGGACCACTGGCTTTCCTCATCTACAGTAGAGCGGCCAAACAATCCAGCACTTTTAGAATGTCAACAGCTGTTTGTCAAACTCTAAGTGAGCATTTCGAACATCCTGGAGTCTTGAATAATTTGTGGCCAAGGCACCGAGCGAATTGGCTCGAACAGTATCCTGTTTTCTAATTTAATTACATACAGAAAGACGGATTAATGCTCAAGGGGAAAAGCGCTTGTGTTCAGAGGGACGGAGCTGAATTGAGGGCCTTGACAGTTTGGTGGAAGGTCTCTCGTTTCTCAGAGCTTGTAAAACAACCGAAGGGACCATCATCAGGCTTCCTTCAACCTAAAATAAGCAGCAGTGGTACAGTAAATCCTGACTGCTGACAAAACTCATTTAGAGTGAACAGAAATAACAAATATGATGTGGTAGGATGGGTTGCTTTGCTTGGGAAAATTCCAAGTCGAGTTGGACGTTTGACATTTGTCCTTCCACTTAAGCTGTGACTAAATACTATCTGGTAAGGGTGAAAGGCTGAGCTGCATTCAAAAGCAGAGCAGATATTCATTATCTGCCTCACCTCACTTCAGTATTTTGACGGCTTAAACAAAAACACATCAAGCTGTTGCCCAACAAAAGTGGTTGTTTCCACTTATTGAGTATGGAACTCAAGAACCAGAAAACACTTATGCACAATAAAGTACACTACTATTCAAAAGTCTGGGGTATGTTCATTTTTAAATGTTTTTAAAGTCGTCCTTTAAGTTCACGAAGGCTGCATTTATTTGATCAAAAATACAGAAGAGGTAATATTGTGAAATATTATTACAATTCAAAACAACTGCTTTCTATTTCAGTATATTTTTAAATGTAATTTATTGCTACTATGGCCTACTACTCTTCAGTGTCACATGATCCTTCAGAAATCATTTTAATGTGCTGGTTTGCTGACAAGAAACATTATCATCATCAATGTTGAAAATTGTCAGATTTGCTGTGCTGCTATTTTTGTGGAAATTGCAATACACGTTTTCAGGATTTGGCGAATCATCAAAATAATCATTTTAATAATTTTCTCTCCTGTCACTTTTGAACCAAAGTAATATTTTTAAGGTATTCATTTAATTTAGATTCATTCTGAATTTATTTTAATCATAAAAACAGACCATTAAATCACCTCTATGACTAGTTTATTCAAGTTTTATCATTATTATTATTATTATTACAATAAACTAAATTACAATAGAAACTGTTGCTTTGCTTTACTAAAGACAAGTAGATTATCTGTCAGTTATAGCAGCAAAGGAAATGTTAAAACAACAAGTGTCCTGGGTGGAGAATCACCTCTTATTGTTTCCAAACTGTGTTGCAATTTTAATAATGCATGTTTAAGGAGACACACCTTGAAAGATTCTCTGCCTGACAACCTTCAATATCCCCAAAATCTCAAAAACCCTCATAGTCACAAAATTATAGACCTGTTAAGTGTTAAATAAATTCATTCTGTTATTTACCCAGCCTCATGTTGTTCCAAAATCATTTTCTTCTAAGGAACCTCGAAACTATAGAGGTTTGAAAAGATGAATGAGCTCAAGTGAATGACACACTTTTTATTATGTGGACTATTACTTTAACATGTACAAAGGGAGATGTAGTCCAGATATTGGGTGATGATTGTTTAGGAACCTTTGTAAACTGTCAATGCCAAACGCCTCTTGAGCTCAGGGAGGGAAGCACTAGGGTTCTGTGAATCTGAACATTAACAATGGAAAAAAAAGCAAAGAGCTTAAGGCCTTGGCTTGAGCCTGAAATAGAACTGAGAGCGAGAGAGACCTTTACCTCACAGCCCTTCTTAATATCATGTAAACAGAGTACAGTTGTGTTATTTATGGTCCATTTAGAACAGGCAGTCTATCCAACAATGACTTATTTGGTTCTAAATGATAGAACTGAGAATTTAGTTTAAGTTTTTTTTTACCTGTGTCTGTCCTCCGCCTCAGAGTCTTCCAGAGCTCTTTTTCTCTCAGGCTCTCCATCCTCAGATGTCTGTCCCTTTAGTTTAATGTATTAAAAAAAAAAAACATCTGGTTAATGTAAGCAAAGAGACCAAATACTCATAATGTTCCAAGAAACAATGAAGCACAGAAAAGTTCTGATACACAAAGAAAGAGCCAAAGCTCTCATGTGCACATTTAAGGAAACTAACAAAAACAATCATATTCAAACAGGTTTAAATGGAACTCCCCAAGTTTTAAGTTAAACTCTTAAGATGCCAGGCATGCCAGTTACCACTGATTATAACTGACTTGTTCCTCATTATTCAAGGCAAACTTGCAGTTACAGTAATGTTATTGTTGCCCATATAGAGAGGACAAATTATCATTCCATAAACAGTTCATTTTTTAAATTTTATTCTGTAAATTACCAAAACTAAGCTTAAACTAGATTAAACTGGTTTGCTGTTCAAATTTTGAACAGCTTTACTGAATGGCAAGGAGTCACTGATGTACATTAAACAGGAAATCATTGTTACACATTAGTATAACACAAATTAGTGAAGAGCAGTATTCAAACACAAAATCAATTCAGGCGTAAGTTCTAATATTTTTTAAGCTAAACTTCCTTCTTTAGATAATAATAAATGTATTTAAAGACAAATGGTGGAAAGGTCAGAAGCTAAAATGATCAGAATGTATTTTCTTGACGTCAACTGATGCTAAATTGCTGATAAAACTGCAATAACAATAGTATAATAATATATGCAATGCTTTACTGTTATGCTAACTCGCTAACTAAAGTATGTTAGCCCGTGAACGCGCATTTGCCCTATGTCTTAAAGAAATAACAATTATTATCACACTCACTTGAAGTTGCCGGTCTCGTAGAGCTTTTAATCTTTCTTTTCTTTTTAAAGCTTGCTCTTGTAAAGACACCACAGGCTTCTCCATTATGAAAATAAAGCATGGGTAGCCGGATCGATGGATTTGTTATCGATTATGCAGTCTGTTCAGAGCTTGGTAGAAGAACACCGAACACATCGATTCCTCAACTTGTCAGACTTCAACATAATTAAACTAACGGTCAAATATGGAAATAATATATTTATATATAACATAATACACTATAATACAATGACAACGTAATTATAATATTACATGCCTTTCTATACAATAAAAAGTTAAATATAAATAATACATTCATCTGCAATGGCAGGCCTATTTAGATCATTTGATTATAGTGACACATGCAGGACTTTTCTTTTAATGTAAACATGAGCTCAGGATAATCATTTACATAGGCTACTTCATTATCATTTAATTTTCTTTTTTTCATGAAACACAAAAGATGATTCTGGAGCTCCTTTTTTCACATAAAGAACGTGTATGGTGATTTACAGGCTACATTAATATTTTAGCTAATGGCTAATAAGATAATAGTTTCATGTTTGTATTGGAAATCACTAAAGGGCTGATTTACAACACGCACACACACACACAAAGAAAAACTACACTTCTAAAAAAAGTGCAATGCAATAAAATCAACAGTTTACAACTTCATATAGACTTTAAAACATCGTAACAGTAAAATATGTAAGATAGATAACCAATATGCTACTATGCTCTGGTCTTAAGAATGAACAAGTAACATTTATGAAGATTATTCAGAGATCACAACTCATCTGAATAGAAAAAAATGACCCATACAAGTTCCCCAAACAGGAAAACAAACACCCCGATGACATGGTGTGGAATGTAGGGCATTGCCATGGCAATACAGCTGCCTCTAGGTCCATCCTCTTCCCAGTGACCAGTCACAAAGATGCACTTAGCAATTATATTAGGACTAATACAAATGCTGCATTATGACCCCCTCTCTTTTATTTGATTACTAAAATTAGTAAAAAAAAAAAAAAATAGCCTTTTTAATATTTTATTGTTTAAAGGCATCGTATTGTAGTAGATAGTGTGGGAAAAGGGGAAAATATGTGCTTTGATTTAGAAAGTATGTATTGTTTAAGTTGTGGTTTCTTTTAATCTACCTTCATCAAAAGCATATTGTTGTTCCAGTCAGGCACCAAACACAATAGACCCTTCAGAATGATGTTAAATATGGTGGTGTCATAGCACATGCAGTTAGAGACAAAAACAAATGTGCCAAATGAAAATGAAAAGATACGAAATTAGATCGTTCTAATTATTTACCAACACAAGTTTATTTGCATAGAGTTTGCATGCTGTCAAGGGATCCAATGGCCATATGGATCTTGAATCATTTAGAATGTAAAATAGTGATGTTTTACTCTAAAATGCTTGAGCTGTAAAAAAAAAAAAAAAAAAAAAACTCAAGTCACACTGTATTTGTGATTAAAAAAAAGAAGATAAAATATTAATGGCAGGCCAAAGGCATGTATTAGGGAAAGAAAATATAAAATATGTTAAATTTATATGCGTGTATGCTAATTCATCTAGATCCTGTTTGCTTCTAAATGGTGAAGTGAGAGTGTGTTTTGTGGAGAATAATAAATACTGCAGTGTGTTGTGTAGAAAGTGAAAAAGAAAGTTAAAGTAACGTGACATTCAGCCAAGTATGGTGACCAATACTCAGAATTCGTGCTCTGCATTTAAACCATCCTAAGTGCACACACACACACACACACACACACACTGTGAACACACACCCAGAGCAGTGGGAAGCCATTTATGCTGCGGCACCCAGGGAGCAGTTGTGGGTTCGATGCCTTGCTCAAGGGCACCTCTGTCGTGGTATTGCTGGCCGAGATTCGACCCACAACCCTAGGGTTAGGAGTCAAACTCTCTAACCATTAGGCCTAGACTTCCCCCAAATGGTAGAATAATGGTGACACACCATGCCTGTGTGTGTTTTGGTGTTACCTTTGCTTTCAAATCTTTTTCAGACTCTCCAGCCTCAGGTGTCCACCCCTGTAGTTAAAATAAATTACAATTAACATGAGCAATATGACAAATCCCAATTACTATCCAAAATCACAGCTAAACCCTGAGATATAATGAATCATAATGACAATGTCAAAGAGCATGTCCAAATCCAGCATAATTACACTTTCATTTTTAATAAACTTGTTAATGGGGCTTCATTTTATATATGATTTCTTTTGTTGTTGTTGTTGTTGTTATTTTTGGTGAACTATCCCTTTAAATAGGATGTCAGCTATCTATCTATCTATCTATCTATCTATCTATCTATCTATCTATCTATCTATCTATCTATCTATAATGTGTGTGTGTGTGTGTGTGTGTGTGTGTGTGTGTGTGTGTGTGTGTGTGTAGCCTATACGTACTTCTTCCTGTGTACTGGAAGCTTCACAAATTAATAATGTAAATGTACATTTGCTTTCTACAAACCAAGTCACCAGGAGAAGTTCCTGCTCTCCAGTGCCATTCCATGCCTGTTAATTACCCCAATCAGCAGTGACATGATGCTCAATGGTTTTCCTTCATCTTGTGCAGCTCTGAGGCTGAACTCCTCCCGGCTGTTTCTTGCTCTGCTCTTTACTGTCGCTGTAACATTCGAGAGGAGGAGAATGAGTGCGATCAGGGGAATGAAAGCAAGCGTGCACAGACAAGTGCGTTCAACTCCTCTAGAATTCCTCCAGCAGAGATATGCGTTTAGCGATATTCTTAAATGTTGCTCTCTACATTGTCTAGTTTCTTTCTTCGGAATTGTCATTTTGACCCACCCTCCATCTAAAAAACATGCAACTTTGGGAGAGCTTGGCAACCAGGTAGTGGACAGCTGTCCAGCAGCATGCCGTTTCTAGCAAACAGTATTTCCCTGGATCTTCGCTGAGTCAATCCGTGACCACGTCGTTTGTGGATGTATATTCAGATGGTTTGATTGACGGCTAAGTGGAGGGAACACGCAGAAGATCGAAGGAGAATGGCTTCGAAAGAGCGACTGTACGAGCTGTGGATGTTGTATTACACTAAGGTGAGTCAAGAGCAGGCGATCGCGCGAGCCACTCGACACCTGTTGGCTTCGGAGTGTATGTTGTTGCAAACTTGCCACTGTCGTTTCATATCATGTCACATCATGCATATAGTTAAAAGGCAAGAATACTCGCCATAATTCATTACCCTTTTGTGTAGAAACAGTTTCAGGAAGTGCGTCCGTGGTTATTTTTTTTTTTTGGGAAGGTTGCGCGTGCACGTACACAGTGAAAATATTTGACTCCCGCTTAATATTTAATATTGTTATGAAGTGACTGACAATTGTGATGACAAGGACTGATGATATTTTCTCTAAGCGTAACGCTATGGTCCATCACAACAGGTCGATTTGATGTTTCAGTTATTCTGTGTAGTTCTAGTGTTTATCTGAGTCAGGTAATGACATGCCTCTTCCTGCTCACTTCTCTTTTTCTTTAGATTTTGCATTTAGTCTCTAATAGACAATGTGGTTTGCAAGTTCTTTTATTTAAAATAAATCAGCATTACAGTGAATACAACGTAGGCTATTTTTAATGTTTCATTTTAAATCTTCAATCCCAATTCCGGCGAGCTTTAACTACATGCTTGAATTGCATATAGTTTATTTAAAATAAGCATTTCATGTATTATTGCTGAAATGCTTTATATTTACTCATAAATTGACCGATTCGCGAACGAATTGTTCTTATGAGTCGAATCTTTTTAGTGAATCAGCTGAACCGGCTCTTAACGATTTGTTCAAGAAAGATAGTCGATCCGAACAGTTCTCGTTACTTACTCTTTTTCTTGTAGTTGCATTTAGTCTCTAATAGACAATGTGGTTTGCAAGTTCTTTTATTTAAAATAAATCGACAGCATTACAGTGAATACAACGTAGGCTATTTTTAATGTTTAATTTTAACAGTTTACAGTTTGAGTGCTGACAGTTTTATCAGCAGTTTTATGACTTTGTTTTTATGGGCTGAATCGTGGTTGTAACAAAGTGAACTGTGGGGCCTATGAAATTAAGCTTAATCAAAAAAGAAAAGAAAGAAAGAAAGAAAGAAAGAAAGAAAGCCAAAAATATCCAAACAAATTTTCAGTTTTGATTTTCACTGGTGTCTTACCAGTATTTTGATTTGTGTTTCAGGGTTAAAATGTCTTTAAAGTTAATGAATAATTTCCTGACATAATAATAATCAATATGACTACCTATGGATTTTTATTTGTTTTTTTTTTTTGAGTATGTAATGTGCCATTAAAGGATATCAGGGGCCATGTGAATATGTCATGACTTTAAAAAAAAATTTTTTTTTTTTTTTTGCCTGTTAGAAACTATTCTGGAATAACCTGATTCGGAGAAGTGAGTCGGGCTTCCCTTCACTATGAATAAGAAATGGACATGCCACATTAAGAATGACTATGTTGACAACACCCTCTGGTGGAATAGAGCATACAAAGACCACACTGCATTTTTGCGAGCAATTATAAGATTAAAACAATATGTAGAAGTTGGGCGTCCATATATTCGTTCTGAAACTCTGCCATGATGGCCAATTTACTGGTCAGCAGATGAAGTCAGCTGTAATGGCTCACTATAGTGTTCTTTATGAATGGCTACCATGGTAACCAAAACAGCAGGTGCATAATGTATGAAGCACCAAGGGTCACCAAAGAGAAATGTCTACTTGGAGATCACTGTTTTAATTTGACACTCTTTAAAAATATTGTATAGTTAGCAGATTGCATGGAAAAGAAGCTTTATAAATTATGCAGTAGTGCTCCAGTCTGGTCTTGGCACAAAGTTCTCCAGATAGCTGGGAGTGTTTCTCTAGATCTCATTCATTTCATAATTTAAAAAGCAACCCTTTGTCATTTTATTCCCTTTTTATTAATAACTTCACACAAATAGCTAACAGGGATACATACCAGACATGCAAAGTAGACAGACTGATTCCTCTGATTGTTGCAGCAGGCAAATGGGTCTGCCTTTTTTCCGCAGGTACACTGATATAGATGTGATTTTTTTTTTTTTTTTTTGTGAAACAAAGATAAAAGGCGTATGTGATTTTTGCACACCCATGTCTGAGTTAGTTTCCCCTGCATGGTTGACAGCACAATGCTTTCCAATGTTTTGAAACTGGTTTAAAACACCCATTTTAAATGCCTCTGCTGACTACTGTCTGCTGCGATTTAAATAAGATAAGGTTGAAAATTAGCTTGTTTTCCTTTGGGATCATGAGGGCTTGCTCTATTTTAAACCCATTTAAAGCTCTCCTCACCTATTATGCAAGTCATTTGACCGTAGAATGAGTCCTATGTCCTCCCAGTGTAACGAGGTCTCATGGGAAGCTTGTAAATTTGGACTGACACAATGTGTGTCCTTCTTTAAGCTTAATTTTATTTGATTTTAGTTTATTTCAGTTTATTATTGCAGTTTCATGTTATTTGAGAATCTGGTTGCAGGCATAAAATGTTTGCTCAAGCATAAAGTCAGCATAAAATTCAAATTTGCCCAATTTATTTGTAAAACGTGTCTTATTGATCTTATTGTGAATGATTCATTCATGTCATTTTTATGAACTTTTTTATGAAAATCTCATAACTGGATCTTCCAGTGAAAATGACAGACTTTGGTGATATGTAGGACATTTTGTCATTTAGTCCACTTTCTCTTCAAAGTGTCAAATAAGATATATTATTATCCAAATTGATCTTATTTTCTATCAAATGGTTCAAATTTACAACACTGACTGCAACAAATACAGCAGACAGGCTGAATGACAATGCAGATTCACTGTCTGTCAGTAGGTGGCACTTTTGAACAAGCAGAAATACAGTGGTTACCGTGTTTCCCTCTGTAAACAAAGCAGTGCTGCGCTTATAAAAACTATTTTAACTTGAAAAACTTGAAATAACTTGAACAAATGTCAAATAAACTTTTCTGAAGAAAACCATTTTACTTTCATTCATTATGTAAATACCGGCAAATATGCTCCCACACATTTAGTGAGTGGCACTATGAAAAAACATGCGTCGTGTAAGGTCCGAGGTGAAATTAAATGATTTAGTTTTCTGCTCTAGATATTCACTTTAAAAAAAAAATGGTTACATTAATGACTATATTTCGACTAGTATTTAAAGTGTCAACTTGTAGTAGTAGTCAACTAGTCTTTCACATCCCAACTGTACAGAAGAAGAAAAAATCTGTCGTTACTTTTTCATTGTCCTTTTAAAGATGTATTCAGTAAAATTTTATTTCTGGCACTGGCCAGTATGGCAGTCATCTTGGACACCTAGTGGTGTGGATGTAGCATTGAACAAAAGCAAATGTTTGCGTTCTGCATCATCTGCTGTCAGACATGTATTCTGTGTGGAAATGTGCTTAGTTAGGGGAAGGCTACCAAGACAGAGTGAATAGTATTTGATTGGTTGCCCCATAAGTAGGGCTGTGCAAAAAATCGAATGCGATTTTCATGCGCATCTCGTCAGTAAAGGCACTCTGTGATTAGTATATCTCCAGCAGGTGCGCTCAGATCAGGATTGCCAGGTTTTCAAAACAAAACCTGCCCAATTTTCAAAACTAGCCCAATCGCGTTTCGTTCTGGGTGATAAAATACAAATTTTTTGGCGGGGTTCCCTTGGTAAAATTTGAATTTTAGGGGCTAAACATCACGTTATTGGTATTGGGGTCGCTTTGACCCGGGAACATGAAAAACAACCGCAGACTTGGCAACACTGGTTGGCCTTTACTACACAATCGCAGGCGATTCTTTTTCGATTTTGAAAGCGTTTTTGTGTAGCTTGTCGGTGGGCTATGGCTCTGTGTAGTAAATTCCGCTCCACCTGAACCAGTGTTGCCAAGTCAGCGGTTGTTTTTCATGTCCGCGGATTGAAGCGACCCCAATACCAATAACGTGATGTTTAGCCCCTAAAATGCCAAAGCAACCCTGCCAAAAACGTGTATTTTAACACCGGGATGCAATTTTTTTTATCGGGGAACCTCCTGGAAATGCGTTTGGGTTAGTTTTGGACTAGTTTTGAGAAGCAACTGGGCAGTATTTGTTTTGAAAACCTGGCAACCCTGATCTGAACGCACATGCTGGAGATATACTTCTAATCACAGGAGCGCCTTTACTGACGAGATGCGCATGAAAATCGCATTCAATTTTTTGCACAGCCCTACCCATAAGGTGACCCAGTCCATATAGAATAAAAGAGTTTTTATTAAGTTATGGCAGGAGTCTTCATCACATGTGAGTCTATATGACTTCGAAATATATTTTCCATTCATTTCTTTAAGTTTAAAACTTTTGAACAGAAGAGCTCACTCTTAAGCAAGTGTGTGGCTGAATATCTTCCCCATGAAGGGCAGCTGTACACAATCGCAGAAGAGCAGCAAAGTTTAACGTCATGTCATTCCGGTGATTTTGCTGTATTTGTAATGATGTGCCAGTTATTTTTTCTTTTGGCTGCGAGTGCAACACTGCCTCTGTCAGACCACTTCCTCTTGAGTGTGCTGTTCAGAGGACAACATTGATGTGATAAAACCAACTTCCTGTCATGGTTGCTACCATTTGTAACCTCT
Organism: Carassius carassius; assembly: GCF_963082965.1. Lineage (NCBI taxonomy): Eukaryota > Metazoa > Chordata > Actinopteri > Cypriniformes > Cyprinidae > Carassius > Carassius carassius. The sequence goes on from NC_081769.1 coordinate 15,005,139, forward strand.
CTGAACAACCTGTTTGTGAGTTGACAAACACATGGTACACATCATCACCCCAATTCAGCTGAAGACCAAATGAGGAAGGGGTTTTGGGAAATAACAAGCTTGTGTTTGTGTCGTGATTTTTGTGAGTTTGAGGGTTGACGCTCTATGTTCTGTGGAGGACCTTCATGCAGGATGATCTACAAATAAACTTGAGCTAGTTATAGATATGTATTTGAAATAGCTTTCAAAAATGGATGAAACAGTTAACCCAACATTTATTTACCTCAGTGTCATCATTTTTTTTTCATGAAAAACAAAATGAGGCTCTTGGGCTTCTAGTTGATGAGGAAAGTTAATGGTGATTCATACTGCAAAACTCTTATAAAAAAAGACAATTACAGCACCACTGGAGTTGAGATGAGCATGAGAAAATGATGACAACATTAACAGAACATCATAAATCTTTCGCAATTCTAAGAAATGTATCTTAAATTTACTTGCTGGATGGTCTCATGGTTGCGCAATCATGCCGATTATGTTATACTACAACTATTTTTCGGTCGTTTGTTGCTCCTCGCACGTGCTCCTCGTAGGAGGAGACTGACTTGGCAGGTGTGTATGTTTTTACAGACGACAAACCAGATTGTACATCTGAATAGATTTTAGTATACTCTCACAATAGACTGAGAGTCCTGACAGCACCCACCTCAGTTCTCTGAACTGCCATTGTGTACCTTTGTCATGTACCTGTAAGTCAAGTTTTTGAGATTTAAATCACGTTTAAGACAAATGTTTGCATAAAGGTGCATAATCTGATGTGAACACCAGCGTTTCGCATGCGAGGATCTTAAAAGCATTTTCAGCTCTTGTTTTATCTTCCTCTCACAATTCTGCAAGCAGGGTAACTTAGAGGGTTCAAATCTTTGTGCTGGATAGTTCAACACTTTAATAGAAACTTTAAAGTATTCAACAGGTCTTTGCCTTTCCAGAGCACTTGTTCATTGTCAAAGAAGTTGGAAAAACTAATTTAACATTCACATATAAATATAAAAGTTCTTTGGCATTGATGGTTCCATGAAAAACTTTTAACATCCATGGAATCTTACTATTGCACAAAAGGTTCTTTATAGTGGAGAAAGGTTCTTTCGATTATTAAAACGTTCTTCACACTAGACAGAATGGTTCTTTTTAAGAAGGTTATTTGGCATCACTGTCAAAATCCACCTTTTGGACAGAAGGTGCTTGTTGTCTCTGGATGTAATTGGTAAAGCTTGGAGATCCAACCACACCCTTACCCTTAACAATAGCCCTATCGCTAAACATACTCAGTGTTGGGAAGGTTACTTTGGAAATGTAATAGGTTACAGATTACAAGTTACCCTGTTTAAAATGTAATAGTAGTGTAACTTTTTCAATTACTTTATTAAAGTAATGTAACTAATTACTTTTGAGTACTTTTTGATTACTTTTCTAAATTTGTGAAAATTAAAGAATAATAAATAAAAGCATATACATCAACTTAAATACAGTTATCTAATAAGCATGTGACGTATTCTGTGTAATAAACTCCTGAAACATTGGTGTTTTTTTGAAACTGCTGTCTCTTTGTATATGGTGATAGTTTTCTCAAAATAAGTAAAATGCACATGAAGTGACACAGAGCAGTTCTAGGAATTATGTTTATGTGCTCGTGTACTCCTATATTTAGATGGCAGAGGTTGAAAACACTGCGAGCTTCAGTAGGCCTATGTGTAGTAAAGCAAACCATGTCTTTGCCATTAATTTACAGGAGGGGCGGACTGGGAAAAAAACTCAGACTGGAAAATTCTAACTTATACAAACAAATTCATGGACAAAACTATTTTTTGTATGGACCTGACATAAAAAAAGGTTTAAATCTTTAATTTGGGGACATTAAGTTCTCTCCTGAACTGCACCTTCGCTTCCATTTTTCACTTCAGTCTCTTTATTTTGCCGTTATCCATCTCTCTCATGACTTTAATACTCAAGATTGAACAAAACTATACTTTACAATACAATACTCTACAATACTACAATATCTTTATAGAAAAATCCTAATACTGTACACGAGTCATGTTTTTCCCTTACAAAAAATTACCTTGCTTTTATTAGTCTATATAAAAGTAAAATAACCTTGCTTTTTTGCAAATGGATTTGTATTTATTTTTAAATAAATAAATTTGTAAAATAATTTTACATTTTTGGTTATCACAGTTAAACAATAGTAACCATTTTCTCTAGATTTATAGTTAAATATTAAAATGTTAATTTTCGTAAGGGTTGTGTTGTTGTCTGTCGTAGCTCCCCCTAAACCTATAAAAAAATAATCTGAATTTTTTTTTCAGCTAAATTCCTACTGTAACATTACAACAGATAATAATGATGTCCTTTATATAGTATTTTGAGTGATGACTGATGAGCAACGTGCTGCTGCTTGATTAAATAAATAAAAAAACAAAGACAAAAAAGCATCTTTACAGATGAAACTGACCTGAAACCCTGAACAGTATAGTTCTGCTTCTCTGCTCCAGCAGCCCCCCCCCCCCCCTTTCTCTCTCTCTCCCTCTCTCGCTCTCCCTCTCTCTCTCTCTCTCTCTCTCTCTCTCTCTCTCTCTCGCATTGATTACTCTGAGTCTGATCCAAACCGTTTGGCGGAGGCGCGGAGAGTGCGCGAGTCATGACTAACAATTCATGACTTATTAGAGATTTAATTATCAAATGGCGGATTCGCAAATGATCGCTTTAGTACATTCGGCAGGCAATTATACAATAATAATATTAAATAGTGCGGCAAAATCGGCTGCCAGGCCACCGGGAATTGTCCCGGTTCTCCCGGTGTCCAGTCCGCGCCTGATTTCCACACAGACACGCAGAATGTGCAAGTCATATATTGCATTTTTGGGGCTTTATATTCACAGACACTAGTCCATGTCATGTTTTGATTCAAGTGTACTGACCTACTTTTGATTTAGTCATCCAAAATGTGGCATATTCCGTCCGTGTTAGGCATTTCGTTTTTATGACTGGATTCTACGAACCAGACTGTTTTTCCGCATCCCGGAAATTATTAGGGCGGTATGTCTCAGAATAGTCAGCGCAATTTGGGAAAGAAATCAGTTAAATCTGTATGTGGATGTGTGTAAATATTCAAATGTAATCCCCTTTGTAATCGTCAAAAATTTCATAAGTAACTGTAATTTAATTACTCATTTTTTCTTAGTAACTGTAACTAATTACAGTTACAATAATTTTGTAATTAAATTACGTAACGCCGTTACATGTAACTAGTTACTCCCCAACACTGAACATACTAAACACTAGATCAAGCTCCACCCATTAGGTCCACAGGGGTGGGGCTAGACTAGATCAAGCCCCACCCATTTTACCCATGTGGCTCTGCAGTAGTCTCACGTAGCCAGACCTTCAGACTGACATGTAAAACAACTATTCACATTCCTTTTCTTTCAGCAAAACTTTTTGGGGCGTGGAAATGTTGCAACAGTAACAGACCAGTGTCTCTTGGACGTATTTTAAAGATTCTGTGCTGCAAACTTTAAATATTTCACATGCTTTTGAAACTTTTAGCGTTTAATTGATTCTGATAAGCGCTTGTCGTCACAGTTGTAAACTCTACAGCTTTCTTCTTTCATAAAGGGGTTTGGCGTCACGTCATCTTTGTTTCCAAGTGGAACTGTAAAGAATGTGACACACACGTCTCCCAGAAATCCTGTAGAATTCAACCAATCCGATGACGACTTTGACACTCCTGAAGTGTTTCCACTTTTATGTACCATATGCATCAGACATTTAGCCAATGGTCCTTGGGCGTGAGGTCTGAGGCTCAGACTAGATCTGCAGTGAGTACAACTTTTGCTGCTTTTGGAACCTTTTTTTTTTTAAGAGTAATGTGTTATCCAGGCAGTCTAATGAAATGTTTGCATTCATTTCTCTAGAGACATCTGATTGATTATTCTAACAGTTCAATGTCTAAACTCTGTAGAGTTCAGCTGATGTATTGGATTGCCAGTGTTTTTCTTTATAGGAATCTCTGATATTTGCCCACTTTGATATATGCTACACCATGTTTTAGCACTGGATGACTATTATCTAAACAATATTTATTTATTTGATTAAATATTAATTTCCTCATTATCTTTTAAATGGAATTTCGTCTTCACTTGATTAAGCTTGCAAACAGTTGACTAAACCTTTGGGTGTTTACAAAGTTACTAGTTTGGGTGTTTACTAAGTACTGCCTACTTATCACTTTACTGAGGCCTAAGATCACTTACTGCCCGGTTTTGAAGAATGAGACATCTTCAGAAGTAGAGTGTATACATGGTAGTTACCAATGCTTATCTGCCAAAATCCGCGCTCGCTACATAATAGTGATGTTTTATCATCAGAGACAAGAACCTATTACAGTCCATGATAGACCACCTAAATGATCTGAGTAATAGGCAGACATGAGCATGAATCTGCACTGTCAAACCTAAAGAGCTACAACATGTACTTTGCACAGCAGATTAATCAAAAAGATACAAAAAAGTTGTCTACTTCCTGATTTTGTAATCCATTTTATGACTGTCACATATTTAGTTTGAGTCATTGACGCAGGTGCTGACTTGTAGAGGCAGAGGATGTGTCCACACAAACAGACTGTCTGGATAAACCAGAAGGCTGTGATCTAAGCTTTGACTTCAGGCTTTTACATTGATGTACCGATGCTATTGTTTTTGTACTTATGTTGCAAGATGTCGTGTTACTCGTTTTTCTGTAGGCCGCATATAACTCATTCTGTATGAATCTATATTTTACCTAATTGTTCTCTGCAAAATATCAAACAGGAGAGTTTACATTCATAGTTCTGTTCCAGTACATAGAAAGTTGTCTACCAAGACACCATTCTATCTGAGTTAATAGGCCGCTTTTGACTAAAATCTAAGGTAACCTCGGAATACATTACGTAGAGCTGCACAATTTGGGAATGAAAATTGTGGCTGCAGTTTAAATGTGATTAAAAATGTTAGGTCTGCTGTGCTTGGTTTGTAGGGCTGCACACTTGGTAAGAATTTTGTGATTTGAAAAGAAAATTATTATATTATTTTCATTTTTATTTTTGTAACTTATTTTGAAAAAATTAAACTTTCATATATTCTAAGTTCATTACATGTATTAAATTTTTTTTAAATTATTTTAGAGCTTACAGCTTAAAATAAATAATATTCAAATAAATGAATACATAAATCCAAAAAATAATAATAACAATAATAATAGCAATAATAATATATATTAATTTTCAAACTTAAACTTAAACTTTCAAACTTAAAATCGAACAAAACAAAAAAGATTATAATAATAATAATTATGGCTCGCCACTCTAATAAATCAATTTGAGAAAGAAATCATATGAAGAATGACATTATCGTACAAACATTATGCCTTACATATTTGCACTCCAATATGTCTCGGATATTTAAACCCTTATTTAACAAACCCTCTAATAAGAATAGAGGATATATCTAAGCCCATATATATTAAAAATGGGTCCCACCTTACCATATGAGCATCCTTTCTATAAGACGCACAGGTTAAGTAATCTAATGATACATATTCCAGTATAACCCTGTGCCATAGTGCCCTAGAAGGGGCTTTACCCATTAATAATAATAATAATAATAGTTAATATATACATCACAAACTTTTGGCCAAATTCAAATAAAATATTATTAATACTACATAAACAAAATAAGAAATACTTCTTTTTTAATATATCATTGTAATGTAACAATAAAATATTTAAGAAAATAATATAATGGATAATAATAATAATTGATATATACATGACAAATTTTTGGCCAAATTAAAATCAAATTTTAGTACTACTACATAAAAACATTATATAAAAATGACAAAAAAATGAATATGAAATACTGCTATTTTAATGTATCATTGTAATGTAACAAAATTTGACATTACCTCTGTAAAATTACTATATTAATATTTATGGCTGTCTTAATTTGTTCGTTTACAAACATTAAATCTAGCAAGGAAATATGATTTTGGTTTTGGAAGTGATACTACACCTATTCTCTTACCGAACTGAAAAAAGGATTCCTTTGTGGTTAACAAGATGTAACAACTGTTGTTGTTTTTTCTGCCATTGATTGTATTCATGTATATTACATTTGTATTTAACTTAAAATATTTGAATATTGGCAATGCAGCATTAAGCTGAACATTGGTTTCTTATTTTAGTCTGTCATCTTCAGTTTTTCAGAAAAATGATCACATAATTATTAATATTAGTTAGATTATTAATATTAAGTAATTGGCAGACCTGTTAAAAACCAGGTACCAAGAGGTGATTTAACAGTTTCAATGCTGCAGGAAAATCCACACAGATTTTAAGAGAAAAACTGTTAAAAAAAAAAAAAAGTTTAATTCCCCGGGTGGAGGGATAAGTCCAGGCTGCTGCTGTCAAGGAGCTCCAGTACTTTCCGAGATTTACCCTTGGGACTGCTAAACTATTTTAAGCCCTCTTTGACTCATTTAGCAGCTTCAACCATCTGGAAGAAGGCTAATCAGGAACAGTAATTCAGCCATACTACTACTTTGCTCAATGGTATGTCATTACTATTTTTTACTTTTATATATTTGATCCCCCAGTCAGTCTGTGGCCTAATTAAGAGGAAGTTATCACTTCCTTCTTTAACACTGATGCTTCAAGGACATTATTCTATTTGCTTGTGTAGTGGGTGAGGCTAGTAGCCGTTGGTGGAGATGTGGGATGTTTGTATGGCAGCTGGGTGGGCCTTTTTGATTTGGCTAGGTGTGTATGAAGTTAATTTGTCTTAAATAATCAGGAAAATCTTAAAGCATTTTGAATGTGTGTAGCCTCCTGAAGAATATTTGAGGATTTTCACATGTATCCCGAGGCCTGTGTTTACTGACTTCGAGAATGATTGGTAGAAACCCAGAGAAAAACTCTCTTTGTGTCCGCTGAGCAGCTGCAAGCTCTCTGAGCTGCCAGGAATCTCAGACAGAATGGCTCATCTGTGATTTGCCATCTTCACAGAACACCACTGGAGTCAAATAGCATTCAAGAACTGTCCTGAATTTAACTAACTCTATCATCACAAGACAATTATTAATTGAATTGAATTGATTAATGAATATCATTTAGTTTCCATGAGTAGGGTACAAATTGGTGTCTCATTAGAGAAATTAATTTGATCAAATATTGTCTAGCATGAAATTAATCATGAAAAGTAGTTCATCTTAATGGGGATTTTGGCCCGTTCCACATCAGTTTTATATATATATATAGTGATATATATATATATATATATATATATATATATATATATATATATATAGTTATATATATATAGTTATGCATTAAGCAGACACTTTTATCTGAAGTGACTTGTAGTGCAGTCAGGCTATACCTTTTTTTTTTACCAGTATGTGTTTCCTGGGAATCGAACTCACAACCTTTTGCGCTGCAAACACAATGCTCTACCACTGAACTACAGGAACATAATTGCAACATCAAATTACATTATTTAGTGACATAAATTATCTCATTCTACTTTAAAGTATTGTATGAAAAATATATTTGAATATAATTTAAATATGGGCTAAGTTATACAACCCGAATTCCGGAAAAGTTGGGACGTTTTTTAAATTTGAATAAAATGAAAACTAAAAGACTTTCAAATCACATGAGCCAATATTTTATTCACAATAGAACATAGATATCATAGCAAATGTTTAAACTGAGAAAGTTTACAATTTTATGCACAAAATGAGCTCATTTCAATTTTGATTTCTGCTACAGGTCTCAAAATAGTTGGGACGGGGCATGTTTACCATGGTGTAGCATCTCCTTTTCTTTTCAAAACAGTTTGAAGACGTCTGGGCATTGAGGCTATGAGTTGCTGGAGTTTTGCTGTTGGAATTTGGTCCCATTCTTGCCTTATATAGATTTCCAGCTGCTGAAGAGTTCGTGGTCGTCTTTGACGTATTTTTCGTTTAATGATGTGCCAAATGTTCTCTATAGGTGAAAGATCTGGACTGCAGGCAGGCCAGGTTAGCACCCGGACTCTTCTACGACGAAGCCATGCTGTTGTTATAGCTGCAGTATGTGGTTTTGCATTGTCCTGCTGAAATAAACAAGGCCTTCCCTGAAATAGACGTTGTTTGGAGGGAAGCATATGTTGCTCTTAAACCTTTATATACCTTTCAGCATTCACAGAGCCTTCCAAAACATGCAAGCTGCCCATACCGTATGCACTTATGCACCCCCATACCATCAGAGATGCTGGCTTTTGAACTGAACGCTGATAACATGCTGGAAGGACTCCCTCCTCTTTAGCTCGGAGGACACGGCGTCCGTGATTTCCAACAAGAATGTCAAATTTGGACTCGTCTGACCATAAAACACTACTCCACTTTGAAATAGTCCATTTTAAATGAGCCTTGGCCCACAGGACACGACGGCGCTTCTGGACCATGTTCACATATGGCTTCCTTTTTGCATGATAGAGCTTTAGTTGGCATCTGCTGATGGCACGGCGGATTGTGTTTACCGACAGTGGTTTCTGAAAGTATTCCTGGGCCCATTTAGTAATGTCATTGACACAATCATGCCGATGAGTGATGCAGTGTCGTCTGAGAGCCCGAAGACCACGGGCATCCAATAAAGGTCTCCGGCCTTGTCCCTTACGCACAGAGATTTCTCCAGTTTCTCTGAATCTTTTGATGATGTTATGCACTGTAGATGATGAGATTTGCAAAGCCTTTGCAATTTGACGTTGAGGAACATTGTTTTTAAAGTTTTCCACAATTTTTTTTATGCAGTCTTTCGCAGATTGGAGAGCCTCTGCCCATCTTTACTTCTGAGAGACTCTGCTTCTCTAAGACAAAGCTTTTATAGCTAATCATGTTACAGACCTGATATCAATTAACTTAATTAATCACTAGATGTTCTCCCAGCTGAATCTTTTCAAAACTGCTTGCTTTTTTAGCCATTTGTTGCCCCCGTGCCAACTTTTTTGAGACCTGTAGCAGGCATTAAATTTTAAATGAGCTAATTAAGTGGATAAAAGTGTAAAATTTCTCAGTTTAAACATTTGCTACGTTATCTATGTTCTATTGTGAATAAAATAATGGCTCATGTGATTTGAAATTCCTTTAGTTTTCATTTTATTAAAATTTAAAAAACATCCCAACTTTTCCGGAATTCGGGTTGTATAACTTAACTATAACTTCAAAACTTAATAAAAAAAATTCTATGTATTTATTTCCCATATTTTAAAGCCCATATATTGACTGATTTATTCAAGTTTCAAGCCCCATTTTGGACCTTATTCATGGTAAGAATCAGAAACTATTTAGTCTTGCGCATGTATGTTTGTCACATCTGGATGTGAATACAAAAATAACAACGGTTTGGTTTCACAATATCTGTTTCAGTTCTTAGATCTGCCTAACACATTTTCATTTCCCATTATCAATTAAAGAAATTTAGCATGTTGGCTGTTGCTGTTGTTTTGGACTGTTTGTTTGAGGAAGTGAAGTTTATAATTCTGTTGAAATGAAGCAACCCTGAAAGATCATCTAGTGGTGTAAGAGAAGTTACAAGACTGCCCACCCTCTGTGTAGTACATACAAAGTACGATTATATTGTTATCACATAGTTCATATGTAAATACATGTTTTCGTTTCTTTAGAAAAGCATCCAAGATAGAACATGATTGCTGTAGCTGTCTCGTAAATCTGGTAGTCTCAATAAATGAAATCTGTGTCAAGTTCAAAATCTAATTTACTGGAATCAGCTGTGCCAGAGCTTAAAATGGAAAACTCATTAAGGGTGATGATATAAACAGTAGGCAACACTGGGCCTACAGAGACGCACTGTTGGCATTTCCCCTGTTAAGCTCAGCACTTAGTTAGGATCAAGTGATCAATTGGCAAAGTGACTCAATACCAACTCATCTTTAGTTCCGTGTCATTGCTTTATGAGTTTCAATTTAGGGTTCATTCTCCATGCGGTTGTAAAAGTGTTTTTTCATGCATCAAGTCAGGGAATGTCACTTCCATCTGACTGATCTTTGCTCAGTCTTAAGGTTTCCCTCCAGCTATTATTTGTAAGCCACACCAAATCTTTTTGTGGGATAAAAGCATGCTTTTACAGTGCTTTCAACCATGGTATGTGTACCAAGATGAGAGGGTTATCTGTTGCACAACTGGGCTTTCAACTCTGTCAAGGTCCTTAGAAAGCGTTCAGTTCAATTCCAGCATCATCACATTTTTGTCAGTCAGCCTTAGGTAGCATGATGGTTTACAAAGCAGATTGTTGAAAGTAAATGAGAACTGGGTTTGTCCGGTTTCAAAATGATTTGATGGGCTATATACCAAATCTTTGCAAGTAATTTGACTCCTGCGAGAAACAGGTTGAAATTTGAAGGAATTGTTCATGCAAATATCAAAAACCAAACCAGTAAGACGGTAGTTCATCTTCAAATCACGAATGAAGAGTCCATCCATTGAAAGTCTATTCTATTAAAAATGTGAGGCATCAGAACGTTCATAAAGGATTTTTAAAAAGAAGTCCATATAAATCAAGTGGTTCTAGAGATGTGCTTGTTTTATATGATATATAGATTTTAGGCCTCTATTTGCATATAAACTTTGATAAACCATACTTGATTGACATTTAAGATCTTATCTCAAATCTCATTGCTTCAAGCAAGCACTTTATACATATGGGATTTGTAAGGGTTTATAATAACATGAGTGTGAGTAAATGATGACAGAATTGTAATTTTTTCATGAACAAATATTTTAAGTCAGATTTCTTTCAACGATTCAATTGATCCAGTTAACAGAACTGACCTGAATGATTTGCTCAAGAATCGGAATGATCCTGTTCTCAAATTTCACTTAATGATTCAGTCAGGGAGGTTAAAAGCTCCCTGGACAGGAAGATAAGCAGTGTGCAATGACTTAAATTCTGACATGTTTGTGACACAAAGACTCAGACTATAATACACATTTTGTATTCTTCACTCTTATGAGATTTTATATAGTGCCCTTTGTCATTTTCAACACTATGGTAAAGAGCAGCTAGTACATTATTCTAAATTTCTCTTTTTGTGTTCCTTGAATGTAAGAAAGCCATGGTTTAAAACAACATGAAAGTGAATAAATACAGGTGCATCTCAATAAATTAGAATGTCGTTGAAAAGTTAATTTATTACAGTAATTCAACTCAAATTGTGAAACTCGTGTATTAAATAAATTCAATGCACACAGACTGAAGTAGTTTAAGTCTTTGGTTCTTTTAATTGTGATGATTTTGGCTGACATTTAACAAAGACCCACCAATTCACTATCTCAACAAATTATAATACTTCAGAAGACCAATGAAAAAAAAAAAATTATTTGGTGAATTGTTGGCCTTCTGGATATTATGTTCATTTACTGTACATGTACTCAATACTTGGTAGAGGCTCCTTTTGCTTTAATTAGAGCCTCTACCAAGTATTAAGTACATGTACAGTAAATGAACATACTATCCAGAAGGCCAACAATTCACTAAAAATGTTTTTTTTCAAGATGGAGGTGATCAGTTTGTGGCACTGCTGAGATGGTATAGAAGCCCAGGATTCTTTGACAGTGGCCTTCAGCTCATCTGCATTTTTTTGGTCTCTTGTTTCTCATTTTCCTCTTGACAATACCCCATAGATTCTCAATGGGATTCAGGTCTGGTGAGTTTGCTGGCCAGTCAATCACACCAACACCATGATCATTTAACCAACTTTTGGTGCTTTTGGCAGTGTGAGCAGGTGCCAAATCCTGATGGAAAATGAAATCAGCATCTTCAAAAAAATGGTCAGGAGAAGGAAGCATGAAGTGCTCCGAAATTTCTTGGTAAACCGGTTCAGTGACTTTGGTTTTAAAAAACACAATGGACCAACACCAGCAGATGACATTGCACCACAAATCATCACAGACTGTGGAAACTTAACACTGGACTTTAAGCAACTTGGGCCATGAGCTTCTCCACCCTTTCTCCAGACTCTAGGACCTTGGTTTCCAAATGAAATACAAAACTTGCTCTCATCTGAAAAGAGGACTTTGAACCACTGGGCAACAGTCCAGTTCTTCTTCTCCTTAGCCCAGGTAAGACGCCTCTGACAATGTCCGTGATTCAGGAGTGGCTTAACAAGGGGAATATAGTAGCCAAATTCCTTGACACGTCTGTGTGTCGTGGCTCTTGATGCTTTGACCCCAGCCTCAGTACATTCTTTGTGAAGTTAACTCAAATTCTTGAATCGATTTTGCTTGACAATCCTCATAAGGCTGCGGTTCCCTCAGTTCGTCTTTTTCTTCCACACTTTTTCCTTCCTCTCAACTTTCTGTTAACATGCTTGGATACAGCACTCTGTGAACAGCCAGCTTCTTTGGCAATGAATGTTTGTGGCTTCCCCTCCTTGTGAAGGGTGTCAATGATTGTCTTCTGGACAACTGTCAGATCAGCAGTCTTTCCCACTAGGCTACACTGGTTGTGTAGCCTAGTGAACCAAACTGAGAGACCATTTTGAAGGCTCAGGAAACCTTTGCAGGTGTTTTGAGTTGATTAGCTGATTGGCATGTCACCATATTCTAATTTGTTGAGATTTTGAGTGAATTTGTGGGTTTTTGTTGAATGTGAGCCAAAATCATCACAATTAAAATAACCAAAGGCTTAAACTACTCCAGTCTGTGTGCATTACTGAAATAAATGAACTTTTCCATGACATTCTACTTCATTGCGATGCACCTGTAAAGACAGAATTTTTATTCAAAATTTTGTGAAAGGTTGCATCAGATGGCTCATAGCGAGATGAAACGTACTCTACCAGTAAAGCTGTGGTAGTGGCAAAGGAGGAAGAGAACATGGTGACGATGAGCCCAGCTTAGAGAAGACAGGAAATATGGCTCAGTTAAAGTGACTTGCCATTTCCTGGTTGCTCGACAGAAGTACAGACAGCAAGAGAGCAGAAAAGAGCAGAGAAGTAAACCAGCGGAGGCGTCATGATGGATTCTGAATGATTCTGAGGCTTCCAGGTGACACATTCTGGAATTAATAGAAGCAACTTGGTGGGGGCTCAGCAGAGACCGGGGTAACAAGAGCCCCTCCACCACACATCACCTGCCATGAGACATGGACTGGCCCCTAAATGAACAACAATTGGTAAAGTTTGATTCTTTCCACTTATTGTTATTTTACAGTTGCTTTCAGCTGCAGTGCTCATTGTTTTGGTATGCCAGAAGCCCTCTGTATTTTGCTATCATAGTGTGTACATATCGGAGAGTGTATTTATGAAGCTGCTGACAGTCCAACTTCCCCTATATGAGTAAGTGGATCAAGTCGCATCATTTAAGCTAAGCATAGCTCCTCACTCTTTGAAATGTTTTCCACCAGCCGCTTTCCAATGACATGCAAGGGTTTATTCGTGTTGGAACACATGTGACTCATTCTTGACTGAACTTTACAGTAAATGTTATTGTGATCTCTCCATCAAAGATTAATTAAATCAGTATTTCCTTTTATTGATTGATAATGATGACCAAAAAAATGAAAGTCAAGAATTATTATTCTACTGCATTCTGCTTACATTGCATTCAAGTTTCAGTTTTCTTTCTTCTGTATGAAGATATGCATTGCTACATGAACCTTCTACAAAGACTTTATCTTATTAAATTACCCATGTGATCTGTTTAACTAGGCCTTCTGTTTCAGTTATTATGGATTAATGAGATCAAACAGCAGGTTTGCAGTATGACTAATGGTTTATGCACCTTTGCTGGCATTAGATCCAGGTGTGCATCCATGATAAGCTTTCTTTTCTCCAGCACATTCTCGAAAAAGTGGAAAGACGACAGAATTTCATGCTTCACAGCTCAGACAAAAGGGACTTCTATCAACAATATGATTTGAAGAGCGATAATTGGAATTTCTTGTAGATTAGATTGCAATAGTGGCGATTTTAAGATCTGTTTATCAAAGAACTAATACAGCTACTGATAATTGTTGGCATATGGCAAACATTATGATGTACACTGTCAGAATTGATTTTTACATTAGGTGTACAATGGGTTGTTACTGGGGCAGCACAGCATGTACCTCGTATATGCCTAAAAGGCGCATATTGGTATTGAACAAACAGTTTAATGCAAGACATTATGGATTGTGCAAGTGCAACTTGTTTTTTGTCTCATAGACAAAGCCATTGTGACTGCTTTTATTGCATTACAATTCACAGTATCCACTGTTACACTGCACAAGTTTGCATACCCTTTAGTTTCCTGTTGTGTTAACACAAGGGTGTGCATGCTCTGATTTTGAAGATAGCACCCAGTCATGCTCATGGTGTAAAAGTTTTCCACGCATGTGCAAAATTAAATAATTTCCAAGTTTGCCTGAGAGACTGTTGACTGGGATAGTTGATTAACTGGTATTAAGGAAGTTCAGAATAATCTGGCTTCGAGCTCATTTGACCCCGATGAGATATGTTTTTCACAAATTATGTGTTCAAAAACAACTGGACTGGGCACAATGGATGTGGTTTTAAAAGTAGAACAATTTAGATCCAAAAGGAGTAAACCATAGACACACAAAGATCAGCAGTTTGGATTATCTTATGTGTGAGTTTGTTTGTAGCTAGACCTTTCTGACCTTGGGGTTGTCCTGTCAAACATGTTTTACAGCCTCTTACTTTTTCCTTTGATCTCTCTCTGTCTTTCAGAAAGATGTCATTTATCTGCAGCAATGGTTGGAGGCATTCGTGGCATCTTTTGAGAAGGTCATTGATGTGCAGTCGACGGAGCCTCGTCGGTGAGTCGTTTACATGCTGACCTATAAAAATATCACAGGCACAGTATGTTGATCTGTAGGTGGTCAGGTCCAGATGGAACTCTAACTATGATGGTATTTTAAGGCCTATATTTGTTCAATTGCTCATTAAATTGCTCGTTGGTGAGTTTGAAAAATCTACATTTTGTAAAGTTTCATCTCATCCTGCAGATATAGATCACTGATATAGTGAGTCTTGATATTGGCTAATTCAGTGCACACCAGATCTGTGATCTAAAGATTATGTTGGAGATGAAGGATCAATTCCAGCCCAATGTTGTGGTTTAGCTAGGGTTGCTTGTTTAAAATTTAGAAAAATATCAGCTATATAAAAATATCTTGAGGCTGTCTGAAAAAGATTTTAAGTAACATCAAAACTGCAAAATGTGACGCAAAAGCCGTAGACATGCACAATTTAAAGCAAACTGAGCAGACGTAACATTAAATTGTGCTCTGTGTGGACATTGCCAGGGTGTAAGTCCAAGACATACAGTATGTTCAGTGACTGAAAATAGTGCTTTGATTTTTTTTAAATGTATATTTATTAGTGCCTCATCAAAACAAAATTAATTAAAACAAAACAAAAAGCAAAACCTACAAAAGCAAAACAAAAAAAACAAGCAAAAACTAAAACAAAACAAACAAAAAGAAAAAACAAAGAACAAGCTAAACTAAAACAAAACAAACAAAAAGAAAAAAAACAAAGAACAAGCAAAAATTAAAGCAAAACAAAAACAAACAAAAAAGCAAAACCAAAAATGAGCAAAAATGTAAACAAAACAAACAAAAAAGCAAAACCAAAAATGAGCAAAAATGTAAACAAAACAAACAAAAAAACAAGAATGTAAACGAAACAAACAAAAAGAAAGCAAGCAAAATGAAACCAAAACAAACAAAAATCTAAACAAAAACAAACAAAAAGCAAACAAAACATCCTTCCTTTTGCCTGCAGGCTGGAGGAATGGAGTGCCGATGTCCCCCTCCTCCCCAAGGAGGTGTTGGTGTTCCTCAGCACCCAGCTGTGGCACAGTGCCCTCCACATGTCAGGGCAGGATCAGAGCAGCACTGCTCCACACCCACTGCTCCTCATCAAGTTCTTCATCATCATCTGCAGGTCAGTGCCCACTGAGCACAGAGTGAGCACCATCATTCTCTTTGCGATATTGCCCCAGTGACTCAAACCCCTGTTGATAAGCTTCTGTCTTCAAACAGCAGGGATAATGCAAGCCAGCAGTTTATGCCAAATTGCATAGCTGATGTGGATCTTCCCTGAGTGTACAGTAATACCATTTCTGGTGTGAATCTCTGCTTGTAGGAATATGGAGAATATAGACTCTGAAAAGACCCCGGGGTTTGTTTTTGAGACAATCAAGCTCCTAAACTTCTGTTTGACTCAGGTAAGAAGTCAATAAGTCTGTGAAACAGTTTCATAGCAGTCTGCACCCCTGCTGATATACTGAGCCATGGTGCTTATGTGGGAAATGCGAGTTTGATTCTAGGTTTGCGTCATTTCATAATCCAAATCCCCTTTCATCATCTTTTTTTTGTCACCTTTCCATTATTCATTATTCCATTATTCCATTATTCTATAAATATCAGGAAGCCACTGTTATATTCATGATTTCTACTTTTTTACTCTGGTATTTTGTTTTTAAAGCTACTTCAAATATTTTAATGTTTGTTTATTCCAAACATGCCAATGAAACTTTGATTCACTTGATGCTTGTATATTACTATGCAGCTATTGTTATTACTATGCATGTGCTTGTAATGTTAATGTAGGTTTCTGAACTAAAAGAACAGGTTGAGTCAGAAAGCTTTGGGTGGAAGACCTCTGCTTTATTCAAAGGAATGTTTGTGCATTAACGATCCAGAAACAGATAGGTCTGTGTATTGTGTAAGATTAATTTGAGTGTGTTTATGTATGCCTGTTACAGCTGAAGAAGAAGCCAGATGATGAGAGCACTTTACAGTTGGTGGTACAACATGGCCTGTTGCTGTGCGAAAATCTCTTTGACCCTTATCAGACATGGAGGAGACGGCAGGCAGGGTGAGTGTGTGTCTATTAGTTGGGCAGGGTGTTAAACCACAACAAGAATGCGTAGGAGCCATTAAGAGCAGCTAGCTCTGTTTCAGCTCCACTCTAACAGTTAATTACACACCCATTCCTCACCTCTCAGCTCTCAAGCCTTCTTGTGCTCAGCTGTCTGAAATACACACAGCGCAAACTTCTCACAGTATGTGTGCATTGTTCTGCCCATCCACTAATGTGCAGGTTATGAACTGAGGTGTATTATGCAACAGTCCCCCTTTCTTGGCCCCTGTAAACAGCCTATAAATAGACTAATGAACAATTTATTAAATTTTTATTATTTTTTATTTATGCTTCCAACAAGAAACAAGTTGCAAGTGGGTAAAAAAAGAAGAGTTGATTAATCAACAAGTCAAAAGTAATCAAAAAGTAGTCTGATTATATTTCCTAAAATGTTATGTATTATAATACTAATTCCAATTTCTTTCATGTAATTTGGATTCAGTAACAGATTACGATTTGCAAGTAATCTACCCAGCTTGCTGTTGTTCCATATTATTAAATAATATTTTAACTCTTTGCTAGATTTATGCTTAAAACATGAAAATTCAAGATATATTCTTGATTATAGATTAAGAAGATTTACTGTGGTGTCCTGTAGCTTATTGCTTTATTGGTAAATAGGAACTAAGTAGATATTACCAAAAGAGCTTTGATTTGTGTGTTTTTCAGGGAGGAGGTCAGTATGCTGGAGAGAAGCAAGTATAAATTCTCACCTCTTGTTCTACCAGAGGAGCTTCCTTTGCTCTTCCACGGTATGTCACCCATTCCTGCCTTCTGACACAATCTTTAATTTTCTCCATTTACTCCCATCTTCACATCCTGGGAGATATTGCACATCCCGCCTCCCAGGAGAAAATCTTGTTTGTAAAGAAGTGGCGATTTCATCCCTACTGTATTAATCCATAGTGATTAAGGGCTCTGTTTTGTCATGTTATTTGCCTTTAAATGTGCTTCATGTAAATCATCCTGAATCAGTGGAGTTGTCCTTTTTTAAGTGATAGATGGTTGTTTCTTCTGTTAGTTTGTGTCAAGCTCTGTCTGGACATTCTGTAGAAGCAACCTTCCATATATTGATATATTGGGAGAGGTCTCTATTTTATTAATAGATTATTGAGATAATGTGATCTATAGGACGGTTGAGGCAGTAAAGAGTGAGGAATGGGATTTGTAAGATTTGTAAGCTTTATAAGCACAAAACTTAACAAATCTGAGAAGCAGGACTGTTGCAGCCTGCAGGCAATGACTAAATCAAACAACATAATCCTGATAATGATGCAAGCTTTGTTCATGTGATTATAAGCTCTATGGAGCAACTTCCACATCTATATGCAGTTAGTAGTCAAGCTGCAGTGGGTCCAAGTAGCAAGTGGTCGTGAGGCGAGATAAACTAGATTATTGTGCTAAAAAGTTGTTTTTTACCAAAAGGTTTCTCCACATCGTGTTTATGACGTAATGGTAAACTTGTTTGTATGAGGTTTGTTCGATTTTTTTTTTCTCATCTACATGTCCTAAATTCAAAGGTAGGGTGGCCATATGAACACACACACGCTTTAGGGTTTTGCAACAGAATTTTGTGTTTATTTGAGTGATATGGCAAATCACCCCCAAAATGAAATCTAAGGTCCTCACTGTGGTGCAATTTAAAACTCATAAACACTCCTGGTCCATATTCTGTGTTTTGTTTTTAAATTTTATTTTATTTTTTTGATTGTTTTGTTTAGTTTTGTTTTGTTTCTTTAGGGTCTTTTGTTTGTTTAGTTTAGTTTAGCTTTGTTTTGTTTTTTGTTTCGGGGTTTATTATTTCTTTCTTGTAGTTTCAGTTAACAGAACAACAAAAGCATTTTAAGTCCTAAATTGGTTAATTCTGACAAGTCTTTGTGTTTTAAGTTTATTTTTGTTCATTTGAAGCCTCATTTGAAGTGTTTTTGTATGATATGTGGTTCATTATTTAATTCTGTCAAACAAAACTGGACCACACCGACTTTATTTGTATGAAAAAATTCAGAATGTTGTCTTCAGTGTTCTAGAAAATGATTAAATGGGCATGTTTGGAAAGCCATGAAAGTGAGTAAATGATGACGGTTTAAATTTTTTTATGAACTTTCTCTCCAATAAAAATACTTTTTTGTGCCTTAAAATGTTACAGTAATAACAATTGCACAAAGAATGCTCAGCTTTAATATTCTTGTGACTAAATGACTGGCTACACCCACAGACTACCTACAAGAGAGCGAACTAATCCCAGAGCCGCTCGTGGTGAGACTGGTGCATCTACAGGGAGCTGTAATCAGTGGATGCAAGGTAAATGAGACTCTCTGGTCATGTTTTAACGCATGAGGGATTTCAGAGGGATCTCTGATTTTGCAACCACATACCTTACTATATCAGTGTGTAATGTGCTGTTGTTGTTTTTTTTTTTTAGAGGAACGGCCTTCTCTCCATCACCCCCCAGGCTGTGAAGGACCTCATGTCTGTGCTGCATTCCTGGTGCCTCACTCCTGCCTCACCCCCACAAGAGACCAAGGATCCTTGGCTGCTCAAAATGACCCTGCGGTGCCTGACTGCAATGATCCACCTTCTGCACTCCAGCAGCCCAAACGAGAGGCAGGTGGAGATCCGGACAGTACTGGATAATTACTTCCAGCTGCTCAACTGGAACCGACCACCAGACAGCCAGCAGGGAGATATGCAGGCCTGGGACGATAACCTCGTTACCCTTCTCGAACATATGCTGAGTAAGAGAATATTTGTCATCACATTTGTTTTTTAAAAATGATTTCCTTCTGTGGAACTCAATTGAAGATATTTTCAAAAAATTTCACCCCATTGACTCTGGTTAAAAGACTCTCTATATACATTCTACAAAAATCTTCTTTTGTGTTCTCCCAAACTAGTATTACTCCCATGACTGTCTTTTTTTTGTGTTTATTAGGTTCCCAAAGTCTGTTTTTGTGTTTAGTAGCTTTCATGGTGCCACTACAACTTTGGTTGTAAACAGCTATTTGGTTGCATTTAATTTCTTCTCCATGAGTAATGCAGCTGTCCCAGCACTGTTCATTAAAGTGCTTCAAACTGGCACGGTTCTATCTCTCCAGAGGGCACAAGTCAAAAAGACTGCATGTTCTTGTGTTTTTGCCTTGCAGATGCTATCCCAGAGATCCTGCAGTGTTCAGACCGGCCGGTGTTGCAGGCTATCTTTCTCAATAGCAACTGTTTCGAGCACATCCTCCGCCTCATCCAGAACAGCAAGGTCAGAACGCTACCTTCTTAAACCCTCTGAGATATCTGCAGCAGCGCTTCACATTTCCAACCCTGTGGATTGATGAGACATTGCAGACAGTGGAAATGTGGCGGTCTGCTGATGTTTGTTCTGACAGAGTTATCTCAAGCACAGATTTGCATGGGTTCAATCCAGAGGTTGCTTTAAACTAAAATGTCTTTGTCATTCATCAAATTTAAAAGTAGTGACTGATATTTTACAGTGATAGAAGATCCATTGATTTTTCCCTACTCAGGAAACATTCCCACTGAAGGATGTCTGTAGTGATTTGAAGCATTTCGTTTAAATGCATTTCATCAGCCGAATAAGAAGAAAAAACTAAAATATAAAAGCTGTCAGGGTAGTGCCAACTGTCTTATTTTTTGTTATTTTTTATATATCTACATTTATATTTATATCAGTCATGCATTTTAGTACTTCACCTTAACATATTTCAAATACCAAAGCAACATTTCTAATTTTCTTTTTATTATTTAGCTAATATTTATATTTTATTTCAGATTTATTTCAATCAGCATATAAAGCAGTTCTTTCACATGCATTTGGTGCATTGAACAAAAAGGAAATGCTTAAATTGTTAAAAAAAATAAAGGTAACACTTTAGTATAGGGTCCAATTCACACTAATAACTAGTTGCTTATTAGCATGTCTATTATTAACATATTGGCTGTTTATTAGTGCTTATAAAGTACATATAATGCATGACATCCATAATCCTACCCAATACCCTAAACTTAACAACTACCTTATAAACTATTAATAAGCAGCAAATAAGGAGTTAATTGAGGCAAAAGTCATAGTTAATGGTTAGTTAATAGTGAGAATTGGACCCTAAAATAAAGTGTGACAAAAATAAAATATAATATCATGAAAATCATTTGTCTGCCATATACTGTATATAAAAAAAAAACAAAAAAAAAACAGGAAATTATATCATAAAGAGGTACCCTGCAGATAGAAATATCAATTAGTTCGGCTTTTGACAGGACAAGGATAGTTCATTTCAGATATTAAATATCATGTTTTGCAGCTCACTAAAATGTATGATGTTGAATTATAATTGTATTTCAAGTAATCATTTAAATGAATAATTAACTACTTGACGAGTTCAATTGAATCTTTCTTTAAAGATGATATAAAAATGTTTCGAAACCACATGAAACCAACATTAATACAAATGCTGCATTTCTAAGAACTTGTGAAAATCTATTTTAAATGAGACACTTTTATTTGTCATTGACCCATTAAGGCCAATATATTTTACTGATAGATAAAAATTAACCATGACAGACGATTTACAGCCCAGTGCATCAAAGTGACGAACAGTAATTATTTGTAGCACAGCCTGTGTTTCTGTCCTGTGATGAAATCTAGGTTCTGCGTCATATGTTTGTATGTGATCACAGTGGATCTGGGTAAGCTGGGTGGTTTGAGTGTGTTGTAACTAGCCATTATGTTGTGTAATGAGGATTTCACAGAGCTTCTCTTTTTCGTCTATTACCTTTTCATTACGTTTTGCTCGGTCTGTCAGTAAGTAAAATTTCTGCTTGCTTGTTTTATCTCATGACTGTGTTCATGCGTTTGTGACGCTGTGTGTGTGAATGTGTGTCTGTCCTGCAGCTTTATCAGAGTAACAGGTTTAAGGTGGAGTGTGAGGGCCAATGTGACCTCACTACACGTTTGCTCACAGAGGCTGAAGTGGAGCAGGTACTTTCCCTTCACCGCTGATCCGTGTGGCGTTCGTCAGCAGGAAACCCATCCTTCACTTGACTGACACAAACACAGACACGCAGACGAATACACAGATGCACAACTGCTGACTGAGCAACATTAGATTCAGCATGAACAGCGTGCAATGTTGTCTAGGTGAATATACAGTAGCAAAACATCTGCATGTTGTCGGTGCGTGTGCCAGTTAGTGACACAGATGACTTAAAATGCAATGAAAACATGAAACCTTAAAACATTAGTAAATCCATGGTAGTTGGATATGACATGATGGTACTATTGTATTCTAATTTAGTTGATAGATATCATCAATATTTTAGGGGAAAACTGGCGTCAGACTGCTACAATGTCATGCAAAATGATCTAGAATAAATTTTCTTTACACCCATTTATTTATTTAAAATGTGTTTGCATGCATATATGAATGTCAAAAATGTGTTTATTTTCAAATTCATTTATGCATGGATAAATTAATATTCATTCTCAAAAAAAATTTAAAATGTTTTTGTATTTTTAATAATATTATTATTATTATTATCTTTATTATGGTAAAACACTTGTAAGGTGTTTCGTTACACATTACATGTACTTACTATTTTAATAACAATAAATTATGAATAATTACATGCAAGTAACAATAAGCTTTATACTAATCCTAGCTATATAGTTGTTAATTAATATTAGTACATTCTTAAATGTATAATTACATTGTAACAACGACACCTTAAAATAAAGTGTAACCTATTATTAATATCATTATTATTATTAAACCTACAAGTATTACATGATTTTATAAAAGCAAAATGCATGCATTTTTTAAGGAATTAGCTAAATGCTTTTAAAAATAGTTTTAACTGGAGTAAAGCCTTAATATTTCCAGAAGTATTCAATATCAACTAACGTAACACCATTTATTCTCAGTGTTGTTTTAGTATGTTATATACTATTATTATAGTTTTTATTAATATTTTGAATCAGATTATATATTTATATATAGTCATTTAATTGGTTTTTGCTTAATTATTCATTTATATTTATATTTGTTATATGTATATTTATTAATATATTTATTATAATTATTTATATTTCTAAATAATTTTGATTTTATTTTAATTTTAGTTTTTGATTTCAGTTCATTATTTTAATACTTCACTTAAACTTTGTTCAGTCAGTCAGCATTTCATCTAATAATTATATTTTATTTTACCTTAGCTTTTTTAATTAAAATATTTAGTATTAGTTAATGATAACAATATTGAGATCACGTAGCACCATGAAACTACTGTTTGATACCATAGTACCACATAAGTACATTTTAAAAGTTATTGCAGTGTCAGTACACAGAGTTGGAGGGTGAGGATCCTGCTGGTTGTGGTTTTGTGTTTGTGTATGTGTGTGTGTGTGTGTGTGTGTGTGTGTGTAGTTTGTTGGATGTACTTGCAAGGCTGTGTCATTTTGCATGTTGTCTTGCAGTGTGCAGAGTGTTTCTAGATTTTCTTGCATGTCTAGTGTAGCTGTGGGTGTAACATTTGGTGTGTGTTTGATTTGGTGGTCTTTGGTGGGATATTTGTGGTGGAGTGGTGGTAAATATTTTAAGGTTAAAAGTGAGAAATCCGCTCTACTGTTGCATGCTTTAATCTCTTTAATTTAATTCATAACATGAATTTGTATTCAGTTTGTTTTGAACAGAATCTTGCACTTCAAGGAGATTCATATCTGCATGCTTCTCTCTGAAACTGTATATTGAAAGGAATATTTTACTCAAAAATGTTTATGCTACTGATCAAAGGTTTGGGGTTGGTAAGATTAAAAAAAGTGTTTTATGCTCATCAAGGCTGCATTTATTTGAAAATCAATTTATTTATATACAGTTATACAAAAATACAGTTCTATTTTAATATATACTGTGTGTGTGTGTGTGTGTGTGTGTGTGTGTGTGTGTGTGTGTGTGTGTGTGTGTGTGTGTGTGTGTGTGTGTGTGTGTGTGTGTGTGTGTGTGTGTGTGTGTGTGTGTGTGTATATACACACGGGGAAGTCGTGGCCTAATGGTTAGAGAGTCGGACTCCCAATCGAAAGGTTGTGAGTTTGAGTCCCGGGCCGGCAGGAATTGTGGGTGGGGGGAGTGCATGTACAGTTCTCTCTCCACCTTCAATACCATGACTTAGGTGCCCTTGAGCAAGGCATCGAACCCCCAACTGCTCCCTGGGCGCCGCAGCATAAATGGCTGCCCATGAAAAAGTGTGTATTTCTTACAAACCTTACTGGCAACAAAACGTTGAATGGCAGTGTCATGATTTACTCACCTTGATGTCATTCCAAACCCATATTTTGCAGTTATTGTCTGTGGAAAGCAAAAAGCTATTCAGCTCTTACAACAGTATCTATAGTGTGTCAAACACTAAAATGGTCTTAAACACCATAATTACAGAATTGAAGTTGCCTGTATGCACTATATTCCAAGTTTTCTCAAGTGTCAGGATAACAAAAAAAAGCATTCGTCATTGTTTATGTTCGTATTAAAATCCAAAATGTCCCACAAAGCATCATTGTTTTTTCAAAAAATTCTCCTATGGGCTTGGAAATACATATTCTTGGGTGAACCAATCATTTGCTACATTCAAATGTGAATATGAACTAAATGATGTGTGTGTTTTGCATATGTGAGTGTAGGTCTGGGAAAAGGGCTCTGACTGCATCACAGTACACGCCATTCGAGTTCTCACCGCCATAATGAGCAACTCGCCCTCTGCCAAGGTATGACACGTCATCGACTCATGTCTTACACCTCCTCTCTTCTCGTTCCTTATGTATGTTTCTTCTGAAAGGTCAGCTTGCAGACGTCTCTCGTCTTATCAGCGTGATAAGTCAAAGTGCTTGTGTATGATAAATGTGCCCCTTATGCATGTGCGGTTAATCTTATCAGCACATTTGATGTGGTTCTGCAGAACCAGGTCACTCATGGTGACATTACGACATGGCACTTCCTTTTTTATTTTACTGGGTTATTTATCAGGCAGGTGCAAAAGTATCATAATCCCATATCCTGTTTTTTGCTTATTATTAGTGTATTTAGGTTTCTTAGTACCAAAATGCAATGTCATGAGATAGATTTCATGACATTGTTTTTTCTCTCTCTTTTTTACTGCTATTTCTTTATGTAAATGTCCTTGTTTTTATTGGCTAACGTCTTTGCTGTTGGGTTAAATATAGATTATGCCGCCCCGTTCTTCAAAAACACCCTCTTTGCAAAGTAAACATTATACTGTGGCACAACTGTGAAGGTTTATGGTTATGTTTTCTCTGTTTTTGCAGGGCAGTTTAAAAAAATAATCTGGGTGGCCTTGCATTGTGAAAGCTATTTACATAGTAGACTTTCTAATTGGTCTTATAAATGTGAAGTTTTTCACAATATCCCCTTTAATATCCTGATTTCATGTGATAAGGTTCCTGCTTTTTATAATACCTTTTTGTTTTTCAGTTTATTTTGGGGAGCAGCATGGTTGTATTATGTGCTTGTTCAGTTGTAATGTAACTGTGGTTTTGTGTGGTCTTTACAGGAGGTCTTCAAGGAGCGGATTGGCTACTCACAGTTGTTTGATGTGTTAAAAAGTCAAGGACAGCCCACCAAAAGACTCCTGCAGGAGCTGATGAACATGGTGAGTGAGTGTAACTACTATCACAGACGGTGTGACCTACATTTCCTTTTTTTTTTTTCATAAAGTAATAAATGGTACTTTGTAAAAATAATAATAACTAAAATGACACACTTTCATGTGAGTCTCATGTGGGCTCATTTTACATAGAGAGGGATGTTTCTAAACTAAAGTTCAAGTACCAGAATTACTAAAATTGAAGATAACAAAAACAAAACTGAAAGTATCTTTTTTTTTTTCCCCAGAAATTTAAAATGGCAATAAATGGTGCTCTTTGATGTGGTGTGAAGATCGCTGTATAAATGCCTCAGTTCATGAAATGATATTTAAAAATAAATATTAATTCAATTTAAGTTTGGGCTCTGTTGTTTATTATAACCTGATAGTTATTAAAAGGGTTTAGAGCATAAACTGAGGTAGATTCTTATCCCCAAGAAAAATTTTATTATAATTAAATGTATTTTAAAAGATTTTTTTCTTTTGAAATCACTGTTTAATGAAAATAAAAATGATGTTTAGTATTTCCCCCTGCTGTACTGAAACTACAACGAACAGTGACATCAGAACACGGCTATGAACCGAACAGTTATGTTTGTGTACCGTTACACCCTTAATAATAATAATAATAAAACACAACAAGATTTATTAAACGTAAAATTTTAAAATCTAAAAAAAAAAATGAATTAAAAATATTATGAAATAATATAAAATGTAAGAGAAAATTTAGTTCCAACAAACATATAAATAGAAAAATACATAACAAAATTACTAAAATAAGATAACTAACTTAAGATTAAAATGAAAATGTAAAATATATAAAAAAAAAAATGAATTTGAAATTAATTAATACTATAATATTTTATTATTAGTACTGAAATAACACTGAATTTCCTACTACACACTTGCATGCTTATTAAACATACTTATTAATGGTCAATAAGTAAGTTTTTCATCAAATGCGGTAAGTTTTTCAGGATAACGACTGAGAATCGTCATGCGTAAAAACTGTATATTTTCATAGCATCATTTTCTGCTTTGTCCATCCCCTGGTTCCTTGTTGTTTCTCTCAGGCTGTTGAAGGAGAGCATTCCCAGGCCATGCAGTTGGGCATCAGTAACGAACAGACTTTGCTCCTGCTGCTGCAGTGGTTGCCTGATCTGGGCTCTCGTTCTCTGCAGCTGCTGGTGTCCCAGTGGCTGGCGGCCGTGTGTCGAGGAACTCTGTCCTGCCGCACTGTAGCCGTTGAGGCGGGCTTAGTAGGCGCTTTGCTGGAGGTGCTGTCTGAATCCCCGGAGCGGCTCGACCGGCAGTGCGCCGATGCCCTCTTGGGCTTGCTTCAGGACTTAGGATCTCTTTCTCTACGGCCCTGTGAACTGAAGAGTCTGCTGAAGCTCTTGCGGACCGAGCCTGGTGCACCCCCTCACCCGTACTGTGGGCACGTGGTAAGGGTGCTTTCTGCCATGGCCGCTCGCGGAGAGGGTGGATGCAGCGCCTTGCAGTATTTTGACCTTACGCCCCCTATGGCGGGTATTATGGTGCCAGCTATACAACGCTGGCCAGGAAGCGCGTTTGCTTTCCACGCTTGGCTGTGCCTCAACACAGACTTTCCTCCTCCCCAGCACCACTACTCAGAATCTCACCTGACAAACCCAGATAATATGGTTCGAATGGCTAAAGGACCACGTAGGAAACAGCTTTACAGGTATTCTCTTGATAGATAGGTGTTAGAATAAAAATGTCATCAGAAAACATTGTAATATTCTCAGCAAACATTTCTTTTTATAATCATGGTTAAACTATTTAAGTGTTAATTGTATTAAATTCTATCTTTAAAGCAATAGTTTTAAATGTGATAGGTGATTTGAGGCATAACATCATTAATATGTATTATATAAATGTTTGTGTAAATATGCATATTGTGCATCTGCAGTATTTGATCATTTCCATTTATCTGTAATCAGGAATTACAATTGTTTACCCCAAAATGAAAATTTTGTCATCATTTACTCACACTCATGCCATTCCAAGCCTGAAGAAGTTTCTTTTTGGATCACAAAAGAAGATATTTTGAAAAACATGTTGGTCCCTTTTGTCTTGGGAAAGAAATACTATGGAAGTCAATGGGGACCATCAACTGTTTAATTGACAGCATTCCTCAAAATATCTTATTTTATGTTCATCGTAAAAAAAAAAACTCATACAGGTTTGGAACAGCATGTAAATGATGACAACATTTTTGGGTTAGCTATCCCTTTAACATTAACAACAATTTTACTACTGATGTTTGATTCAGAGATGACATTAAAATATGTCTCAGAACTCGTGACTGCAGTTAAACATAGAAGGATTACAAAACGCTAATTATATTTACAATTGTCAATTAGTTTTATATAATAAATAAAATAATATAAAATAATAACTAGTGAGTAAGGGGTGAATATTCAGTAGATTGCCCAGGTCTACTTGTTGCAAAATGCTTGTACATATTGTATACCTGCATAAGTCTAGTACACCTAGGGCCTGATTTACTAAGCGCAAACTTTTTGCCGTTAAAATAGTTCTGTGTCAGGATTTGCTAAAGATGTGCAATGAAGAATTAGCACTGAAAAAGCTTGGAAAAGTTATTTTTGTGCCTGACCTTATTGAACAGACTCAGAATTTATTTGACTCAATGTGATGTACTAACATTTGCGTTCGTCAGATGACTGGTATTTGCACCATGATTTAACACCCATTTGTTTTGTGTGTACTTATATCTTTAAAAGCTGTATTGTGTCCTGTGTGTAGTTTCTTCACAGCAAGCGGAACTGGCTTTGAAGCTTTTTTCACCACAGAAGAAGTTCTAGTGGTGGCAGTATGTACTAAAAAGGAATACATGGCCGTTTCCCTGCCAGAACACCCATTCAATGATTGTGCCTGGGTTAGTGACCTTACACACAACTCACACACACATTCACATAGACAATTTAAGCAAGAAAATGCAACACTTGTATGAAAATAAATATAAGACATTGCTTAAAATGGCAGTGGCTGGGAAAAAATACCCTTTCTGTTTACAAAAAGTCAGCTTTTTAATAGAAGTATCACTTGTATTTTTGCAGAATTAGCTTTAGCTTGACTAGCCTCTTTGGCTTGATTTCAGCTAAAGAATCTTACTTTAAGATATCCAAAGTTGGATAAAGTGACTTTTAAAAGTAATGCGTTACAGTATTTTATTACTCCATTAAATGTAACGAACTGCATTGCTTTTTATGGAAAGTAATGCAGTACGTTACTTTTGTGTTACCCTGTCTTACCTTGGCTGGGCTTGCTTATTTTTTTTAATAAGGAAAAAGTTATATTTTATATTTATACTTATTTGAAGAAGTAACTCCGATATTTTGTTGTAAATTTAAAAGCAATGCTTTACTTTACTAGTACTTGAAAAAAGTAATCCGATTACATTCCTGATATCATTGTAAGATTTTTGATTCTGTATTCAAAGTCTTTTTCTTACCCTTCTTTTCTTCGCTCTAGCACTCAGTAGCCATTGTTCACGTTCCTGGCCGTCGGCCCTTTGGACAGAATGTGGTCACTGTTTATGTGGATGGAGAGCAGTGTAAAACAGCACACCTGCGCTTTCCTTCTCTGAACGAGGTAAGGAACTGTTACTGTCTGCTGGAGTTTGATTTATTATGTTATTATGTTTTGTTTCATTGGTCTGTTTAACTCTCAACATTTCAGCCTTTCACTTCCTGCTGCATTGGATCAGCTGGTCACCGGACCACTACCACCATGACTACCTCTCCGACCCTGTCTAACCCGTCCTACTCGCCCTCCGAGATGGCATTTGCAGCACATGCTGGGCCACCCACCCTTGCACGTTCCCAGTCCTTCCCTGCATCCTTTGCAGCAGCCACAGGGGGGCAGCCAGGTCTGAGTCGGGACAGTCGGGTTCACACCATCCCAGCAGGGCTGCAGGACACTGCCTGGGGCTCTCCTTCATCACTGGGTGGCCTTTTAGCCACGGTGTTCATCTGCCATGAAGCCCTGCAGCCTGCTCAGGCAAGAGCCCTGTTCACTGCAGGTAGAAATGAGACATCCACCGCACTCATGATGCAGAACTTCACATTTCTATCCAAAACGAAACAAGCATTTCTTTGTGACTATCTCTCTTTGTGAACAGAATGTCTATCTCTGTTTCACTTGGCAGGTCCCAATAATGTTTCTCTATTCAAAGCTGATGGTGAACCTTCAGAAGTCAACAGTAAACTATTGTTATACTACACCCCACAAGTAATTATCTTCTCACTGATCCATCTGATACATACAGTACACACACGCATACAGTCTGCATCTCTTTTGCCTCCCCTGAGCCCATTTACTTTTAACAGACCCCCTAAATTATGCTGTGGGTTTGGTGGGGGGTAAGTGAGAATGAATGGTGGAAAGTCACATGCATGGTTCCTATGGGGTTTGGAGAAGTATATATATATATATATATATATATATATATATATATATATATATATATATATTAGATTAGAATAGAAAAAGGATTTTTGCAAAAATAAAATATATTCGGACTTTTGTGTGTGCATGGAAAAATTATTTAAATGAGAATATAGGACAGTGCACGCTGAGCCACCTATTGTGCCATCAGCCCATTTTGCTGTGTAGTTTCTAAGACGTTGAAATTCACAAAGGTCAAATTTTAAACACTTTTTATTTTATAGTACCAGTCTTTCTTATAAACCCTTGAACTTGGCAATTTTTTTACCCATCAGCCCATTTTTTGTCATGGTTTCTGTGCCGCCACTGAGGATGTGTTAAACTGGACAATAGGCCTTGATATTACAGGTACTACCCTAAGAAAAGACCAATTTTGAGCAAGTGGATTTCTATATATTCATGTATCCATGCTCTTGTTTTGTTCATAGTAAGATGGCAGTGATGCACAGAGGAAATAGGTTATATAAAACTAGAAATTTTAATGTGTAAACATGCAGAACATTCCCATGCAAAAATATATATATACTGATGAATGTACTATATCCCACATTACCACATATAATGCTGAAAATAATGCTCTGTAAACCATTTATGTTAAATATGGTCTGAAAATCTACTGAGGGCTTTGAAAATTTGAAAACTGGAAAAGTATGGAATTTTGAAATGGAAAACATGTAGGAACCCTGCACATGAGAGGAGGCGATACCTTCGTGATATGATTGGGTGTGACTGGTTTTGATCGGCTGTGATTGGTTCATGTGATAAATCCCTCCTCTTGTGCATTCTGCATTCAGTCTGAATAAACAATATAATGGCATTAATGGAAAGACTAACTTATAAATCTGACACACTTAGATATAACTACTTTGTGATGTCAAAATAAGACTTCAACTGGCATGAAAACATGATCTGTAGGAGTTTTTAGTGAGTTATCATCTTGATGAAATTTAAAGTAAATCTCCACGTCTGTAACCAGTAATTACCAAACTTTGATGGCTGATGATGTGAAAAATTCAAAAATAGTTAGAAGTTACCTTAAAAAGAAGAGCTGATCATAAATTCACAAATAAAATATATTGCTTAAACTTAAAAGTTATTTTCGAATAAATGTCAAATTAATGTAAAACACTAACTTGATAAGATTCATACTTGGCTTTAATAAACAGAATATTGAAGTGGGACATACATTTACTTTTGATAACCTGCTATTGGGATACGGTTAAAGATAAGGACAGGTTTAAAGGTGGGTTAAGGGGTCGGAATAGGGATGAAAGTCTAATTATAGATGACTTCAGAAATTAAAGTCAAAATTACAGGAAGGTATTTTTAAATGTACAATTACAATGTAAAAACATGTATGTAGACAGTAAGTGCATTGTATAAAATGGGTAAAATTGTCCACAATATTTTGTCTTGTAGGCCTTTAAGATCCAGATCTGTTTGGATTTGTCCCCAAACCATCTTTACGATGGCAGGCTGACTGGTCACAGAGTGGTGAACTGGGACGTCAAGGTGTGTATCTGTCACTCAGCTTCATTCTCTTTTAAGATCAGATCTTGTTCTGACATCACTACAGCATTTTGTGTTTGCCGGTGTTGGGAAATGTGTTTATTCAACACATACTTCTAGAACAAAACTCATAATCTCATACATCCCTGCATGAGCAGTAATTGTTAATTATGTTTTATTATCTTATCTTGTCACTTGCGTGTAGGATGTTCTGAGCTCAATCGGTGGCATGGGAGCTCTCCTGCCCCTGCTGGAGCAGGTGTGTTTACTGGACCAGGGCGAGACTGTAGGTCAGGAGACTTCAGATCTACTCGGGCCAGAGCTCACGTCCTCCAGGGGCCCTGCCGGCATGCTGTTGCCTCTGGGGAAGACATCTGGTCAGTAGACTCTCAGCTGTGACGCATTGGTAGCAACATGTCTGATTCCAATCCCTCTCTGGCAAATGAAAAAGCATTAGCTTAAAAGTATAAACAGATTCTACTGTAGTTTCTGTGAATTGAATGTACAAGTAAGTCTCACAAAACTGCCAAGTTTGAGTCATATTTCACTCCAAAACCAATTTGCATGGACATTAAAGTCATGATAAAAAAGGAGTGGCAACAGATCTTTTCTTCTGTATCGTGAAAAAACATAAGATAGGCTGGGGACATGGTTGTAGCGGTCAGTTGGTGCCTGGATTTTGAGATTTCAGAGTTACACTCGAAAATCTATGTGAGCTTGCAGCTGATTGTGGAGGGGCAGGTTTAATGGGCCGAATGATTGCAGATGAAAAGCAAGTCTGAAGCTTTGTGATAGTTTTGTGAAGATCGAGTTGTGATATTTTGATTAAGCCTGATAAAAAACTTCAAAATGAAAAGCATGCATAACTTTACATAGCAGTTGTCAAATATTAAATGTTCTGCTACTTCCGTTTTCTGTGAAGTGAACCATAAACCCTGCCTAATTTGACTGGCCATATACTGTGTGTGTGTGTGTGTGTGTGTGTGTGTGTGTGTGTGTGTGTGTGTGTGTGTGTGTGTAATTACAGGAATACATTTTTGAGTGCAATTTAGTACAATAGGTGCTTTGTATCAATATGCGTTGCTAAAATAAGTTTACTTTTTAACGGAAAGTGAAGGTTATTATCGTAATAAACTAAGACTAAAAACAAAAACTAACAATTAAAATAACTAAAAATAGTTGTATTCCAACTAGTTGCCAAGACACTCCTCATTTTCTCTTTAGTTTAGCGCTAAAATAACAAGTAAATAAACTAGAACTAAAAACTAAGACAATGTGGACGCATTTTTAAACAGTAAAAGCATATAGACGTTTGAAAAAAATACAAATGACACTCATAAAACACACAAAACTGTTTCAAAATACTAGCAAAAGCTATAATAGATTATCAGTCATTCTAAAACACCACTAGGCAAAATATGGTTTTAATATTTTTCCTTTTTTGTAGGATTTTTTTTTTTTTTGACAGTCACGTTAACGGTAACAGCTTGTTATTTGGCTTTTTAGAGCTGCTTTGCACATTTATGGTGTAAATTCTTCTGTAATTGCAGTATGAGTCACCATTGATGTTTTCGGAGCATGCTGTTTGTGATTCATTAAGTTGTGTTTGAGTGATTCTAAATGTGTTTGTATATGCCTGTGTGAGTTTGTGCTTTTCGTGTTCTGCAGTTGAACTTTATATTACATTTGGCTGTTGATTTCCATTGCAGAATTTGTCAATGTTACACTTTGCTAATGTGAAACCGATTGCTGCTTTGTGTGTGTATGTGTGTTAGAGGGCCGTTTAGAGAAGAACAGTGTAGCAGCGTTTTTGCTGATGATTAAGAACATGCTGCGCAACCATCCAGCCAATCAGGAGAGTCTGCTTCAGTGCCACGGGCCGCCCATCATCGGAGCCATGCTCGGCAAGGTACGTACACACACACACTGGTGAATAGAGAGGGCGTCTGGACGTCTAACAGGACATATTGGTGTATGTGTCTTCAAGGCGTAGCATCCTGTTAGGAAACACTTGTGTTAACAGTCCCATGATATTGCACAATATACACACAACCACAGTTTCTCATGCTTTAAGGTTTTATCTGATGCCAGGAAACTTTAAAGAAATGAGTAAGCGAGGTTTGAGTGTCTGACGTAAACTCATTCAAATCAAGATTTCACACGTTTATCACAACAGCATGTTTAAACATCTGTGACATTTAACACGTAATCAATATGAACATTTCAAACAGAGGCTGTTAGATTAGATTAGATCAGATACTAGGCATGTGCTATTAAGCAGATCATTTTATGAGACTTTGATAAGTAAAGATTATATCTATGGCTATAGTCTCTGTTGCAGCAGCTGAAGTTCATAGAAACAGATGCTGATATATTTCTGATCTGTTGTAAGATCATTATGCTCAGCAGTGGCTTTTATTGTTCCACAAAATTAAAAGTCATATCTGATTTGCTTTTGGTCTGCTCTGACCTGAAATCTTGTAAAGTCCTTTGAAGAGAGTTTCTCGGGTTTAAGAGTTGAAAAGTACACACACACTCGTCGTTACATAAGTATCCTCAGGCTTAAAACATGGGCTGTCAATTAAATGCATTCATGTAGGACAAGTATAACATTTTATTACATTAAAATACATACTAGTTTACACTTATATTTATAATAATAGTTTTTATTCATATTTATAAATGTTTATTAATATGTACACTGTTGTTTAAAAGTTTGGGGTCTGCTCATAAAGGCTGCATTTATTTGATTAAAAAAAAAAGTCATAATGTGAAGTATTATTACAATGTAAAGTCACTTTTTGATTTTTCAATATTTAAAAGTTTTATTTATTCCTGTGATGGTAAAGCTGAATATTCAGTATCATCACTCCAGTCTTTAGTGTGAAATTATTTGCGAATCATTATTATTATTTAATTTTTTTTTTCCCAGAATGGCTTTATGACCAGAAGGTTTGTACATTTATATATCTTTTTTTTTGTATCAATGTAAAGATCTGTACTGTCACTTTTGATTAAATTAATGCTGTAATTTCCATCTTTTATGAATAAAAATAATGGTTGACCTCAAACTTTGGTAATTTTTTATGTATTGTTTAAATCTTCTGCAAGGAATAAGCTCAGCACATATCAATTTGATCATCATATAATTGAAATAATTTGATTATGTGTTTTAATTGATTGATGGCAAAACACTTCTTTTTCTGCTTTAGGTTCCCAGCAGTATGATGGACATGAGTGTACTGATGGCCTGTCAGTTCCTGCTCAAGCAGGTGTCCAACGAGGGCAACAACGCCCTTCTGTCACAGCTGTATCAGTACCTGCTCTTTGACTTCAGAATCTGGAGCCACAGCCACTTTGCAGTCTGCCTGGGTAAATAACCAAAACACATCCCAATAGCATTAGCCATTGCTTTTTTTGTTATTCAGCTCGCATAGATTAAATGCAAATAATAACCAGGTCCTAAGGGAATAGTTTACCATAAAATAGTTTACCATTATTTCATTCCAGATCCTTTTATCTGTATGCCTGTATTTGTGTTGGTTTGTAGGTCATGTGCAGTACCTTGCCACCATCATCAATGAAGGCAAGCTGAAGACTCGTAAGAGGTATGGTGTTCAGTACATCCTGGACTCAATTCGGACACACTACAGGTACGTTCAGAACTGAGAAGCACTATTATGATTTTGCTTGGAGATCTAAGAAAATGAAATATTTTGTGTGGATGAAAGATTTTTGTAACGGTTCTTATTGTGTCCACAGTGTGGAGAAGGATGGCAGTCCTGTGTCCGATGAGAGGCACACGGTGCAGATCGCTCTTTTTGCTCTGCTGAAGGACCTTCTGAAATCCCCCACTGCTGAGGAGCTTCACAGTGTACTAGCCTATGCTGCTATAGTGCAGGACGAGCAACAGGTGACCCACACAAACACAAATTTGCTCTGTTCCGAAACCTAATGTGTTCCTTCTGAGGCAGAAAATACATGCAGATAGCTAATTGTGATAATGCGTTGAACTCCTGAATAGAGTAAACCGTGTCTTTCTGAGTCAGATCAGTGTTTCTTCGAGTATCCCAACCAGCCAGGCACATTGACTCAACTACTTGGTGTTATTTTGGGGTGGAACCGTTTGCATTTAATTGTTTTTCAATGCATTGCTCATACATATTGAATGTTATAATGCCAATCTCATAGTTTTATGGGTTCATAAAACAAAACTGACCCGTATGCATTTTTTAAAGACCACGTCCTCACTGAAACTGTCCTAATTCTTAAACATTATGGGATGTGTTGTTGAAGTTTGCCAACTAGATGGGATTTGAATTGGCTGTTTGAAATTGTAAGGTGAAAAATTTCAGCCTGTTTTCTTACCATTCCAGACTCTAACACAAACCCACAATGTTCGGCGTAGTTTTACAGCTATTAGAACGAAAATGAAAATGAAACCCACCCAGCCATAGACTCTCCCCTCAAAGAAATCAGGAAAGTGGGCAAAAGAGAGATTAAAACAGCAGGTGTAAATGGGAATGTGTCTCCATTGTCTACTTGTGATCCGATCAGCAAAACTGCATCAGCTGTATTAACTGAATTTTTTTACTGAACCTTTTAAAAATGTGTATATATAATCAAAATGTCATTACATTTATAATTAATTAATTGATACTTTTTCCTTGAAGGAACCTTTTTCAGTCCGTGTGTTGTTTCTTATTATGGTGATATTCTGGTAGGGCTAGAGCATGCTAATTGCTGACCGAATGTTCTCCTTCTCTGTAGGTGATCAGTATTCTGGATGTGTTACACACTGTATTGAGAAGTTCTCCATCTCCACGTGAGCAGGCTGTGACGGTTCTACTGGAGCAAAGGGTGGAGCAGCTCTACTGTCTGCTGCTTAAAACCAACTATGGAGACGAGGCTCGTGAGAGAATTTTCAGGGTGAGAATAAGCTTGTACTTTAAGGGTTGCCATTGCAGTAAGGCATGTATTGAAATGACCTTTTAAAACCAAAAAACGGTTAGATCAGTATCTTTCAGAGTGATGTGAACACATGTTCTGCTGCAGGTCTTGTATAAAGTCCTGAAGAGTGAACGTATACCTGAGCGCAGTAAAATGCGCATCAAGCTCAAGGACTCTGGCTACCTTGGGCTGGTCTGCTCCCTTGGTG
The DNA here is from genome assembly GCF_963082965.1 of Carassius carassius. Taxonomy (NCBI): domain Eukaryota; kingdom Metazoa; phylum Chordata; class Actinopteri; order Cypriniformes; family Cyprinidae; genus Carassius; species Carassius carassius. Next base: position 15,041,961 of record NC_081769.1, read on the forward strand.
ATGTCCCCATCACAATGACTACTGTCCGCTGTCTGTATGAGCAGGTGCTCGCCACAGGTAAACTGAAGAAAAGGTGGATGGCAGTTTTCAACTTTACACTTCAGGTGTTGATTGGTCTGTTTTGTTGTTTATTTGGTGCAGATCCCACTCCTAATTTTAGAGACCTGATGGCAGTGGCATACCTGTCCCATCGTGCTGACCTCAGCGTCCGACTAGATATCTGTCGTAAGGTGAGTGACTGATGAAAAACTGATGCCTAAGATGGTTGGCTGGCCTTACCTGGTCTTCCAGCCTGGTCATAGCTGGTTTAGCAGACTTGTTTTAGAGGGGTTTTGACCGCTTCTTTATATGGTAAGTCTGGTCTGGAGGATATGAGACCAGCTAAAACCAGATGAATACTAGCTTGAGTCGGGTTAAACCAGATACATAAAGCTTAAACCAGCTAAGATTAACCAATCAGCTTTAACCAGTATTAAAGGGATACTCCACCCCAAAATGAAAAGTTTGTCCTTAATCACTTACCCCCATGTCGTTCCAAACCCGTAAAAGCTTTGTTCATCTTCGGAACACAATTTAAGTTATTTTGGATGAAAACCGGGAGGCTTGTGACTGTCAAAGTAGATTGCACTGTCAAGAAAAGTATGACATAGGGTCAGAATAGTCCATCTGCCATCAGTGGTTCAATTTGAATTTTATGAAGTGAAGAAAACAAATCAATACAAAAATGTGGATGTGTCAATTTAGCGGAAATACTGATCTATGTTATAGATGAATTATTCACTAAACAAACAATTCACTCACAGGTTACAGATTTGAATTTGTCTTATGAACCCTTCACTAAAGAATCACTGCATCTGTCATTTTTAAAGATTCTTTACTGATTCAGCAACTGACTCACTCAAGTTCAGATCATATCGGGTTTACATGTCCAAACAAAAGCCAGTCTTCCATTACACCCATTCTACTCAATAAAAAAAAAATATATAAGTTTCACTTGCTTTACCTCAAAATACAGTCCATCTGACATTCACTTGCAAACTGCAACAATAGAGCATTTTAAAACACTTTGAAGCAAAACAAAACCCATTTCTAAATGTACATTTTGTGAATGGAATGTTCTTGACTAAATAATTGTTAAATTAGTAAATTAACATTTCTCTGTCTCCCTCTTTCATCCCTGTAGCTCTTCCACTTGATCTACTCCAATCAAGAGTATGTGAAGCAGCTCGCTCGTCAGTCAGGCTGGCAGGATGTCCTCACCAAACTCTACATCAAAGAATCGTACGAGTCTCGCATTTTCAGCCAATCCAATTCTTTTTCCAGCCCCACCAACTCGCTGGACCCCGTTCTTTCCAGACCCGTCTTCCATCGCGAGGACAGTGTAGTGGAGGACACTCAGCAGAACGTCTACATTTCCCTTACTGCCCGCCGCGAAGAGGAGTATGAGGAGGAAGAAGCTCAGGATGCATCTGAGGGCTACTCTGACCTCTCCCAGTCTCCCCCGTCAACCGGACAACTCAAGAATGATTCCTTGCACTTCAAGCCATATGACTCTGGAGAACAAAGCAGTCATTCGTCCACCCTGTCCAACACTGTGGACATTCCAACGTCGTCCCGTCTTCTGGAAGAAGAGGAAAACGTGTACCAGCCGCTCTCACCCTTCAGCTCACCTTTTGAACTAGAACTAAGCCATCAAAAAGGACCCCAGACAACTGTGGGTAGCCAGCCAGAGACCCCCTCTCCTCTGGAGCGCAGTAAGAGCTTCCCAGGCATGAGGCCGCGCAAGAGCTCCAGTCTGTCCAACGTTCTGGATGACACAAGCTACAGCACCGAACCTCCTACAGACACCATCTCCAACAATTCCAACCCACAGGTACATGTTGAACTGGGAGTGGGCGATGTGACCAAAAATGTATATCTGGATGTGAGCAATTTTATTTCACAGTAATGATATATATATTTCGCAATAAAGTTATTTTTGCTTTAAATAAGGTCTGTATGAAATCAAAATTTTTGATATCATAGAAATTTTCTAATTCTTGTCGCTAATGTCAATTTCACAAACTATTAAACAGCCTAAATAATAATAAAAAAAAAACTCAAGCTCACTGAAGACAAGTAAACAGTCAGCGATTAAGTAAGAATAAGAAACTAATTACAGAAATGCTACCCACATTGTACAGAGTAATCAAATTTATAAAATACTACATATTCTTTGCTGTGTAAATTAAATATATATTTCTTCTTATTAAAGCTACAAAAGTGATTTAGTCAAGAGCAGTGAGAGATTTTCTGTCTCTAACATGAGTGGCAGACAGCAGGAATATTAGGCTACGTTCACACTGCAGGGCTTAATGCTTAATTCCGCAATTTTTTTGCAAGGCCGTTCACATTTCCAATTAAATGTGACCTTTTGTGATCTGCTGTGTGAACGTGAAATGACTCAGAAGTGACCTGCATGCGCAGAAGAGTACTCAACGGTCAACGACGTCACTCGTTGTTTGCGGAAGTAGCTTACGTTAAACATGGATGTCAACAACAGTGTAGTCAACAGCGGAGCTCTTTTTGCAATATTAAAGTTATTTTCCCAACGGAGCCAGCACAATTACAATCTTCTCGTTTTAAGAAGAAAATTTAATTGGCTCGGAGGCTTTTTATTTTTCGCTGGCATTGGAGTCAGGATCGTCTGTAACCACACTCGGCCATTTCGCTGGAAATGTTTTGTAAACCGCCCGGTTCCGATAAGAGCCCTCGAGTTTGGCCTGAATAGAGCTGTCACCCCAAATATTAATTAAATCTGTGACCTCGTTTCCCTTCCATTGACTGGTCTCAGCAGCATCGTCCGCCATGGTTGTTGTTTATCTTCTCGTTCCCGCCTACTTCAAAGTGGCCTGGGTCACATTTGAAAAGATCAGATCTGTGTCGTTCAGACTGTCATGAAAAGATCAGATACAGGTCGCATAGGGGCAAAAAAATCGGAATTGGGTCGTTTCAGCCTGCAGTGTGAACGTAGCCTTAGACTGCTGTCACTTTAAGAGCTGCCCAGATCCAATTCACAGGTGTTTTCTTTCTCAGCTGTTTGCTTCAAAATTACAGTTTACACGAGGATACTTGCAAAGATGGCATTTTGACACCTATAAGTGTGTGTATTTAACCATATAAGTCACAGCAGAAATAAAAATAAATAACGTTCAATTCCCCCTTGCACTTTGAGCACTATCTTCACAAATATTACGTAATGAGTTTTCTTTTGCTGCTAATTATGTTTTAAGGAATAACATCGCTTGTTTTTAAACTGCTATGCTTAAAAACTTGTGCAAATGATGTTTTCATGACCACATAGCACAGCAGTGTCACATGAGCATGTAACTGCTATAGAGACGATAGAGTCCTAATTCTTCACTAGTTGACACACGTCTGGGGTGTTGAACACTTGCTTTTAGGGTCTTTTTACTAGTTCCTTATTAGCATGAATATTACTAGAATATTAGCTATTTATTAGTACTAATTAAGCACATATTAATGCCTTATTCTACATGACCTTATCCTTTAAACTTGCCTCTTTATCTCCCCCATTAGGCTCCTGAGGAGGAGTTGTGTAATTTGCTGACGAACATCGTATTCTCCGTGCTGTGGAGCGGCACTGAGGGGTCTGAGGATGTGATATGGAGAGAAAGAGGTCAGGTGTTCTCTGTCCTCACAAAGCTTGGCTCATCTTGTCAGCTGGTGCGGCCACCTGATGACATTAAACGCAGGTCAGAAGCTTAAAACTTTAATGCTATAAAACTTCAGAGACAATGACAGCTCATAAAAAAATTGAGAAAGAAGGCACTGCATTAACAATTCCTCTGTCCCAGAGAGATAAAATGAAGACTGACATCTTTTCAGACAGACTGAACTTTGAAGATTAACCTTTTGGAATTGGATGAACCTTGAACAATCTCCTAACCCTCTGAAGTATTTCAATGCATAGGAGAAGTGCCAGTGACTTTAATGTGTCAGTGAAATAGAAGAAAACGGGCATCTTTCTATTTTGTCCCCTGCAAAGCTTATTTTTTTCTCCATTATGAGAAAACCTACTGCATTTGAAATCCAGTCGAGATCAGTGTACAGTACATGCAAGTGTTCTCTGGATTCCTTTGGTTCAGATGAGGGCAGGTTGGTGATCTCTGGAGGGCAGATGTTCTTTGCGCTACAGGGCTGTTGCTTTTCTTTGGTGTGGCTCCAGCATTGCATCGCCATAGAGCTTGTTTTTCTTTAAGTCTTAGGGTGTGTCTGTCTGAGGACTTGTTCAAGACATTGTATTCATGACATTTTTTGACATTGTTTGTTTTGCTGCTGGGAAACAAATATTATAAGCTGGTGGGAGTTTTACAGATGCATTATGTGTATGTTGTAGTTTGTTGGAGATGATGCTTGAGTCGTCTCTGTCGGATCTGAGGGACTCTCAGGGCGTGTCTCTGCCCCATGTGCCTTCTTTGCTCCGCCTCCTCAGACTGCTCCAGGACTTCCTGTTCGCCGAGGGCACTGACAATCAAACACTATGGAGTGAGAAGGTGGGGAATGGATGGATGTGTTCTCACTTTGATAGTATAACTCACACACACTTATATCAAAGCCAGGAGAGTTTGAAACAGGAAGTTGAAAGAAATCCATATTTAGGATATTAGGTGGTGAATGCAAATCTAATCTGTTGTTCAGGCGAAACTAAACATAAAATTGGTGTTGCAAAAAGTACTGTTCAAATATTTGGGGTTAGATAGATTTTTTATATTTTTATAGGCTGAGCTTAATTTATAAAAATACAGTGAATACAGTAATATAGTGAAATATTATTACAATTTGAAATAACTGCTTTCTTTTTGAATATAAATGTAATTCATGCCTGTGATGGAAAAGCCGAATTGTCATCATGTGAATTAGTAGCATGATCCTTCCTGAAAAAATAGCATTATAATATGCTAATTTAGTGCTCAAGAAAAATGATGAACATAGTTGTGATGTTTAGTTTTTTATGTTTTTTGTTCAGAAACCATGGTCTTTTTAAACCTTTTGTAACATTCTAAATGTATTAACCATCATATTTGATCGATTTAAGGAACCCTTGCTGAATGGAAATATTAAGTTATAAATTACCACATTGTACCCTAGTATATAACATATAAATTCATAACTAGTCTCTCAAACATTATTATTATTATTAAATTTTTTATTTAACATGGACATCACAGTTACATTGGACAAACCATATGCACTTGTTTAAGTGTTTTAGCACGCATGCTAATTTTCAACACCAGTCCACAGGAGATTTTTCTGAGAAAACAAAAAACAAAAACAAAACTATGCTAATAATAATAAAGGTAACACTTTAGTATAGGGTCCAATTCACACTAAAAACTAGTTGCTTATTAGCATGTCTATTATTAACATATTGGCTGTTTATTAGTGCTTATAAAGTACATATAATGCATGACATCCATAATCCTACCCAATACCCTAAACTTAACAACTACCTTATAAACTATTAATAAGCAGCAAATAAGGAGTTAATTGAGGCAAAAGTCATAGTTAATGGTTAGTTAATAGTGAGAATTGGACCCTAAAATAAAGTGTGACCATAATAAATAACAATAACAATGTTACAATAAAACTAATAATAATGATACTAATTAAGAGAGAAAAAAAAAACATTTATACAGAAGCTACAAAGCAAAGACAACATAATCAGACAATATCGCAATAGTAATATGATGTAAAGAACCATTCATGTGAGCACTGTTGTTTGTTTTTTAACAATTGTTTAAGTCCTCTGATATGTACTGTTTATACATATATGCAATATTGGTTTTAAGAAGTGTACAAATTCTTATTTAGGGTAACTCTATTCTGATGTTTTATTGAATACAATATGTTTATTTGTGAATGAGTATAAGAGAGTGTCTATATTTTTTTGTCAGATTTTCGAGGGGGTGGTGAATCTGTTGGACAGGCTGCAGGCATGGCACACGACCCCGGGGTCAGCGGGGGCCGCTGAGCTCAAGGAGATGTCTCTGATCGGCCTGCGGATCATCACTGGATACATTCAGCAGCAGCAGAACCCACAGGTACACACACATATACACACGTCTTAATAGGAATTTCAAGGGTTGTGTCAAGATGTGTTTTTATTCACCAATTATTCGGGATGAACTGAACAATTTATAATGACAGTTTCCAACAAAAATAAATATAACTCGTGGTGTTGAAATTGGATGTTAGGTATACTCCCTTCTACAGGTGGAGCGTTGAACACACACACACACACAGACACACACACACACACACACACACACACACACACACACAGTTACGTTCAGGATTATTAGATATGCCTTTGAGCCATAAAGAGCTCTTTTTATAAACAGCTTCAGTTCATTCCATTGGAGAGCAGATGTCCATATATGGGTATATGTGGGGGTTTTATCGTTCTCCTCCAGACTCACTCAAACCCATCCCACACTCAAATTAGATCATATCAACTGACCGAAAAACTGACTTACTTTGAGACAGTTTGAGAAAACATGAGCCTGCCACAAGACCTTTTACAATTTGTGTTGTTCATAAGCATGTTTGTTTCCTATAAGAAGGTTGTCTGTCTATACAGCACTAGGCTTGTAATTATATTCTTTAATATAAAGTGCTCTAAAGTTCATTTGTAGTTGTGAAAAAAGACTCTTAATTTACATTTCTTACTAGCCACTAAACTTTACTATGCATGTTAATAAAATAAAATGAATTGTTATGCTAATACATACATATTAGGTAAGTGTTCATTTTGACCTTAAGGCTTGGCATGACTTTAATATTAATAGAAATTCTGAGTTGGATCAAACAATTCACCTAAATGCATTGTTAAAACCATAAATGAAAGTGAGCTCGTAAAAACGAGCTGCTGTGCTCACAGGAACTCTATAATAAGCATGAATAAACAAGTGCCACTCAGAGTGAAAACCGTGTTTCAGAAATAGCCCTAGATAAAGACAAGAGGCAGACAGAAGGAGATGAATGAGACTAACAAGGGGACATGACACAGGTGTGCTGTTTCACATGATTTTGAACACTGTGGATTCAAAGTAATAATAGCTTACTGCTTCCTGTGCACTATATAAAAATTACAATAATAGTAGTAAAAAAAAAATTATTATAGTCCAGTCCAGTAGCTAGACAATTATTCTATTAATGTAGTATATTTTTATAGTATATCATATACTGCATCGGGAAAAACTATTAAAATAGCATTTGTTTATTTAAATACAGCTGAAACGAAATCAAATGTAAAAATTTGTTAAAAACAAACTTAAACGGAAATGTTTAAAATGTTTTTATTATGTACTGTGCAGTATGTAGTCAGCATTAATCTATTATTCAATTGATATAGTATACTATTTTTATACGTACAGTATATATATATATATATATATATATATATATATATATATATATAATATAGTACAACACTTTAACGTCTGTACTATGTCTGTACATCTTCACATCAAAAACATTGAATGAACACTTTTTTAAGTTATAGTCAAGTGTTATTGCAGTATGTTTTACAAGAAAATAGAATTGTAATTTTAATGATTTGAAATTGACTTACAGTTTCTGAGTGAAAATTGTTCTTGGTGTAGTACATAGTGCTATAGTATTTTGTATGTGTATATATATATATATATATATATATATATATATATATATATATATACATACAAATACATTTATGGTATAGTTTTGTATATACAGCATGAATACAGTGATACATAATATACATTAAAAACATATTTAAATATCAATACACATATCAAAATAAAAGTCTAATATGAACAAAAAACAAGACAAACACAAAAACCATTAAAGCAACATGTAATATCTGCTGTGTTTTTGTTTTTGTTATTTTGTTTCTCTCAGGTGTGTGAGATGGCGTGTTTAAAGCTTCATAGCCTGCTGCAAACGGTCTTATGCCTGTCCTGGGAGGAGGTGTGTTTTCTTCTGGGTCGTCTTGGTGCACCACTTTGGCCTGCAAACAGTGACTCAGACAAAGGTGCTGAGGCTTTGCTGAGTCCTCTGGTGCCCATCGTCCGAGCACTTCTGGACCAGCATGCGGATCGAAGCACCCTTCAGGAGATGCTCCCCAACCTGCCCGCCACCAACGGCAGCCCCTCCTTCGCCCAGGATCTCCAGAACTACTGCAGCACCGCAGAGTGGCAGCAGTTCCACCAGAACCACGTCAGTACAGCACGATCCCCTCACACACACACACACACACACGCTTCACTTAGCAGACACACGGTTAGACTGTTTACCTTACGATAAGCTGGCAGCTTCTCTACCGCAGTCTTGTCAGTATATGTTACCACAAACCGCTTTTGTTTTACCTTTTTTGGATGCGGGATGTCAGAAATAAGTCTCTCAGCACTCATTCTCAGTCAAACAGGAGATAAACTCGTCATTTCACACAAAGCTCAATCCTGAAGGATTATACATACATTTTTTTTTAAAACAGCCCATTCTCTTATTTACAATCTGTAGCATACTATATATAATCATTGGATTTCAGCAGCGGTCCAGCAGCGTCATAGCTGTAGTCTTCTCTCTCTGAAACTCTACAGACATGTGCTTGTTTTAGCTTGAAGCCACTTTGGCAGATAATCCGCTTCCATTGTAGTGATGAACTCTATATTTAGACTCTTTTGTTCATCTAGTGCCACAACAAAATGCTGATTTATACCCCTCATCTTACAAATCCAAACCAAGCCATGCGTTTAAATTAAACGGACATCATGCCAGAGTGACCTGGAGATGGTTTATGAAGGCTGGCGTGTGACAGCGTGTGCTTATAAATCTAACCTGTTTGGACTGTTCATATATACAAATCACTCTGTATATTACCATGCCTTGAATCGGGAAGTAAACCAGGTTTTACACTATGCTAAAAATTGTGTGATCATCAGAATCAGAATGAGCTTTATTGCCAGGTATGTTTACACATACGAGGAATTTGTTTTCGTGACAGAAGCTCCGCAGTACAACAGAATGACAGCGACAGAACATAAAACGCATAATAAAAGAATATAAAAATACAAAAAATACAAATAAGTAGATAAGGAATGACAATATACAAATTGACAATTGTAGGCAGGTATATTACAAAAATGCAGTTATGTATGTACATGTATATTATGTGCAAAATTTAAGTGTATACTAAGTATGTGTGTTAGATAAATTAAGTGTATGTGTATATAAATATAAAGTGTAGTGTGCTCAGTGTGTATCAGCTGTTCATAAGATGGATTGCCTGAGGGAAGAAACTGTTCCTGTGTCTGGTCGTTCTGGCGCTCAGTGCTCTGTAGCGTCGACCAGATGCCAACAGTTCAAAGAGGGAGTGTGCTGGATGTGAGGGGTCCAGAGTGATTTTAACAGCCCTTTTGCTCACTCTGGATAAGTACAGTTCTTGAATAGATGGGAGAGTTGAACCGATGATCCGCTCAGCAGTCCGGACTACCCTCTGTAGTCTTCTGAGGTCAGATTTAGAAGCTGAGCTGAACCAGACAGTTACTGAAGTGCAGAGGATGGATTCGATGATGGTGGAGTAGAACTGTTTCAGCAGATCCTGTGGCAGGTTAAACTTCCTCAGCTGGCGTAGGAAGTACAACCTCTGCTGGGCCTTTTTCACAATGGAGTCAATGTGAATGTCCCACTTCAGGTCCTGAGAGATAGTGGTGCCCAAGAACCTGAATGACTCCACTGCAGTCACAGTGCTGTTCATGATGGTGAGTGGGGGGAGTGCAAGGGGGTTTCTCCGTGAAGTCCACGATCATCTCCACTGTTTTGAGCGTGTTAAGGTTGTTGAGAGTGCACCAGACAGCCAGCTCTTTAACCTCCTGTCTGTAAGCAGACTCGTCACCGTCCTGAATGAGGCCGGTGAGTGTGGTGTCATCTGCAAACTTCAGGAGCTTGACAGAGGGGTCCTTAGATGTGCAATCATTAGTGTACAGGGAGAAGAGCAGTGGGGAGAGAACACAGCCCTGGGGAGCTCCGGTGCTGATTGTACGGGTGCTGGATGTGTATTTTCCCAGCCTCACTAGCTGCTGCCTGTCTGTCAGGAAGCTGTTGATCCACTGACAGACGGAGGTGGGCATGGAGAGCTGAGTTAGTTTGGGCAGGAGGAGGTTTGGCATGATCGTGTTAAAAGCCGAGCTGAAGTCCACAAACAGGATCCTCACATAGGTCCCCGATCTGTCTAGGTGTTGCAGAACACAATGCAGTCCAATGTTTACTGCATCGTCCACAGACCTGTTTGCTCTGTAGGCAAACTGAAGAGGATCTAGCAAGGGTCCAGTGATGTCTTTCAGGTGGGCCAGCACCAGTTTTTCAAATGACTTCATGACTACGGATGTTAAAGCCACAGGCCTGTAGTCATTTAGTCCTGTAATTTTGGGTTTCTTCGGGATGGGGATGATGGTGGAGCGTTTGAAGCATGAAGGGACTTCGCACAGCTCCAGCGATCTGTTGAAGATCTTTGTGAAGATGGGGGCCAGCTGGTCAGCACAGGATTTCAGACAGGCTGGTGTAACACAATCTGGGCCTGGTGCTTTTTTCCTTTTCTGCTTCCGGAAGACCTGGCGCACCGCATCCTCGCTGATCTGTATTGCCGGTGTGGGGGAGAGGGGGGATGCAGGAGGTGTGAATGGTGAGAGTGCTTGATTGGAGAGGTGTTCAGGATGGGTTGCCGGAGCTGTTAATGGTGTGAACGGTTGTTTGGAGAGGCATTCAGGGCAGGTGATGGGTGTTCCTTCAAACCTGCAGTGAAACTCATTCAGATCGTCTGCCAGTCGTTGATTTTCCACAGTGCTGGGGGGTGGTGTCTTGTAATTGGTGATCTTCTTTAGACTTTTCCACACTGATGCTGAGTCGTTCGAAGTGAACTGAGTCCTTATTTTTTCAGAATAATTCCTCTTTGCCACTCTGATCTCTTTTTCCAGTGTGTATTTAGCCTGTTTATACAAGACATTGTCCCCCTTCCTGTAAGCATCTTCTTTGGCCTGACGGAGCTGTCTGAGTTTTGCAGTGAACCACGGTTTGTCATTGTTGTAATTTAGTTGAGTCTTGGTAGGAATACACATATCCTCACAGAAACTGATATATGATGTTACGGTCTCTGTGAGTTCGTCCAGATCGGTGGCAGCAGCTTCAAAAACACTCCAATCAGTGAGGTCAAAACAAGATTGTAAATCCTGCTCTGCTTCATTAGTCCATCTTTTTACAGTCCTTAATACAGGTTTAGCTGATTTTAGTTTCTGCCTGTAGGTCTGTATAAGATGAACCAGAAGGTGATCAGAACGTCCCAAAGCTGCTCGTGGAACAGAGTGATATGCATCCTTTATTGTTGTGTAACAGTGATCCAATATATTACTGTCTCTGGTGGGGCAGGTAACATGCTGTCTGTATTTTGGCAGTTCACGGGAGAGATTGGCTTTATTAAAGTCCCCGAGAATGATTAAAACAGAGTCCGGGTGTTGTTGTTCTGTCTCTGTAATCTGCTCAGCGAGTTTCTGTAAAGCCAGGCTTACTTGCGCTTGCGGAGGGATGTAAACACTAACCAGAATGAGCGAGTTACGTTCGAGTTATGTTCAGCATTACAATATAACATCTCTACTAACTTTGTAAAAGCTGAGATAATGCTAGAGTTCATATAAATTGACTATATATTCAATGTAAATGAAAGCAGCAAAATGTCAACAACAGCAATATGATCAGACACATCTGTAGTCCTATTTTAATATTATTATAAATTTACACAATGTATTTTAAAGCATTAATTATTTAAATAGTTGAAAATTATATAAATGTATAATATGCAAATTATTGTATGCATTAATTTATGCAATTATGTTATTTCTACTTTTTATAAATTAACAAAAATACATATACACTTATAAAATTAATTATTTGATGCACTTTTGCCATCTTATTTTTCAATTTAACAATTTTAATAATTGTAAATAGTTTGTTTACATTCATAATATAATTCAAATAATTATTTTACACTTTAATTTATGCAATTATATTATATTATGTAGGGGGAAAAAAGTTGATTATCCTAACTCTTGACTATTTGCATTTGATTTGTACAAACACATTAATATATATTTCTGACGTGTGGTTACAGATATTGGCTGCTTTACAGAAACTCCAAACATTTCTCATTCAATCAAATATTATTAAAATAAATGTCTATTTAAAATAAAAAGAAATGAAAAGTTTTTTTACAACTCCTGTCTGTAGGTGGAGCCCACAATGCAGCAGTATGAGCTGGACACTTTTGGGAAGAGTCATGACCTGATGTCTAATTTCTGGAATTCCTGCTTTGATGACCTCATGAGCACTGCACAGAGGAGAGACAAGGACCGCTCCGACTGCAAAGCCAAGTTTCAGGTGTCTGTTAACCCCATTTATTCAGACACAGAGGAAATATGTTGGGCTAGTAAGCAAAAGACTGGTGTTCAATGCCCACACTGAGCAGCCCATGAGTGTCTACTGCTTGGGAATACTGGGATTATTCATTGCACATGTTTTTATGACTGATGAGTTAACAACATGGACTGTTTATGTTCCTCTCTTTACAGGAGCTCATCATTGACCCGTACCAGAAACGAATGCGCACAGAGAACAGCCGCTACCACAGTGTGCAGAAGATGATTAACAGCCAGCAGGGGGTGGTGTGGAGGCACTGGAAATCACTGCGCAGGTTACTGAGCAGTGAGAGAAGAGCCTGGGCACTCAGGTCTGCACACATCAGAGGTGGAAAGAGTACAAAAATATTCTACTCAAGTAAAAGTACCATTACATTAATGAAATTTTACTTAAGTACAAGTAAAAGTACCAGTCTAAAAATCTACTCAATTAAAAGTAAAAAGTAGCTCATTTAAACTTTACTCAGAGTAAAAATTACTTAGTTACATTTTAACAGTGGGAGGGAGTCAAAAATGGGACAGGCCAAGGGTGTCAAACTCAGTTCCTGGAGGGCCACAGTCCTGCACAGTTTAGATATAACCCTAATTAAACACACCTGATCCAGCTAATCTAATCATTTAGGTTTATTTGAAAACTACATGATATGTGTGCTGGAGCAGGGTTAGAACTAAACTCTGCAGGGCTATGGCCCTCCAGGAACTGAGTATAGGTATATTAATCTCAAACTAGTTGTTTTTAATTAAAGGAATCAGTTATTTAGAATAATAAAACATTTGGGCTGTTACCAGGCAAATCAGTATCAACAAACTCATCTTTTAATGCAGAGGAAATGCAGAAGATTCATTGGAAGTGGCATTTAGATGTATTACACTGTTTAGTACAGGACAAGAATGCATTTAACCTGCAGTTACAAATGCATGAATAATGTTTTGATATACAAGACATAAAATGTTGAATACTCATTTGAAATGATAAGAAATTAATTATTTTAAAAAATCAAAAGATACTTTAAATGTGAAATTAAAATGGCCAGTATGTGTCAGCAAGTCACTGTTAATAAGTGAGTCATTGCAATTGAACCGAATCATTTAAACGGTTGATTCATTCAGGAACGAAACACTGTCACGTTGCTCAGAGACGCAAAACTGTGCTTTGGTGGCTGTGTTTGGAATTATTTTCTGTTGTAGAAATAAAAGTGTAGCTAAAAAAGGCAATATGGTGTCTAAAACGCAAGTCTCTTAATTAACTTGTTTACTGAACTGTTATATATATGTATGTATATATTCATGATGATTTTTGGAGGAAACGATGGCATTCTTTGTGTGATTTTGATTTAATATATGAAATTATATAAATATGTGAATTTTCTGCCCCTATATCTTCAATTTTGTGATCATTCTAAATGCATTTTAGGAGACTGAATCACACAGTGAAAGAACGCACTATAAATGCGCGCGCACATCATTAAAACAAAAATAGCACACTCCTCACCACGGTCTTTTTAGCTAATTTGTGCAAAACCTCTTGCTAAAATGTCAAAGCTTCATTTTAACCACCAATGCAACGATGCAATTATTTAGCTAACCTCTACATTCTTGCGAAGGGTTGATGTCTTGTCGAGATTTTATAAGCTGCTAGTTTGGTCTTCCTAGGCAAGTACAGCTTACACTGCATAATAGAGCATACATATGGCCAGGGGTTCACTTCATTTCCTTCGAGTTCAACTTCAGAATATGACGGGGTTTCGTTTTCAGCGGTGTCTGCACCACTAACGCCTGTTTTGTCCGTCTGCATCTTTCTTGTGATTTTAGCGCCAGTTTGCCCTCCTGCCCATTATGCTGTAGTTTTCAGGGAGCGATTTATTTTTTTTATTTTTATTTTTTTTACTCAGTAATTAATGTGTTTTAAAATGTAGCGAAGTACAATACTTCAAACAAAATATACTTAAGTAAAAGTAAAATTACAGATTTAAAAAATTACTCTAAAAAGTATTAGCACACAAAAAAGCTACTCAATTACAGTAACGCGAGTAAATGTAATTCGTTACTTTCCACCTCTGGCACACATATCAAATGTTTTCATTCTTACTGAATATTATGCATTGATGTATTTTTTGTCATTTATCTCCCATTTATTTTGCACTATTATCGCTATCAGAATAAATAAATAATATATAGAGAGAGAGAGATTAAAAGGGGTATTTCACCATAAAATGCGAGTCAATGGCTACCGGCATTTTGAGAGTCAAAAAACAACATAAGCAACACAAAAATGAATGCTGTGGCTCCTGAATATATAATAAGGTCTTATGAAATGAAATTATTTGTCTGTGCAAGACAGTGACCATTATGTACCATCAGGAGCTACGAGTATTAATTTTGGGTTGGTTGTGTTGCTTTTTTTTAATCTCTGAAAGTGATTGACTAAAGACCATGGTTTAAACTAAAAATCTTCTTTACTGTCTTGCTGAGTAAAAGTCACCCAGAACTTGGATGGCCTGAGGATGAGCAAGTAAACAGCACATTTTCATTTTTGGGATGAAGTATCCCTTTAAGAAAAAGAAATTTAAGAGATGTCCAAAAATCTGAGACTACACTGGAAATCTAGAATTTCGAATTTCGTTTAAACCTGGAAATATAGACATGGGGATTTTGGGGGATTTCAAAAATATATAAAACTTTACTTAATATTTATTTAGGATTTTTCACTCTTTTTGGGTCACTAAAATGTATTCAGTTAAATATATAAAATCCCAAACAGAAGCAGTCAGACTGTTTTGTCTGACTGTTGTTGATCACTGTGTGGCGTTGAGTTGTATACACTGATGCTGTATATTAAGGGATTATATTGCAGTGTGTGTAAAGGTGGACTGAGTGGAAGTGTTTGTGTTTCAGGGTTCAGCCAGAGGTGAAATGGAAACTGTCAAGCGCAGAGACGTACTCTAAGATGCGTCTGAAGCTGGTGCCAAATTACAGCTTTGACTCCCACAGTGATGCCAGCGCACTGAGAGATAACATGGGTCAGTATCCCTCGGGAAAATGGCTGTGTAATCTGTAAAATGAATATTAATGAATTAATGATATTGAAGAAAATCAATAGTGAGAAAAAGATCACAGAATGACCTTAGGTAAAATAATTTTGCTTTGACCAGGTGTTTTGTCTGCTTGAACTTCTTGTATTTTCACTGTTGATATTTATATATTTGTGTTTTTGTGTGTGTTTTTTCTTCTGCAGGAGCCGACAGCCCTCGCAGCTCAACTGAGCCCATCCCTCTTGCTGTTGCAAAGGAAGCCAAAGTTAGTGACATGGAGGACGACAAACTAGAGGATTTTGAAGATTTTGTCTTCATTGATGAGTAAGTGTGTTCATGTAACTCTGAGACGCATTTGATTTGTAAAGTAAGTTATCTAAACCAGTTGATATAATATATGAATTATATAATAATAAGAATAATGAGAAGAAACAATTATTTTATTATTTTTACATTTAGTCATTTAGCAGACGCTTTTATCCAAAGAAACTTATAAATGAGGACAATAGAAGAAATCATAATCAACAAAAGAGCAATGATATGCAGGTTTATATATATATATATATATATATATATATATATATATATATATATATATATATATATATATATATATATATATAAAAGAAAATGGAAAGAATAGGAAAACAATACAGCAAGCTAGTGGTAAAGGCTGCTTTTTAGCGTTTTGTTAATTGTATAATAAACAAATAGAAAACAGATAGTAAACAAAAAGAATAGAGGAGCTTGTTTTAGTGTTTTTGTTTTTGTTTTGTTTTTTAAGAATAGAGTGAAAGTCTAAAAAGGGCCAGTTTTTTTATTTTTATGATGGCTTCAAATGTGGCTCCTCTTTTTTTTCACAATCTAAACTAGGTTGTTCTTAATATCAGGGCTGCCCAATAAGTTTAATAAACAAGAAGTTATATTAATATTTAGTAATTTATCAGTTATTTTAATTTATTTATGTAAAGTTATAGTACTTAATATTATATTGAATAGGTTTATTTGTATATGTTCAGTTTTCGTTTTAATTATATTTACACATGCTTTTGTAATGTTTATTCTTTTGTTGTTGTTGTTGTTTTTTTTTTCAGTTTTAGTCGTTCTTGTACATCAACTTATTTCAGTTAGTTGCCAAAACGACATTTCACATTTATTTATTTTTTTCTCATTTAAGTTTTTCATGTGATATTTATAGATTATTGAATTTTAGCGTTATTTCAGTTACCAAACACAGTTTTTTTTATAGTTGTGGTTTTAGATAACAAAAGTCTGTTTAGTCTATTTATACTGAAAATAATTCCTCACTGAAGTCAAAGCAGAATTAACTGTCACACGTTCCAGTAAACGCACAGTAGTGGTGTTTTGTTCCTGGATGAATCCGTGTTTTTGAATGAATCATTTGAGACATTCGATGCCTGCAAAGGCTTTGTTTCTACAGCTTTTGAGATGTGTTTAGTGTGATGGAGTGTTGGTTCAGCAGGGTGTGTTTGTGTGTGCCATTCCTCAGGGCGGAGGAGGGCGAGGAGGAGAGCCAGAAGGAAAAGCTGGTGCTCTCCGAGGAGTGTGAGCTCATCACTATTGTTGCTGTGGTACCAGGTCGTCTGGAGGTCACAACACACCACCTGTACTTCTACGATGGCAGCAGTGAGAAAGAGGAGACCGAGGAAGGTGAGTAACAGCTGGTATTGTGTAGTTCATCTCGTTTTGTTTTTCTCACTGATAATCCTCCATTCATTGTTCATTTCATGAATGTCTGTACAGTACCAATCAAAAGTTTAAAATAAGGAATCTTTTTTAATGTTTTATGAAAGAAGTCTCTTAAGCTCACCCAAATCCTAATTTATTCAATCACAAATACATTAAAAAACAGTAATATTGTAAAATATTAAAAAAAAAATTATTTCATATATTTTAAACGATAATTTATTACTGTGATGTTTTTTATTATTTTTTTGCACTCATCTTCGGTCATATGATCCGTCAGAAATCATTCTAATATGCTAATTTTATGATCATATGATTATGATTTTTGCCGATTCATATTTTTGATGATTAGAAAGCTCAGAAGAACAGCATTTATTTGAAAGAGCAAAACAGTTTTCAGTATAATAATAAGAAATGTTTGAGTGGCAAATCAGCATAATAGAGTGATTTCTGAGGGATCATGTGACACTGAAGACTGGAGTAGTCAGTGATAAAAATGCAGTTTTGCTATAAAAATTATAAATTCAATTTTCAAGTATATAATAAAATAGAAAACTTTATTTTGAATCATAATAATATTTCACAACATTAGAAATATTTAATTGAATTAATGCAGCCTTGGTGAGCATAGGAAACTTCTTTCAAAATCATTTTTAAACATAATTAATTAATAACTTAATTATTCCAGACTTTTGACTGGTAGTGTATGGGATAAGATATTATTTATGATAATAATGTGACTGCCCATCTTTGCAGGCATTGGGTTTGATTTCAAGAGGCCGTTGTCACAGCTAAGGGAAGTCCACCTGAGGCGCTACAACCTGCGGAGATCGGCATTAGAGCTGTTCTTCATTGACCAGGCACACTACTTCATCAACTTCAGGAAGGGGGTGAGCTAGACACACACTAACTGCTATACTGCAGGAGAAACTACAGTGGAACAGGATGGCCACAAGCACTTTGTGTTTTTATATTTGTTTTGGTTCTCCGACAGGTCCGGAACAAAGTCTACTCCAGGATCCTAGGTCTCAGACCACCCAATCTCTTCTACTTTGGTTCTCGCTCTCCTCAGGAGCTCTTGAAAGCCTCCAACCTGACTCACGTACGTCTGATGTGATGCTAGTATTTTCCATTTGTGCATTTTTCCATTTTTGCTGGTTGCTCGACTATAGTTTATTTTCATTTTTTTGTTTCTATTGCAGAGATGGGTTTGCAGAGAGATCTCCAATTTTGAATATCTGATGCAGCTCAACACCATTGCTGGTCGCACATACAATGATTTATCCCAGTATCCAGTGGTGAGTTGTTACAGAGCTAGCATTGTTTTGGTTTTGTTTTGTAATTTTTGTTTGTCTTTTTATTCTGTTCTGTTATTTGTTTTGTTTTGTTTGTTTGTTTTTTTCTCTTTTTTATTTTTTTTTTGTTTGGTTCTATGTTTTTCTGTTTTGTTCCGTTTGTTTTTGGTTTGTTTTTTTGCTTTTGTTTTCCACAACGCTTGTTCTATGCAGTCTCAGGCTGAATTTATGTACTTTATTTCATTTAGTTTTTCAGTCTTTGAATTTCATTTGAAAAAATAATTTATTATTTATGTTAATAAACCAAGATTTTTATAGATTTTTTTTAAACTGGGTGATTAATATGTATTATTAAAAAATGTGCTTCACATGTCTTCTTTTTTCTTCATGTGCATGTCCATATTCCCAGTTCCCCTGGGTGCTGTGTGACTACACATCTACTGAATTGGATCTGGAGGACCAAGCTGTTTTCAGAGATTTGTCCAAACCCATTGGTGTCGTCAACCCAAGACATGCACAGAACGTCAGGGAAAAGTGAGACAGTGTTAATGTCCTTTTTGCAGAATTCTCATTATCAAAGAATGTGTTGTTAAACTAGAAAATTTCAAAATGATTTATAAATACACTTAAATTTGTAAATAATAGCAGTATGTTCTATAATAAGATAATGCAGTGTAATGTAGAATCTTTGGAGGATTTAATCTGATTTTCTTAATGTCTTGTTGTTGTTGTTTGGTTAGGTATGAGAGTTTTGAGGATCCAACAGGCACTATTGATAAATTTGTAAATAATAGCAGTATGTTCTATAATAAGATAATGCAGTGTAATGTAGAATCTTTGGAGGATTTCATCTAATTGTCTTGTTGTTGTTGTTGGTTAGGTATGAGAGTTTTGAGGATCCAACAGGCACTATTGATAAGTTCCACTATGGCACACACTACTCTAATGCTGCCGGCGTCATGCACTACATGATCCGCACAGAGCCCTTCACCTCATTGCATATCCAGCTCCAGAGCGGCAAGTAAGACACACACTCACACACCACTGTAGTCATACTGCAAGCTAAAGCCAGGGCTGTCCAATCTTGCTCATGGAGGGCCACCTCTAGTTCAAACACACCTGAACCAGCTATTCAAGGTCTTCAGGATTACTAGAAACAGGAAGTTGTGTTGGGGCAGGCCAGAACTAAACTCTGCAGGATATTAACCCTTCAGGAGCAGGATTGGACACCCCTGCTCAAGTTTAAGGGTTTTTTTATTCATTTGGTCATACTGGAGACATTTTGTAAAGAAATGTTTTATGCGTTTATTCATTCCGACGATACCTGAAGTACAACTGGAAATTTGACTCTAAGTTAGTTTAATGGTTTTAATTCTCCATAAAACATGAAGTGTCCGTAGTGGAATGCAGATCACCAACACAACAAATTGTGAATATTCTGAATATAAATAATATTTTAAATATTGTAGATAAAATGTTATGTTTGTTGGCACTCCATAGTATTGACCACTAGGTTGCAGTGGTGTTTACTTGATGGTTTTCAAGTTATCATGCATATTGTCCAATGTTTGGGCTGCACTTACAAGAGTGATTGTGTGTGTGCTCAGGTTTGATTGTGCCGATAGGCAGTTTCATTCAGTAGCAGCAGCATGGCAAGCACGAATGGAGAGTCCAGTTGATGTGAAGGAACTCATCCCAGAGTTCTTCTACTTCCCAGAGTTCCTGCAGAACATGAACGGTCAGTGTGCCTCTCTGAAGCTTCTCAGTGATGAAAACTACCCTTGCATCAATTATGTTGGGTTAATGGATTTTGAACTGTATAAGTATATGTATATGTCATGTGTGCAGGTTTTGATCTGGGCTGCTTGCAAATCAGTCAGGAGAAGGTCAATGATGTGTTGATTCCCCCCTGGGCATCTTCGCCTGAAGACTTCATCAGGAAACACCGCAAAGCTTTGGTGTGGAAACAGACATACATACATACATACTAAACAAAACAATCAATTATTTTTGTAACCTTTAATTTGTAAATATGTTTTGTAGAATACAAAATACTATTAAAATACCAATACACTCCAGGGAGTGAATCAGATGTTTCAATTTCAATTTCAAACTGCTCCAACAAATTCAATTAATTTGTTAGACTATTCAAACTTTTAGAATGATCTGTGGAAGGGATAATTCACCTAAATTTTTTTTTAAAAATGTACTCATCCTCAGGCCATACACGATATGAATGAGTTTGTTTCTGCATCTTAAAAAAAAGATTTTTGAGAAATCTAGCATCACATCACTTGTTCAACAGTAAATCTCCTACAAGTGAATGGGTGCCATCAGATTGAGAGTGTAAACATCAGAATCTTGTAAAGTGAAATCTGCATTTTTGAAAGTAAACAAATCCATCATTAAGGTGTTTTAACTTTAAATCTGGCCAAAATACCAATCTATAATCCATAATAATGCTTCCTGTTTTGAACTCTTTATGTTTGTAAACGGTGCTTGATCTGTGCATATTTCTCACCTGATTCAGAAGAGATTACTTTTTCACTGGGTAAGCAATACTATAGATGGAGGACTTCTATTTTAGCCAAAAGCAGCACTTTAAAGTTAAAAACGTCTTATTGATTTATTTATTACAAACATGCAGCTTTTAACAAGATGTTTATAGATCAGTGGTCTCCAACGTGGTGCCCGCGTGGAGTCTCTGAGTCGCCCGCCGAGTACGTTCTATAAATAGCCTGAATTGTAATCTTTCATTTTTTTTTTATGATAACGTTATAAAATGAGAAAATAACTATTGGTGACATTTCATATACCATTAAAACATAATAAAATAATTCAATAATTTAAAATATTTAGAATCTGCACGTCTCTCTCTCTCTCTCTCTCTCTCTCTCTCTCGCTCGCTCTACGTCTCGCGCGCGCACCTCTCTGTCTCTCTGTTGTCTCTCTCTCTCTCTCTCGCTCGCTCTGCGTCTCGTGCGCACACCTCTCTTGTTCTCTCTGCGTAACGCGCGGCAGAGGAGCAGCGTTTTAATTTAGTTAAACACAGATATTATGTTGCTTTTCTAATTTTACATGCAAGTATGTAAAGTAGGGCTGCACGATGTGTCGTTTAAGCATCGATATCGCGATGTACGAATCCACGATAGTCACATCGCAGGATGTGCGATGTAGGCTGTCGTAGTTGATACGTTATTCAATAACTGTACGGGCCAGCTACTCCCCTGCCCTTGACAGTGTGATTCGCGGATTAATTGCACAGCTTAACCATCATAGAGTGAAAGTTTATAATTGACATGACTGAAAACCACATGCAAGTTTAACAGGGCAGAGAGAGAGAGCGCGGCGAGAGAGACAGAGAGAGCGCGGCGAGAGAGACAGAGAGAGCGCGGCGAGAGGGACAGAGAGAGCGCGCGAGAGAGACAGAGAGAGAGAGCGCGAGAGAGAGAGACAGGGAGAGAGAGCGCGCGCGCGAGAGAGACAGGGAGAGAGAGCGCGCGCGCGAGAGACAGAGAGAGAGAGAGCGCGCGCGAGAGAGACAGAGAGAGAGAGAGAGCGCGCGCGCGAGAGAGACAGAGAGAGAGCCAGAGAGAGAGCGCG
Organism: Carassius carassius; assembly: GCF_963082965.1. Taxonomy (NCBI): domain Eukaryota; kingdom Metazoa; phylum Chordata; class Actinopteri; order Cypriniformes; family Cyprinidae; genus Carassius; species Carassius carassius. Next base: position 15,064,107 of record NC_081769.1, read on the forward strand.
CGCGCGAGAGAGAGACAGACAGACAGAGAGTACATTAGAAGTACCATCAATGTTTATAGAACTGTATATGGATTTACTTTGCATGTAATTTTTTTTTCTTATGAATGTAAATGTGAATGTAAGAATGTAAGTGTGCTCACCCCATTTTTGTTTGTAAGAAAAAATATCGCAATATATATCGCAGAAAAATAAAATATCGCAATGTCATTTTTTCCCAATATCGTGCAGCCCTAATGTAAAGTATATCATTCAGTCACTATTTCATATTTATGCCGTTGTTCTTTCTCCCTTTGCCCCCGTGATTTTGTCTATATCGCGATGACCCCACATTTTTTAGGACAAAAACGCCTATTTTTAGGACAAAAAAACTTGTCTTATATTCGGGTATATATGGTAATTATATATTCAATAGTCATAATATTTAACAATATTACTGTTTGTTGTTGTATTTTTCAAAACTTGAAACTGTGTGTGTGTGTGTGTGTGTGTGTGTGTGTGCGCGCGCATGTGTGTGCCTATATCAAACAAGTAGCCCTCAAAACTATTTTATCCCTTCAGGGAGCCCTCACTCACAAAAAGGTTGGAGACCCCTGTTATAGATGGACTGGAGTTGTGTTGATTGTTGATGTTTTTTATATCAGCTGTTTGGGGATCATATTTGGGTAAACTACTCCTTTAAAAAGAATCGGCTCAAAAATTAATTTGTTTGTGAATCGGCCAACATTAGTGCAATGATTTCTGGATGCATCCAGCAAAGAAAACTGACACAATCTCTTTGTGTATCTCTGTGTTTAAAGGAGAGTGAGCATGTGTCTGCTCACCTGCACGAGTGGATCGATCTCATATTCGGGTATAAGCAGCGAGGACCTGAGGCAGTGGAAGCTCTCAATGTCTTCTACTACTGCACTTATGAGGGTAAGAGAGCTCTTATGAGTTCATATTAGTTTAAACATCTACCTTCATGGATAATATGACTGATCGTGGTCTGTTTTGGCTGTCAGGTGCAGTGGATCTGGACGCCATAGCTAATGAGACCGAGCGCAAGGCCCTTGAAGGCATCATCAGCAATTTTGGCCAGACGCCCTGTCAGCTTCTCAAGGTGGGACATCAGACAGATGTTTCCATCTCTAGTCAGCATAAACTTCATTTTATATGAGCTTCCAGGTCTGAAGAGTGTTATTTATATAGTACGATAGTAATGAGTAATATTTAGAATTTGCTTTTATTTTTGCTTTCAGCTTTCATTTTAGTAATCTTACGTGCTTTTGTAATTTATATTACTTTTTTTATATTGATGTTGATTTTGATTTCAGTTTTAGTTTGTGTCAAGTTAGTCATTTTAGTGCTTCAACTTCAGCTTATTTCAGGTAGTTGCCAAGGCAAGATTTTCCATTTCAGCTTTATTTCAGTAATCAAAAATGCATTTAATATTTTTTTTAAACTTTGTTCTGAAAGCATTTGTGTAATGTATTGTGGGTAATATGGCACAAGTGAAACCTCTCTGTCTAATTCAGGAGCCCCATCCTCCCCGTATGTCAGCTGAGAACGCTTTCAGGCGACAGGCCCGTCTGGACATTCTGCCTCCCAACCTTTTTGATCAGCTCACTAAACTCCGATCTTTTAAAGAGGTGAGTCCCAATTTATCTGTATTCAATTTGAACTGAATAGTATGCTGAAATGCAACTCTAAGTTGTTTTTGATGTTGCTTCATGTAGGTGGTGAGTGATGGCCTGCCTTTAGTCCAAGCCGTGGTGCCTAGAAATCAAACCCGCTCCTTTATCATCCCTGGCTCTGACATACTGGTGAGATTAATTCATTATTATATTCATTGTAATGTACTAATACTTGAATAAGATCAGAACCAATCTTGAGGATCAAGAGGGTCTGTGGAAGAGGGTTAGTACAGTTGTTCTCAACCATGGGGCCAGGGGCCACTAGGGGGCCTCAGCAAACTTTCAAGAGAGCCTTAAGATGACTTAAAATTATATAAAGACAAACAAGCATTTTTCCTAATACTGTTGAGCTAACTCTAAGAAAAATGCAGCCTATCACACTGAACTTAAGTTAACACAGCTAGCAACCGACAACTTAAAGGGATAGTTCAGCCGAAAATGAGAATTCAGTTTATTCGCTTCATTCGCGTGTGAAATTAGCTTCAATCGCGCATGAAATTCACTTCAGAACAGACTCGAATTCACGTCATGGGAGGGACTTCACGTCATGACTTCACACAGCATTATGATTTCAACCACCATTTATTCGGATAATTGTTAAAATATTACTATTATCGTGTCATGAATGTAGTTTTAAAAATATTTCACGTGAGAATGTAGTTGTTTTAAACTCAAATATGTGGTTTACTTATAAAGACAGCGCGTATTTCAAAATGTGTTTCGCCGATTTCAGAGAGGATCAGCTCCACGTGATCAGTGGGAGTTAAGTGATCATGTATCAGTCTAGAGCACTCTCTACTCAGCTAGTCCTTCTGACATTTGCCCCTGACTCTGATGTCTCTTTAGTGGTTAAACATAAAATATAATTAATTTTGGGTAAATTTAACAGGTAATCTTTGGTCTTTATTCAATTAATCTATTTCTTCCAAGCAAGATCCTTTTTATTCCTGTTTCTGTAAAAAAATAAAGAAGTATCATACAGCTCCAGGTATCCACATACAGCGACGATGACTTTGTCTTTTGATTGTTGCTCCAGATTTTCCCTCCACTCGCCACGTCATAACCATGTCACTACTAGAGCAAGCTCCTGATTGGTTAATGTGACACAAAATTTCGCCAAAGTTCAGATTTTTCAACTTGTGCGATTCGTCAAAACGCCTGAGATGCTCAATTCAAGCCACGTCTTTTGCGCCGCCTCATTTGCGCGAATCGCGCCGCAGGATGTCTATACGCGTTTTTGCATTGACTTAACATGTATATCAATCGCGCTAAATGCTTCTTTCGCATCTGGTCTGAACCCACCATAAGACCTTCATTCATCTTCAAAGCACAAATTAAGATATTTGTGATGAATTCCGAGAGCTCTCTGACCCTGCATAGATGGCAAGGATCCAAACACAATCAAGGTTCATAAACGTAGCAAGGAGAGCATTAAAATAATCCATGTGACTTCAGTAGTTGAAACATCATTTTACAAAGCTACGAGAGTCCTTTTTGCATGTAAAGAAAACTAAACTAACTTTATCCTCCTCAATAATATCTTCAAAATATCATCTTTTGTGTTCAGCAAAAGAAAATATTCTGAATATTTAATTTTTTTTGGATGAACTATCTCTTAACACACACAAAAAACAGACAATGTTATAATAATTTCCTTTGTTTTACAGTGATGGTATAAAAACTAATTCAGTTAAATTGAATTTTTTTTTTTGCAAACAACATCTAGTCTGTCTCGCTCTTAATAGTTTTCTCTCAGCATATATTTTAGGAAGTGGGTCCTTCACAGATTTGAGGGTTCCTGATCATTTGCTGAATGGCATTTGTCCTGTTTCAGGTGACAGTGAGTGACAATGGAATGATAGGCACTCATAGCTGGCTGCCCTACGACAAGAACATAGCTAATTATTTCACCTTCACCAGAGACCCCACTGTGAGCAACCCAAAGTAAGTTTGAACATGTACACATGTCTAAACACATTATATAATCATGTTCAGAGACTTAGTGATTTCATATGGTTTTCAAGACAAGAGGTTTTGATTAGGTACAAAGTTATTTTTATAGTGACAATATTGGGCTTTGGACAAATAATCAAAAACTTTATAGCAGCTTGTAAATAGCAGCTTTTTGACATTAAGCTCTGGTGGTTTGGCTGCTTTGGTCTCTATGAATGTTCTTCAGTCAAATTGGGTACTTTGTAGTTAAAGCTAATTTGTTTTGCCAAGCCTTTCTTGATGTTTTGGAGTGGTCTGCTAACATGTGTCGAATCTGATGGTTAAACACAACATTGATCTATTTCAAATGTTCTCCTGCTGACAAGTTTAGTCCCATTTGTTGGTACTGACCTTTTGTTTGATCTGTTTTTAGGACCCAGCGGTTCCTCAGCGGGCCGTTCTCCCCAGGGGTGGAAATGGGGTCCCAGGTGCTGGTGGTGTCCACTGACGGGCGTCTGCTGTTCAGCGGGGGGCACTGGGACTGCAGCATAAGGGTCACTATGTTAGGCAAGGCCAAGCTGGTGGGCAGGATCTGCCGTCACATAGGTGAGAAACGTCTGTCTGACACAGACATACCCAGATAGTACAAAGCCAAGGCGCAGCTGTAGGCATTGGAATGAGTTTGATGGAGCTGTTGAGCTGAATCCTAATTAAAATTAGCAGCTGTCAGATTTGGCAGAGATGTTTGATGAATCATTTGTTGCTGAAACAGAACCATTAACCCTTTAAAGCCTAAAGTATGATAAAAATGAGTATCACATTTGATACAAGAGGTGTTTATGACTCATTGGTTCAGTTGCTGGTATTTATATTATATATTACATACATAAATGCATATCTCCCAACAATATGTCATAGTAAGATGATATTTAAATGTTTATGATCAAATTTCTCTAGTTTTTATTGTGAGGGCAAAACTTAATGCGTTTCAGTGGAAAACTGTGTAAAGTTTACTTAATAAAAATCTGTAAATATTAGACCAATTTAGAGCTATTCTAAAAGGTATTTTACTTTCTAAAAAGTATTAAGGGCAGAACGCATGTAGTAGATTGTGTGCAACAAGTTTTCAGCAGAGTTTGGACCGTGTTGATAATTTAAAGGCTTTAGAAATTTGACAGCTCTCTCTCGATTTCAACTTCTCAGAAGATGTGTGGTGCAAATTGCTGATTATATAATGCATTTGATTATGAACAAATGTCCCGATGGCTGAATAATGTGTTTTTTGTGGGGTATAGATGTGGTCACATGCCTGGCTTTGGATCTCTGTGGTATCTACCTCATCTCTGGCTCACGAGACACCACCTGCATGGTGTGGCAGGTCCTACAGCAGGTTTGCTCACACAAAATACTTGTGCTTAGATTACAAGTTAATACAAACATAAAAGGGTGTGAAGGGTACATCTGTACCCATGAGCAGTCATTTAAATTTGAACAGAATGTACACTGTCATACAATAAATATATATTTTTTATGATGTTTTTACTTTTATTATGCAAGGGCACAAAAACATTGATCAGTAAAGTAACAGTAAAGCAGCGAATCAGCATATTGGAATCACTTCTGAAGGATCACGTGACACTGAAGACTGGAGTAATGATGCTGGAAATTCAGCTTTGCAAGCATAAGGATAAATGACATTTAAAAACATTTTCAGAAAAGAAAGTTATAGAAATAGAAAAGTTATTTTAAATTGTACTAATATTTCACATTGCAGTTTTTTCTTGAATTTTTTATCAAATCAGTGCAGACTTTCAAAAATATATATGTAAAAAAAAAAATGTGTACATACCCCAATAGTTTTGAATGGTAGTGTAAATAGCCAGGAATAGAAATCAGATGCGTCAAAATCATAGACTGTATAAAAACATGGCCGAATTGTCCATGACGTCACCCATAGGTTTCCGAAGAGCGTTTTTGAAGCCAAAAGTGGGTGAAGGTGGATAATCCCTCTCGGATAATTGAAAATGGGCAAAAAGGCGGGAGCTGGTTGCAGAAGCCACGCCCACCTAGTGCGACAGCAGTGGCAAACCACCTGTCACTCAAGTGGCCGCACCCTTAATTATGCAGAACATTTAAGGCTTAATATAATTTAAACGGATGAGTTATAAAAAAAATTCACACCCCTTACAGTTGTCATGAAGGGGAAAATTAGCTATATAGACCAAAATAATTTTTTTAACCAGGCTGTAAACATGTTTTTTTCTGCTCTAAAAGTGACTGAATCAGAGTGTATCTTTTACATGTAGGGTGGTTTCTCTAGCGGTCTGTCTCCACGGCCCGTGCAGATGCTCTGTGGACATGATCAAGAGGTCACATGTGTCGCCATCAGCACTGAATTGGATATGGCGATTTCAGGGTCAAAGGTCAGTTTAGATCAGACCATTTCTTAATTGTCCCTTCAGGAGTTACTACATTGCCATTAGGAATCATGAATCTCTCCGTTGCTCTCTTTTTCTCTCGTTCAGGATGGCACAGTAATCATGCACAGTGTGCGTCGTGGACAGTACCTGCGGACCCTGAGACCACCGTGTGAGAGCTGCCTTCCTGCCCCTGTGGTACACCTGGAGGTCGGCATGGAAGGGCACATAGTGGCACAGACTGTTACCGAGGGCCGCACTGCCGGAAAGGTGCTGACTGACAATGTTTGTCAAAAGAGAAAAGTGTTGTTTTTAGTTATTGTGAGAATGGAAATTAACATAAAATCCAATATTAAATAAAAAATTGTAAACCCAAAAATGCTTTATGTAAGAGCACTATTGCAATGCTTCTAAAATCTGGCCTGCACACCTGTTTTTTGGGGGGTATTTGATTGATTTATTTCTTTTTTGTGCCTGTAGGAGAAGTATGGACTGCATGTGTACTCTGTGAATGGCACTCTCTTAGCATCTGAGACCTTGGACGAGAAGATTTCAGCTTTGCATCTGGTGCCTGACTACCTCATCGTAGGCACACAACAGGGGAACCTTCACATTCGAGACTTGTACAGGTAAACACACCTCTAATGCTCATTTTACATGTACACCTTGTTTAAAAATTTGTAGATTATTATTATTTTTTTTTTTTAAAGAAAATAATATTTTTTTATAATTATACATTTATTTAGAGTGGACTTGTTGTATTAAATCCCATTTCTTCCACTGAATAAGAAATAAAAAGGTAATTGTGACTTTTTATTTGACAATTCTGACTTTTTTTCTCACAGTTGCGAGTTTTCATCTACCAATTAAATGTTTTTTTTTTTTAGAATTGCATGATAAAAACTCACAATCTTGTTTTTTTTCTCAGAATTGTGAGATATAAACTCATAATTGTGAGTAATAAAGTCAGAACTGGGTCATGTAAATTCACAATTGCGGGTTATAAAGTTAGAACTGCAGTACATAAACTCTGTTGCGGTATATAAAATCTTTTTTTTTTTTTTTGCAATTGACTTTTTTTTCCTCACAATTCAGTTTATGTCTCGCAATTCTTATTTTTTTTTTCTCAGAATTATGAAATATAAACTCCCAACACTTAAGTCAATTGTTTCTTGCTCAATACTGATTTTATAACACGCCATTGTGAATTTAAATCTCACAGTTCTGAGAAAAAAGTCAGAATTGCGAGTTTAAATCATGCAAATCTGCGGGAAAAAAAGGTCAGTAAAGCCTTTTAAAAATAAATGCTGTTGTTGTGAATTTTATATTTCTCCAATAAATCAACCGTTTTGTACATTCATAATAATAAGAAATGTTTCTTTAGCAGCATTTTAGAATGCTTTCTGAAGGATCATGTGACACTGAAGACTGAAGTAATGGCTGCTGAAAATTCAGTTTTGCCATTAAAGGAATAAATTAAACTTGAATAGAAAATAGAAAAGTGTTTTTTTGAAAATTACAATAATATTCAAAAAAATGTTTTTGATCCGCAGCCTTGGTGAACACAAGAGACTTCAGTAGTTCTGGCGTACAGCTGCTCAGCTTAGCACGACCTGTTTGATCATATTCTTTGATATTTTTTCCCATTGTTGTAGATGCATTCTTAATAAATCCTTTGTGTCATCACAGTAAATCTTCAGCAGCTGGGTCCATATTTGCTTCTCATTCCCAAGCCTCTTTTTCTCTGTCTTTGCGTGTGTTTAGTTTGAATCGGGCTGTTGCGCCCTTGGCCCTGAAGGTCCCTGTGCGCTGTGTGTCTGTCACGAAAGAGAGCAGTCATATTCTGGTGGGCCTGGAGGATGGCAAACTCATCGTGGTGGGAGCAGGAAAACCAGAAGAGGTGAGCTGGAGAGGTTGCCAGCAGGTTTTTACTGCCTGTATAAATTCCATGCTGCTATACTGTTATTAGTACATCATAATGCTAATAGGCACAATTTACACCTAGAAAAAGTATTGATTTTTTAAATTGTTTACTTTTACATTATAAATGTAAGAATTTAAAAAACAGCATATGTACTAAATGTCGAGGAAACAGTAAAAAATTACTTTAAAATAAATTACTTTTTAATTTATATATATATATATATATATATATATATATATATATATATATATATATATATAAATGAATCCATGCAGACAACAACTGATGAGTAGAATCAAGTTCCCTTCCTGCGTTTTTTGATTTTTTAATAATTTGTTACTCTCAGAAGTACACAGAAGTGCTGAAAAATAGACAAGTCGCTACTGCTGTTACATACTTCTGTGAGGTTATAGTGTTATTAGTTCATTATAATGTTGATAGGCACATTTATATGCTATTACGTGTTACAAAGTCAGAAATGTGAATTTATCTCGCAATTCTGACTTTATGTCTGATAATTGTGAGCTTTTAATCACACTGTTCTGACTTTGTAACATACAACTGTGAGTTTCTATCACGTAATTCTGAGAAAAAAAAAGTCGGAATCATGAGATAAAATGTTGCATTTGCTTTTTTCGTTTTTATTCAGTGGTGGAAACGAGCTTCCATCATGAATATGAATAGAAACAGTGAAAAAAATAAATAATAAAAAACTATTATTATTCAAAATATACAATTATTGCTATTATTAATTGTTAGTTCTTTAATTTATGCATTGTTAAAGTGTGTTTTTAAAATGTGCATGAGGAAATTAATATTAACCAAGATTAAAAAATGCTAAAAATATTAAAAACATTATTGTCATCATTGTAAACTACAATGGAAGCCTGTTTCCGCCACTGAATAAAAAATAAAAAAGGTAACTGAATTTTTATCTCATGTGTGATACGAACGTTGTTATGTCAGAATTGTGAGACATAAACTGGACTTTATAACTTGTAATTGCAAGTTAATATCTCACGGTTTTGAGAAAGAATATCAGAATTGTGAGATGTAAACTCGCTATTGCGAGAATTGCAGAATAGAATAGAAAGTCGCAATTACCTTTTTTTTTTTACTTTTTTTATTCAGTGGCAGAAACGGGCTTCCATAAACTACTGTATCATGTTACCAAAAAAAAGAGGTCACTCTCTCTTTGTCAAAGATGTTAATTTATATGTAACTTATGCGTTTAATTTTTTACTTGAATCAGCTATTTTTTAAAAATTCAATATTTAAACCTTTCTCCTAATTCAGGTGCGGTCTAGGCAGTTTTCCCGCCGACTGTGGGGCTCCACACGCAGAATCTCCCAGGTGTCCGCAGGAGAGACTGAATACAACCCCGATGAGCCTCCTGCTAAATGAGCCCGTGTGCCTTCAGCAAACACTGTGCATCCACAAGAGACGAGAGCATGAGCGCTCCTGCACCACTCGTCCGCTTTCCTGCCCTCCTGAAACAGAGAGCTTGGAAACAAGAGTTAAGGGAACACAAGTGGTGAACATCCAAATGTGCACTTTTATACAAAAAGGGAAAAGAACATTCTTCTCGAAAATGCAGTGATTTATACTGCATTTGACAGACAAACATTCCAAAGATTTTTGATCAGGCGAATCAGGCAGTCGTGTTGACGGCTAAGACTGAACTTTTTAAAAGCAGTATGTTCTGTGCTGTGAATCCCAGACTGTCTTCTCACTGGCTGGAGCTCAAGGCACTGTGGCTCAGTGTGATGGACTTCGTCTCTGTCACTGAGTGACTAACCGTCATCACCTGAGCCGTTTTATAATGTAGTAGATCTTCTTCTGCTGATTTTCGCTTTTGTACACTGGTACCCCATCTGACACTTGAAAACCTTCTTATATTAAACAATGTCATCTATGACATCTACAGGCACCGACAGAGTCATTTTAGCTCTGTGCATGTACAGTATGTGGGTGTGGGTGTTTGTATTGCTTTGCACGGTTACTTGCAGACGCTTTGTATAATGCAGTAATTAATGTGACGCCTAAATTAGAACAAGATCCTTTCGCTGTTTTTTTTTAATGATGTGAAGCGCTTTGAGCCCTATTAAGTCTCGAGACTTAATTCAGTACCTCTGGTGCCTTAAAATAGGTCAACATTAGAAATGTCCATAATTATGATTGATTATGACATGAAATATATTAAAGGGGTAGTTCACCTGAAAATGAACGTTTTGTCATCATTGACTCTCCCTTATGGTTCCAACCCTGTATGATGGACTTTCTCCTGAAAAAAGAAAATTATAATGTGTATATTACATTTTCATATATTATATTTTAGTTTTCGTTAGTTGTTTTTTTGTGATTAAAAATAAACATTTGGAACAACATGAGTGAATGATCACAATCTTAATTTTGGGGTGAACCATCCATTTACTCAATTAGGTTCTGCTCATAAAAAGCTTTTTTTTTCAATATTGGCACACATTTATCTCTTTCGCACTGTGTAAATCTTTCATATTCTGTTATATATTATACATTATAAAAGGAAGTGCCTTTCCTGTTATGGATTTGCACAGCCATCACAAAAATCCTCTTAAACGTGAATACGAGCGCACTGATGTGTTTGGTCTTCCACTGTAGGGCATTTCTAGCATATAGCGCTTTCTAAAATCGGCATAAAAGCGCTTTTAGCTTCTTTTCACATAATAGTTGCGAAACGGTTTCAGCTCATCCTCACATGCCGCTTATTAATATGCTGTGATTATAAACTCATTTACAAAAAATCTCAATCTTAACAGGAATTTATCCATTTTGAACTCCGCAGAGTGCCTCAACTATGTTCTTCGCTGTAATTACGAAAATATTTGTAATATGTGAACCATACACCAGCTAGTCTTAATTGTCCTGTGAATGTGTTCATTGGCTCGGGCCATAATTCTGTCTATGTTTCCACTGGAATGTTTTGTCTAGATGTGATGTTTTTTTTGTTTTTTTTGCTCTTGACGCACTGAATGCTTTGAAAGCTGTACTGTGTGAGTGGTGTCTGTGTGACACATGGGTATTGGGGGGGCGGGGGGACAGAGGACACATCTGGCTGGCTTCTCTGGGATGGTTGCGTTAATTCTGCTGCTCTGCGCTGGATAGCAAAGCCAGCAGAGAAACTGAAGCACCGAGCACAATGGCCAGCAGTTATACACTGTTTAAAGGAATAGTTCACCTGGAAATTATATATATTTTTAGTGCTGGGCAATGATTAATCGCATCTAAAATAAAAGTTTTGTGTGTGTACTGTGTATTATTTATTATGTGTATATAAAGACACACAGTATACATTTTGAAACTACATTTATTTATATTCATATAGTTTATATTATGTAGAAATATATTTAATATATAAACAACATATTTTTCTTAAATATATACACATGACTGTGTGTGTATTTATATATATATATATATATATATATATATATATATATATATACACACAAAATATACATAGTACATGCATATATAAGCACAAACATTTTTATTTTGGATGCGATTAATCGTTGCTCAGCACTAACATTTTCCCCAGTATTTACTTAACCTTTGTGTTGTTTTGTTCATGTTCATGAATAATGATTTAAAATTCTGCACTCGAAGCTACTGTATGAGTTCAGAAGTGAAATATCGAGAAGTATCTTAGATCACTTTTGAAGCTTTAGTCAACATTGAGTTCAATTACATGAATGAGAGCAACCAGACCAAATCTTCGAAATCCTTTTTTTTTTCATGAAAAAAGAAAAAGACATACTGGTTTGGAGTGACATGATGGGGAGTAAATGATGACTGTTCTAATTTTCTTAAGTGAATTATTTCTTAAAAATAACATCCTCTGTCCTCTGTATCACGTTCCTTCATAGTTCAAACACTGTCTCTGAAATTATTACTGTAAGATATCTTAAGGGATTTTTAAAAAATGTGTTACTTTTCACTGTTTCATCGCTACACACACACACAAACCCTTGCACACACACTCTCTTGTTTGAGTTTTGTCTTGAAGTTCCAAAAAAAGAATTTCATAGGAAACTGAAGCCAGAAGAGCTTAAATCCTGTTTTTATGAAATGCTTATGACTAAACCTCTCCACGATTCTCGTTATGCAGTAACTATGATGTTGTCGAACAGGATGAATTATGTTAAGCCTCATGTCTGTTCGAACAAATAATGGCTTCAAAAGAGATGTAAACAGCCATTCTCTGTTGAACGCATTCTGCCCATTTCTGTTTCACAGCCTTCCTGTCTGAGTGAGTGATGGGACTGTGTAAATGTAGATGGTTTCTTTTAATTAAATATATTAGTCCATATCGGTTGACTTGAGTTGTGACTTTTCATCAGTGTCCTTTTAGGCTCATTTAGATACTATTATAGATTTTATTGTAGTCATATTTATTATTTTATATATGTCTATTTTTAAATATGTGGGTCTTAAATTCTTAATTCACACTTCCACAAATTAAGGCCTAAATATTGTTATTATATGTACTGAAAAATATCTTCCTGTCAGTATTTTTGAATCAAGGTACGTCACCTGAGTTTTAAATGTAACAAAGCCTTGATTTCTGAGATGTTGAGCAAAATTAAGTCAGTTTATGCTTAACACAAGAACATTAGGGAATGAAACTTGTTTTCCCTTTCAATTAATTGTCTGAGAACTTTGAAGACATTTATGTTTATTGACCATACTGACATATTGTGTTCCATTCAATTTATCTTTTAAATATTCTTGACTGGGTCCTAAGTCTTAAAAGTACCTTCATAAATCCTGCGAAACCCTGTATATAGTTTTTTATTCATTTTAATCTCAGTCATGGATATTTTAACACATCAAGTTCAATTAAATGATGCTTAAAAGCAGGTTGCATGTCTTTTCCTTTCTCAAATCAAGTCTGTTTCTCTCTCCCTCCTCCTGTCCTGACGTGTTAAAACCTATTAGAGTTGAAGAGGTCACAGTTACACCACATTTATCTGAGCAGGGAATCCTTTGATCTCCCGATGGGCCGAACATCCTGTTGGCTGACCCATAAACACCCCAAGGGGTACGTTTGAGTGGACGACGTGGAAGGGGGGTCGGCTCTGGCATGGAGGGATGGAATGCGCCTCTTCCAGTCGCTACATGCAGCGGGGAGAGAGGAGATGGGACGAGCGGGTTATGGTGGCAATTCGGCTCTGATCTGTTTGGTTAACAATGGGAGGAGGGCTTGACACCTTGCCCTTAGAAGAACCAGGCATCCCCCACCCCCAAAAAGAAGAGACCGGGGGAAGGATGGGGGTTAAAACGTCCTGACAATCACTTGCTGTCTGGGTAGTCCCTGAACCACAACAACCTGCAAACAACCACAAAGCCCCCAGTCTCCCCCAACCCCCTTATCCCATCTCTGCGTTGTCAGGCCATGGAATCGTTTTCCATCAAAGTTTTATTATTTCTTTGTTGTGATCTTCAAATTCACACTTTGGTAACAGCTTGCCAAAGTCTTTGCATCTCTGGAGCCTTTGTCCCTGCAGTTTTCTGTTGACTAAGAAACAGAGATTGAAAAATGTAAAAACTTGTTAATGATATTGTTAATGACACAAGACATGGGTGTTGGCATGTGTTTAATTTATTTAAAAAAACAGTTCACACTAATAGCGATAACCATAGCGATAACTATACAATATCTTTTAGACGTTTCTATAGTGCCCACACCAATGAACCTTCTGTTTATTAATGAACAGTAACGTTCTGTTTATTATAATTAAGCACTTTGTGGTTTTGTCAGGTCGTCTGTTATTTTAAGTGCTCAGACTCTTCTGGATTCTAACTGGCTTTTTACTATAGGGGGGGGGGGGGGGGGGGTGATGCACCACCTGGATGATGCGAGGGCAGTCATATTGCGCCAGGACGCCCACCACACACCAGCTTACTGGTGGAGAGGAGAGAGTGATGAAGCCAATATGGGGATGATTTAGAGGCCATGATGGTCAGAGGACAATGGGCAAATCTGGGTTACACCTCTACTCTTGTCTTCATTGTACAATAACATTCCATCGCTTTATTATGTGTGTCTGTCACTTTAATTGCTAGAGTTGGAGAGATTCTTATGGGCTGGCATGTTTTATCATTCATCAGCTGGAAAAATTGTTCTGAAGGGATTCCAACAACATCACTTCTTTGTATCGTTACCATTGTAGTTGTGGTTAAGACTATCTCATAGAATTCAAGCCGTTATTTAAACAGTTTACTTTTTTTTCGTAGCCTCATGGGATAGTAAAACATCCACCAGATTCCCACTTTGAAATCTCCAATACATAATTGGTCCTCTCGTACTGTTTTATAAATAAATTCATGCTTATTTTGCTTACTATTTTCTATAGACCTTAGTCAATTGACATATTAAGTTTAACACAAATGAAAACGAGACTTTGGGGGATAGACATTTTTAAAGTGGCACACGCGTAGATCACATATTTTTACAACACACAACTTTCAAAATTGTTTTATGACTGCTCTGATCTACAAAATTTTTTTATTTTATTAATTTGTTTATTTATTTATATTTTCCCCCAGAAAGATGTTTTGTCACCTGAATAATCTGTTAAACAATGTACAATCCATTAAACACACAATGCACTTCTATCCACGCAGCCTCATTTTCATTCCTGTCAAAAATTAAATATGGCACTTTTTATTAGCTTAGACCTGACTAAGGTCTGTATGGGGAAGTAGTATGACAAAGGTAAAATCTGTTTTTAGTTTTTTTTATTTTTTTTATATATAAATGATTATAGATAGCTATTTAGTTATCATTTGTTTGCTCCTAGTTCTATTAAATACAATATATAATTGAAATACAAAAAAAAAATTTAAGTAGTAAATTGTACAGCCTACTAAAGTTAATTGAAAAAAATAATAATAAGATACAAGTGAAACACTTGTGTAGTGTAAAATAAAAAAACCTTAAGTAGCCTAAATCTACTTAAACTGTATGTTAGATAATTTTATCATGTTTATAAAACATATAAAATAACCTAGATCAAACAAAAACAAAACTGGATTTGTTCCACAAACATTTAAAGTCATAGCTTTATTCATTCCAGTTATTTTAGTGGAAACTGGTTTCCATGTAAATCTGTAAAAAGTTATATCTGAGGTTTACCTAATGGCCTGTATAATTCTTAAAATCAACATAAAAATGTGAACAAACTGTCAGCAAACGTAGAAAGATAAGTCATAACTCTTTAAACTGGCAGGGCATCTTCAGTAAAGAAGCTCTCTTTAAGGGGTGTTATTTACTTTAGCAGCTCTCTACTCACAGATTCAGTCATTAAGGGTTTTTGACACCATGAACGAAAGGAAAGAGCGAAACGAATCGGCGACGAATTAATTGAACACCATCTCTGCTTGACTTTATCCCGTTTCTTCGCGGTCATTCTTTGAAGCGCTATGATCATTGTATGCGAGGGAAGTCTCCATTTGTTTCTCTCTGAAGTCTGGAGACGCCATGCTGAGTTTTACGACGTTACTCAAAACCCCCTCAGATCTGAAAACTTAATCCACTAACTTGTTTCTCTCTCTCTCTCTCTTTATCTCAAATCCCCAACTGAAACCTCGACCGGGCAAAATGGGCTTTTAATCTGTTCTATTAAATATAACCACAGTAGGCCCATCCGTCCAAAATGTCAGTGTTACTGCACTTACTGTACTAACCTACATATTTTAGCAGAACATAGCAAAAAGAAAACAAGATGACTTTTTTATGCCAATACCATATTTTTAAGTACTTGTGTAACACTGGTCTGTTCTATTGCTGATATGGCCATGTAATAAATGAGCACTATAACTATTTCCCCACAAGAATGGAAGCTCTATCAGCTTTTCTGCCTCGCGCTCCAGTCTGTCCAATCACAGAGCTCCTGCGAGGCGCTACGCTCCAGTCTGTCCAATCACAGAGCTCCTTCGAAGCGCTACTCTTCAGTCTGTCCAATCACAGAGCTACTGCGAGGCGCTGCGTTTATCTAGGGGCTGCTTTATGTCCACCCCCTTCAGCAAAAGCTATTAGTATTTAGTCAACAGCTGACCGTGACCAAAGCAGCAGTTGAGAGAAGAATCAGCACTAACTAGCAGATTTCATTGTTGACAGACAAAGAGATGATGTATTGATGTTTTGAAGCTTCATACGAGGATTATCCGTAGTTTATTTACTTTTGCAACATACAGTTTGACACTGGAGATCTCTGAGAAAAATCTTGTGTGTGAAGAAGACTGTTTAAATCTGTGGAAGAGAGTACCAAACACTTTGAACGTGGACTTTATATGTCTTATGTTTATGCTTTGTGGTTATGAACATTAGTGGGTTTTGAGCACAAGAGACTCGTTGTATTATACCATCCCAAACACGGAGGAAAACTGCTTAAGATGAAGGGAGCAATGGCAGCACTTCAACTCGGTTTGTGGATCTTGGCAGTAAAGGTGAGTAAGACTATTCTTTATTCTATTTTATAGTATTTTATATATGACATTTAAACTCGTAAGTTTGTTTAATTATTATTATTTTTATTTGAGTTCGTGTGGCTGTAAACAGTTTTCACTGTTCATATTTTCCAACTTTACTAAGTCTTTCCAGTTGCTTTTTAATTAGCCTACAGGAGGGCGTTGTAACACTGTGTTTTACGTCTGTAAAGTGTATTTCTTTCGCTATGTATCTCACATTTTGATATAGTTTTTCCATGTCTGCTTCAAACTGAAATACTTTAGAAATTTAATGTCAATTAATGTAAAGTTCAGAAAAGTGTGCTGTTGTTACCACCTACTCTTTGTAACACTAATAGTTTATCGTGGTAATTAAGTTTACTTGTTCAAAATAATTAAACTACACCCACCCTTATTTCATTTTAAAAATTTTTATTGAAACGTAGGACCTCTTAATTCAAAACAAATTAAAAATGCAAATAAATTCTGAGACAAAAAAAAAAAAAATCAAATGTCTCTAAAACTAACAGACCGAGATTTATTTTGGCAAGTGTGGCATTTAGAAATGCATTGGATAGTGTTACAAGTGTTGCAATTAATGTTAAAGTATCACGTTAATCAGGAGAATCTGATTCAGATGACACCTCTTTCATTTAGCATTCTTTAACATATAATTTTTTATATATATATAAATCTGACACTGGTGGTGTTTATTTTTCTTACCTCAAAATAGCTTGTTTCGAACTTTGTTAAACTGAAGGTGTTTCAACTCAACTGCATTACAACACTCCGCATTCTCCGCTAGAATGTGTCTAGAAGTAGCATATAAGTCTGGCAGGGATTCCGTATATGACTGATGATATATATTTTTTTCTTGCAAACGTGTTGTATTATGCAGAATATTATTTTTTGATACTTGTGTGTATATTATGTTCCTTTTATAATAAGTTTTTACACTGCTTATTGCCTGGCACAAAAGTAAAGTGGTCAAGGACAGGAAAGTAACAACCTTTGTCTCTTAGGACCTACATAGCACAACTTCTGTGTTTTTTTTTTTTAAATCACATTGATTCAGTGTAATATCCTGATTTTGTTCACAGGGAGTTTAAAATGCTCAATATTTACTATCCAAATGGAAAGATATCTCATCATATTTTCCAAATTACAAATTATGCTCCAAGAAATACGCCCTGCAGATGTCATCGCAGAAACAAATGGCCTTGTCATTTATTCTTGTTAAACCAAACACCAAAAAAAAGGCTGCTTTGTCACTCCAAATTAAAACTGTAATTCGCAAAGCAACTGGTTTGTCTGTTCTGCCACTTGTTACACAAAATGCAAACGATGAACATTTTTCCTTGATGATTCTGCACTCTTTTCAGGTCAGTGGTAGTTAATGCATTAAACGCTACTGGCCTGATCCAGATCCATGTCTCCTGGTGTGTTCAAACAGCCCCCCCCCCCACGTCTGTTGGTTGATAGGCAACCACAGCTTAAGAACTTCTGGGGCCCGGGATATCCGGAGCATTGTAATTATCATCATTTTCTCTTGGTCTGTGGAGAGCGAGGGGGTACAATTTGCAGCTCAGTAATTTGACTTTCCATTTAGCCACATCACTTTACTTCTTTCGGTGGGGGCTGAATCGCGGTTTCCTCTTGAACTCACAACCTCATTTTTTTCTTCCTTCTCTCTTGTTCCCGGCTAATTTTGATAGAGAAGCCCACTGTCTCTGGTGGCAGACTGACACTTTTGTAAATAGTCTTGAAGTTCTACAGGCCCGAGGCCATGTTTAGCCTGCCGTTTAAAGTGTTCTGACTCCTTTGTAAAATGTATCTTCTGCTACTGTTGGCTGCAGTGAGATAAGATAGCGGTCAGCCTCTAGCTCAGTCCCAGTTGGATGTCTATGGTTGTATGTTTGGATGGTGGGGGCGAGGGGTCAATCACTGTTGCCTCCTGGGGCTCTTGGATCCTTTCATGTTCTTATCATTCTCTTTCCAAACTCACTCATGTGCAGCAAACATGCTCGTATATTATATTGTACAGCAGTGGACTACCCAGGTGGAAAAAACAAAACAAATAGATTCCACCCAGTTGATTGATAACATTTATAGCAAATGTTGTTTGAAGTTTACGTATGGCAGTGTATAATTAAATACTGATATTCATACATTTTTCAGAACAAAAACCAGAAGATTGCATAAAGCCAGGTTCAAAATTCTTGTTTCGCTTAGTTGACATGTTAAGAGTTTTTCACAGTTGGGATTTTGGATATACTGTATTATATATTATTTGAAAAATATTGTATGTATATATATATATATATATATATATATATATATATTTTTTTTTTTAGAGAAGATTGTCTTTAGAATATATTTTTTAATTGAAAACTATAGATGCAATAAGTGCAATAAAATTATTTGGATGCTGTCTTTCTGCTTCTCTGAACGAAGACATGTTATTAAAGCAAAATATGCTGAAATGAATGAAAAACTTTTTTTTTCTTTTTTGTCAGTAGTGTCTTGCCTTAAAAGTTTAGTTTACCCAAAATGGAAATTCTGTGATCATTTATTCACTTTCATGTCAATCCAAACCTATCTTTGTTTCTTCTGGGAAACACACAAGACATATTTTGAAATGGTTCCGGACACTTTTGACTTGATAAAAACAGTTGAGACATTATTCCAAACATCATCTTTTGTGTTCTACAAAAGAAAGTTATACGTAAGGATGTACTTTTTCATTTTTTGATGAACTATCTTTACAAAAGATTGCATCATTCAGCAAGTGTGTGTTTGTGGGGTGTGTTTGACCTCAATTTTGGGAACCAGTCAACAGTAACTGTGGCATCCAGACTGACATTGTCCCTCAGAGGAGGGAACGAATAGTTTGGGTAGATCAAAGATGTTTTGTGTGAAGTGGTGTCATTCAGATGCATTGTGTGGAATCAGCACTTAGGCTGGAAGTGTCTGTAGTGTTTATGCCCCCCGCCCTCCCCTCCTCTGAGCTCTACATTCCTGCCTCTGCCCAAATGTTTATAGGTGATAAATCATTTGTTTGCACTTTGTACATTCCATTTAGCTAGACTTCAGTACAAATTATATAGTGATATATTGTTATCGAGGATGTTAAGATCCCCCTTAGCTTTCTATGTTTGGTGAGTATTAAACACCATATTAGGAAACTGACAAAGAAAATTCCAAAGATACAGCTCAGAAATTGCTCAGACTCTGTGCCTTTTATTATGCCACAGTCGACCGCTTCCACTTCTTCCAGTCATGCGCATGTGGGGTAAAGCATCGCTGTTTTATCATACTAGATACATTTGAAAGTTCTGTTATAATGCTACTCTGTGGTTGTCACCTGTCTAATAAAACGCATGACATATTAAAGCTTCTTTGGTGTTTCCATGTTTTCTACAAAACAAAACAGGAAATCGAAGGGTTATGACATCATTGGCAGACGACACAATGACACTGTGGACACGGTCCATGTCAATAGTTAAAATTGCTTATTTCTCTGGAATTAAACATTCTGCAAAACATTTGGGATAATGCAAGTACACACATCAGCAAAATATATAACACTGTTCTAGTGGTTATTCGATATTTGAATAAAATTATTTTCAGTTTTGTTTAAGATAATTAAAGCAACAGTTTTTAAATAATGAAAGAATATGTAAAAGTATGGTATTTGGGGAAAAACGTGCCCCTGCCGCTGGGGCTAAAGGCACACAGTAATTAACATGAAAAGTAATAGATGGCTGACTTTTCCATTTGTTGACAGGCATGGTTAGATTCAGTTGGTAAATATCATATATTATGTTGAGTGTCCATATTTGAGATAATCACCACATTTAGAATGAAACCATCATATTTAAAACATTATATTTATGATTATAATATAATAAATATAATTTGTAGTTACTACTGTAAATGTATATTTAACTATTGTTGGATCTCCTTCAAAACTTTCAGAATCTTTACTTATTAAAATGATTTAATATTATATTTAATATTATATTTTTATATTTTATTTTATATTTATGTTTTAATGACAGTATATTTATTGAACACACATGTATTTTTTTTTTTTTTTAAAAAGCTGTACAAACTTTGCTGTGGGTGTTTGTTTGAAAGTGAATGTTTTTAACAAATAATATCTTAGACATTATTGAAAACATTATTTTTGTTTAAGTATTTGCATCAATGCCGTGTGTCTTTTACACTGTGTGTGGGGTAAAAGGCCCTTCTTGCCACCTCATTATAAGATTTTTAAACAAAATAAACGAATGATTTTTTTTTCACACAAAATCTGTCGCTCCGTTAATGCTCAATACAACATATATATTTTTTCTGCAATTATACATTTTAGGCACAGTGAATAGCACATTTTATCTTAAGGTGAGCCTTTAGCTCAGTTGTACCCTATATAATTCAATTAATATTTGATGGTAAATTACATAAAATTATTTATCAAAAATCATATTGTGAAATATTATTAAGATGCATACAATTTAAATGTTTTTTAGTGCTGGGCAACAATTAATCGCATCGAAATTTTAAAGATTTTGTGTACATAATATGTTTGTGTGTACGGTGTATATTTATTATGTATATATAAATACACACACATGCATGTACAGTATATATGAAAGTACAAATGTGTTTTTATAATAAATATATTTATATAATCTAAATTATATGAATATAAATATAAACATGGATATTTAAAAAAAAAAAAAAAAAGACTTTTGTAACATTCTGAATGTCTTTACTGTCACTTTTGGTTAATTTAATACATCCTTGCTGAATACATATATTTATATTTCTTTCAAAATAATTCTTACTGAAAACTGACTTTTGAATTGTAATATGTATTTATTAACTTGTTTATTTATTACTTTAAGTACCACATACTACCCATAATTCATGTTTGTGATCGATCAGTTTTGGCTTTTTACATGGCAGATTCTTAAATGTTTAAATTTGGTCTCTTTCAATATTGATTATTTAGTTACTCAACTCTTTATAAACCATGGAAAGGTGTATCAAAGCAAACTGTAGTGGCTTAAATGCAGAAAGAAGCTGCTCTTTTTACCTCCAAAGTGAAGGTTGTTGCCCTGTGGCCGGCTGTGTACAAATGTGAATTAGTGTTTCTATGAGATTATGAGTGTGTGCGCTCGTTCAACAGGTTTACACACGCTCTCGTCCCAACAGAGATCAGAGAGAGACATCAGAGAGGCTGTGTGGGTTTTGCTTTCCCTCTTTGGAGGAGCTTTACATGTTAGGCATCTGTTGGCTCTTGTCAGAGCCCCAGGGGGCAGTTGTGAAGGGGAGGGGGTGTGTGGGGGTAATTTTCCTAAACATATGCATGCTGCAGAACTGACCTTCTCTATCACACCTGCAGAGCTGAGGGGGACATCAAAGTCTTCTGTTGCCCAAACACACACACATCACACCTTTCCCTGAGGTCCCGAGCTGCACTGGTGTCCCCACTGCTGATCCGTCTGTTTGAAATGGGTGCGAATACACAACGTTACATTTCCATGAGCAAGGAATTTTTTTAAACATCTCTCATTTTTGATATGGTTTTGTTATAATGTATGAAAGGGTGTGTTACGCTATTTACACACAGATTGGAGTGTTAAAGTCACAAGGACTTTTGAAACGCACTTCTGGCTCTCACAGGAAACCCTGTGCAATTAAAATGCCTAAACCCCACTTAAGGCGAAATCACAGGGAAATGTGTGTGTAAGTGTTTTAAAGAGAACAACGTGCCCCACATATGTCAGTGTTTGGACTGCATGATATGGCAAGTTCTCCTACAAATTAAAGGTTGTGGACTTACGAAGTTGCTTGAATGTGCATCAGACTTATAAAGTTTTGAACTTTGTAATTTTTTCCCTATAACGCCGCCCTCCATAATAAAATCCGATAATTGTTTCTTATCATTTTTGGGGTGCTTATTCCAAAAATAGTTTTCGTTTTGCTCTAGAATGTCACAAAAATAGGATGTGAATTTCAGAGCATTTTTGATTTCGACCACCACTCGTGAGGTGAAGTAGTCTTGGTTCATTCCTTAATCACCAAATAAAACTGCCACAAAGACATGAGTCCTACCTTACTCTGAGCCATGATACAATCTTTGGTTCAATTCTTAGCTGATTTTTAAACATGACCCAGGCAAGATGTTTTCGGCTGCATCTATAGCTGTAAATCAATAGCTGTATATCAGTTTAAAAATAAATAAAAATAATTATATATATATATATATATATATATATATATATGTGTGTATGTATATATATATATATATATATGTGTATTGTGTATATATATATATATGTGTATGTATGTGTGTGTGTGTGTAAAGTTCATTGACATTATTTTGAATTTATATTTATATTTCTCACTCAAATTATAAATGTTTTATATTTTTTGTTGTCTTTTTTGCCATTTAAAAGACAAACTTTTAATATTTGACTGCTTTTTGTTATATATACATTACGTAATATTAAGCCTATTCTACAAATCTTTTTTTTTTTTTTTTTTATGTGTATGGGCTGTGAATCGTTATACCATAAATCCCCATTTATATTGTTTTTATGGTTTTGAACTTATTTCACACAATATTTGTATGTAATTCCCAAGCTGAATATCAATATATCTTCATGTTTCTGTTATATATTGAGACTGAGAGAGAGCTTGAAAACTCTTAAAATTGTCTTTTGAGTTACTAAGATCATATTTATGCTACAAATTGCATGCAATTATTAAGACTAATTTGAATTTGGCTTGTGTGTTTTGCAGGTGGCGTTTGGCAAGGTCTGTATCAGCGAGCAGTTTACAAAAACAGGCGCATGTTGCAGCATGTGTGCTGCGGGCACTGGTTTGGTGAGCAGCTGTGGTCAGGAAGACACCAAGTGTCAGTCGTGTCAAGATGGTGAGTGTTTTCAAAGCATACGCTTTCATTTTTATTTTGAATAAATGCCTATGTGAATATTGTTGTTTGCCCATGTTTATTTATGTTTTACTGATAAAAATGACTTTAAATCTCTTCTAGGTGTGTCGTTCTCAGACTCGGAGACTCTTTCAGCTTGTCGTCCTTGCGTGCGCTGCCCCGCGGGCATTCGTGAATTGGCACGCTGCACGCCCACTCAGGACACCCAGTGTGAGTGCGGTGAGCATTCCTTCCTGAGGTGGGATGTTAACAGCACAAGTGGGATGTGCGTGATCTGCTCCATGTGTCAGCATGGAAGCGGAGTGGTTCGGGCCTGTGGGCCGCTGGGAAATACTATATGTGAGCGGTGTAAACCAGGGACTTACTCAAAGGAGCGGAGTGACAGGAAACCCTGCGTGCCCTGCTCACGCTGTACTGATGACGAGGTGGAGATCAGACCCTGCCAGCCGGACTCTGACACCGTCTGTATGGGTGAGTGCGGTGCTCATTAGAGGTCGATCGATATATCGCTCGGCCGATATATCGGGCCGATATTTGCCATTTTTTTATATATCGCATTGGCCGATATCCGTGTTTAGTAGCGCCGATTTAAAGTCAGGCACGTCGGTGGGCAGCCCCGTGTTATTAGTGCGGTGGAAAGTGCTGCTGCCGCATGTGAAGCACCCCAAGCTAAAACTTTTGGAAGATTCAAAAACAGTCCTGGGAAATAAAGGTAGTCAGAGAATTTAACTCTGTAAATGGGGTGGAGAAGCTGGCAGCTCTTACAAACACGGCAGCGTGATTGAGGGCTCCGTTACTCCGCCCCGCTCACAGACGGCACCGTGCTCGGAGAGATAGCTGTCCTGGAGCTGCCCAGAACAGCGAATGACATTTGTTCGGAAGCATGGTTTGATGCAGACAATAACCAGTTTTCCATCCAACTCATTTGTTATTTAGGGATGGCAATATTCGATAATTTCCATGATCGATCGTCGTTTAAATTAACGATCAATTAATAACCTTAATGCTGCAAAATGCGTCTGCAGCGGTATTATTATTATGTGCAAAAGCCACTTGGAAAAAAAGCTTTCTCACCCGAATGAAAGGGGTTTTAGTCTGAATAAAATGCTAGTAGCAGGACTGTAAAATGAATAGATGTGATTATGATCATTTGATAAAATGAAGAGAGCGCGCCATACGTTGGAGATCATTTTACTTGGTTGACTTTTTCTCGTGAAGGAGACCGCTGAATGCTCCTCTTTAAATGGTTTCGTGGTGCTCGTTGTTGTATTTTAAAACGCAACTGCAATGTTTTCAAATGACACTATAGTAGTGGTGCAACGGATCATCATTGATCCGTGATCCATTCGGGTCAATATCTTCGGTTCGGCACACACGTGACCCGCGGATTGATTTATGAAAAAAAAAACGTTCAGTCCACACTCAGTGGTCATGGCGAGCAGAGGAACGGATGAGCTTGAACGCCCTGCGCATTTTGGCTTCCCTGTCAGATATAATGATGAAGAAAAGAGGTTAGAGTGTAAAACCGTGACGGTGCGTAGAGCCACGTTACGACAAACCGGCGCGCACCCACTTCGGCGAAAAGATTATGCCAGATCTTTATGAACAGGAGAAGAAAAAAGTTGTGGATGAACTATCCCGAGCATCCTCTGTTGCGCACACGACAGAAGGGTGTACGTCCAGGGGGACGGAGAGCTCTGTGACGATAACTGCTCACTTCATTACAGCAGAAGTCCGGCTATTATGTTAAAAAGGAGATATTATGCCATGTGCACTTTAAGTTGATTTCATATATTTTAATTTAATAATTTAATGTCAATAAAAAAAGACAAAACGTATGTTTATTTCTCTTGGCCTTTTTTTTTTTTTTGCTGATCCGAAAAATGATCCAATCCATACGAGGACGAGCGAGCGCGGGTTTGACTATGTATTTGGAGGTTATTGCTCACGTCTCGTTCTGCACATATCCAAATGTTTCCATATTCGCTATGTATCTGAATTTTAGACTATAATATTTTTATTTTTTTTATGTAAACTAGACGGAAAAGATCATCCTCTTCACATGAGCAAAAATGTGCATAACAGCAGAGTGGACCGGTATACTACGGTCTATTTAAACTGACGAGTGTAACCTTTTAAATGTTTGGTTGACTGTACTTTATTTTAATAATGCACAGACTGCGATGTAAGTTTGAAATTAGAATGCACTTTAGATGTTCTGTGTCATGTATACCAAACACAAATGTTGCTGGTTACTAGTGTGTTTGCAGCACTACTGTTATTTATTTTTTATATATTAAATTTTTTATATTTTTCAGTTTAATTTATTTTTATTTCTAAAATTATATTTATTTAAATGTATATTTAACTTTACATTTATTTTCCAAAAAACTTGTAAAATTCTACTTGATAAATGCTCTAAAACTTTTATGTAAATGATTGACTAATATATATATATATATATATATATCACCGGTTTTATATATTTAATACTTGGTCAGTTTATTTTTTTTTTTTGGTTAAAGGAGCTATGTGGAGGTTTTTACTTAAAAAAAATCTTTAAGATAGAGTTTTCATTTGTACATGTATGAGCCAACCATGATGTAAAAAAAAGATTGACACCTCGACTGTCCACCACGGTTGCCTCTATCAGCCTGTAGGCTCAATTGTGTGTGGAGGAGTCGAGCCCGAATTGGCGCGAAAATTCACAAAATGTGACGTCATGCGCGTTCTCGTCTACTTGGGCTTACAACCGTACCGCACGCCAGCCATTATAGTAAGCAGCGGCAATAGTGTTTTCAAATGGACTCTGCGGAAGGAAAGAAGCGACCAGCCTCCAGCACAATTCAGACACCCACGGACACTCCTCGTAAGTTAAAAAAAAAAAAGAGCGTGCGCACTGAGAACGAACATGAGACTAGCTGCAGTTCCTCTAACGGCCACTGATGTCAGTAACGGTTAGAAATTTCAGAACCTACGCAATGCTCCTTTAACTTTGGATACATTTTTTATTTTAATACCGTGCAGTGCACAAAATTAAGATTCGAGAGATGGTTCAAGTCAGTGCTCAATAAATGATGATAAGTTTAGAAATGTTGTGCATCCACTTATTATTAGTGTGATATTTTACCATGCACATGAAGGGGAAAACTTCAAGATATCGGCCCTAAAAATCGGCAGCACATATCGGCCATCGGCTGACCCTGACCTCTAAACATCGGCATCGGCTATAGAAAAACCCATATCGGTCGATCTCAAGTGCTCATTATATTCTAGTGTGCATTTATGTCAGTTCTCTTGGGAGTATAGCACGATTAATCAAGATAAAACCGAATTTGCAATAAGCCTGCGATTTCATTGAATAAATGTGTTTGCTGCATGTTTCCTAAATGCTTTATTAATCATTTTACAGTGAAATATTACAATAGTAATATTTATTGTTTAATAGTTGTATAAAAAATTTTTTGTCGAATTGTTAATGTTAATGATTTAAGTGAAATAAATGTATACGTTTTAACGTTAAAACAATCGCAGACTTGGCAACACTGGTTCAGGTGGAGCGGCAGTTACTACACAGAGCCGTAGTCTACCGACAACTAACACAAAATCGCTTTCAAAATCGACAAAGAATCGCCTGCGATTTTAACATCGATTTTGTGTAGATTGTCAGTGAATTACGGCTCGGTGTAGTAAATGCCAACCAGTGTTGCCAAGTCTGTGGTTGTTTTTCACGTCCGCGGGTCGAAGCGACCCCAATACAAATAACGTGATATTTAGCCCCTAAAATGCGAATTTTACCAAGGCAACCCTGCTAAAAAACTGATATTGTAACCCCGGGAAGCAATTTTTATCGGGGAACCTCCTGGAAGCGCGATTGGACTAGTTTTGGACTAGTTTTGAGAAGCAACTGGGCAGGATTTGTTTTGAAAACCTGGCAACCCTGATCCGAACGCACGTGCCGGAGATATATTTCTAATTACAGGAGCGTCTTTACTGATGAGATGTGCATGAAAATCGCATTCGATTTTTTCACACAGCCCTATAAATAAGTTAATTGCAAAAGTTGGTAAATATAGAAAGGTAATTATTCTCAAAATGTAGCACATATAATTATTCCTTTACGTTGTTTTTCTCCTAAAATTTTTTTTTTTTTAACTGTTCATACACTTTTTGGTTTGTTTTTTTAGACAGTTAGTGATTCTTAGGAAAGTGTTTGAACTTAAACATGTTGGCCATTAGCCTACATGAAATGCATCAAGGCAATGATAATTCACCACATTCATGACTGATAAATCAGTTATGTAAATGGAAGAGACAGACTCAGTTTGGGAAGTCGTGGCCTAATGGTTAGAGAGTCGGACTCCCAATCGAAAGGTTGTGAGTTCGAGTCCCGGGCCGGCAGGAATTGTGGGTGGGGGGAGTGCATGTACAGTTCTCTCTCCACCTTCAATAACATGACTTAGGTGCCCTTGAGCAAGGCATTGAACCCCCAACTGCTCCCCGGGCACCGCAGCATAAATGGCTGCCCACTGCTCCGGGTGTGTGCTCACAGTGTGTGTGTGTGTTCACTGCTCTGTGTGTGTGCACTTTGGATGGGTTAAACGCAGAGCACAAATTCCGAGTATGGGTCACCATACTTGGCTGAATGTCACTTCACTTTAGTATACTTGCAGCAGGTGCACAATAACTTTTCGTACATGACATCACTGCTGGTGGGAGGGGCCCTGTCTTGATCTTTGTGGGGGGCCTTTAAGATGTGCGGAACGCCTTTGGGGACAGGGTCATATATATATATATATATATATATATATACACAATATATAGTATACTTTATTTTAAAACATTTGTTCAAGGTGTAAATTGGAATTGTCATTTTCATTAATTAAATTTAATCTTGTGAAAAATGGTATATTAATGTTTTAAAACCAATATGAAAACAACATGAATAAAAAGCATGAATTTATTTCTAAGAACGTGGTTCATGCTTGTTGAACTACGTTTTGAAAGAAATTTAAAAGTAATTTCCTTTTCCGTATCATGGACCCTTTCGCTTGTCATTGATTTGACACACCTGTTAGTAAACATGGTTGTCAATTATAAACACTGACTGTGTGAACGTAACCAGAGATGCATGTGTGTCTTGGATGAAGATTGTGCCAGGCTATATATAATAACATTTATGCATGTGTGTGTGTGTGTGTGTGTGTGTGAGAGAGTGGGTATGGTTAGATTTGTAACATGTGGCAGACACCTGTGTTCAGTCAGAGAGAAGCTTTTGAGAAAAATATAGCTCTCACTTTGACTTCAAATGTTCGTCTCATTCTTCAGCGAGCTATGCAACAATCCAGTCACGATCAGATTAAGAAGATAAACACTTTACATAGATTTTGTATGATCTCTAAACAATCAAATGTATCATTTAAAAAACTGTTTTAGTGTAAACATACATTTAAAAAGCACCACATCTTCAATTGATTACATGTTAAACTTTGCCCTGAGATGTGTTAAATGGGTTTGGAGGTTAACCAGCTGGCCAGTGGGTGGCATCCCCCGTTGCCCTCTGTTCTCTGTAGGGTGGCGTCACCAGTTAGAGCACTCGACCTGCCGAGGTCAGGGCAGCCACACAGAGGGTTTGATCCACACAGGCAGCCTGTGGGGTGTGTGAGAGAGTGAGTGGACAAAAGAATGCACGCATCTGTGTGATCGTGTGTGTGTGGGGTGGCCTGCATGATCTATTTCAGGATGAAGGGGGGGGGGGGGGTGAATCCTCTTGACCATTCCACACTGTTCCAACATTTCGATCTGGCATTTAGCCTGTCAGCTGTGCTGCACCCACTGATGTGTTAATCAGACTCACAGCAGATGTGTATCAAATGTGGATTTCAAGTGAAGGCTAAAAAGAGCATTTCCTTTTTTGAGTCTTGGTGATTAAGTGCTTCAGGGTGTACTTCAGTGTGTTTCATATGTCTAGACAGAACTAATGTGAGTCTAATGACTTTTAATTTATAAGGATACTAGTATTCATTTTCAGATTCATATTATATATTAGGACTGTCAGTCGATTCAAATTTTTAATCTAATTAATTACAGGGTGCTGTGATTAATCGTATTAATCACAAACTAAATTTGGCTGTGAAAATACCTTCAAAAGATCATTTTAAGCTATTATTGTGTTAAATGTTTAAGCTACAACTGCCTAACATAAACTATGGAACATAAAATAAGATAATATGTGAAACATCACAAGTTTTTGTTCATGCAATGAAAGTCACTGAAAAGCAAAACGGCTTTTTTTACCAACAGTCTTCAAAATACCTATGTTGTGTAAAATAAAAAAGTCTTTCAAGTTTGAAACAACATTATGGTGAGTTAGTGATGACAATTTATTTATTAAATTATTTCTTCTTTTTTTTTTTTTTTTTTTGTGGACTATCCCTTTAATGATTTTTGCAATGCATTGCGATACTATAAACAAGTCGATATATTGGTATAACTATATTAGGAATAGGAACAAGACTCCGGCAGGGCTGCCCTTTGTCACCGGTTCTGTTCATAATTTTTATGGACAGAATTTCTAGGCGCAGCCAAGGGCCAGAGAGTGTCCGGTTTGGGGCCCATACGATTTCGTCGCTGCTTTTTTCGGATGATGTTGTCGTGTTGGCCTCCTCAGACCAGGACCTTCAGCGGCACTGGGATGGTTTCCAGCCGAGTGTGAAGCGGCCGGGATGAGAATCAGCACCTCCAAGTCCGAGGCCATGGTTCTCAGTCGGAAAAGGGTGGATTGCCCACTTCAGGTTGGTGAAGAGTTCCTGCCTCAAGTGGAGGAGTTCAGGTATCTTGGGGTCTTGTTCATGAGTGAGGGAAGGATGGAACGAGAGATTGACAGACGGATCGGTGCAGCTTCTGCAGTAATGCGGTCGATGTACCGGTCTGTCGTGGTGAAGAAGGAGCTGAGCTGTAAGGCAAAGCTCTCGATTTACCGGTCAATCTACGTTCCTACTCTCACCTATTGTCATGAGCTGTGGGTCATGACCGAAAGGACAAGATCCCGGATACAGGCGGTCGAAATGAGCTTTCTCCATAGGGTGGCTGGGCGCTCCCTTAGAGATAGGGTGAGAAGCTCGGTCACTCGGGAGGATCTCAGAGTAGAGCCGTTGCTCCTCCACATCGAGAGGAGCCAGCTGAGGTGGCTCAGGAGTCTATTTCGGATGCCTCCTGGACGCCATCCCAGGGAGGTGTTCCAGGCACGTCCCACCGGGAGGAGGCCCTGGGAAGACATAGGACACGCTGGAGGGACTATGTCTCCCGGCTGGCCTGGGAACGCCTCGGGGTTCCCCCGGAAGAGCTGGAGGAAGTGGCTAGGGAGAGGGAAGTCTGGGCGTCTCTGCTTAGACTGTTGCCCCCGCGACCCGGCCCCGGATAAGCGGAAGATGATGGATGGATTGATGGAATAGGATAATTTTAGAAAAACTGTCATTTAGAATACTTCAACATATGCACAAAAGGTATTTAACCAGAACACTGGTATCTGTATTTGCATTAATTAGGCCCTGTAACATTAACTGCATTGAGCCACTTTTTGTGCAGTACGAGTAAAGGGGGGAAAGTAAAGTTCTTGCAGGATTCTTTAGTTCAATTAAATGTATAAAATGTAAGCTGTTATTAAAAAAAATATATATATATATATATAAACCTGTCGCTGAGGTTAAGTTGGAGCACGTGTCTGAAAAGTCTCCTGTTTGATGTGCTCATAAAGATGTTCTGCATCTAAATAAACACAATTCTTGACAAGAAAAAGAGTCAGAAGCAGCAGTTGTGAGCGGGGTGGCCAACCCTAGCTTCGCCCCCGAGTTAACAGTGTTACATTTTTTTAAAGCCGTTAAACTGGAAAAATTAAATCACCTGTGTTAACACACTAATTTTGACAGCACTTATATACATATATAATGTTTATAAAGGTAGTTCAAAAATACTAAATGTGTGGGGGTTTTTTTCCAGTAAAAGACCTTAACATCCTGTCCCGTCCATCTGGTTCTGATGGTCCGCTTGAATCCCCCCGAAAGCCGATTCTGAATGAGGAAATGGAGAACAGGAGCAGCCCAGCACCAGGGTCTGAATCCCCTCGACTCACTCCACAGGATCAAGGGGGAAACAACAACAACAACATCTTGGTCTATGTGTCTGTACTG
Organism: Carassius carassius; assembly: GCF_963082965.1. Lineage (NCBI taxonomy): Eukaryota > Metazoa > Chordata > Actinopteri > Cypriniformes > Cyprinidae > Carassius > Carassius carassius. The sequence continues at coordinate 15,095,696 of NC_081769.1, forward strand.
GCTGCGGTGGTGCTCGGACTCTTGTTCTACGTTGCCTACAAATGGTGAGGTCATGCAGCAGTTGAAAGAAGAAAAATACACTTTTTGAAATTCATTCTATTTGTATATGTTAGATTTAGAATACCATAACGTGTCTGTGAAGTCAAATATTATTCTTGTTTTTACTTGATGATAAACGTGTGATTTGGTGTGTGTGCAGCTGGAAGTCATGCCAGCAGAAGCAGGCTCTGGTGAAAGCACGGGCTGACGAGATGAATACTGTCAGGGAAGGAGAGAAATTACACAGCGACAGTGGCGTGTTTCTGGACTCTCACAGCCTTCAGGAAAGCCAGCCTTGCAAAGGTATGAGCGCTTGAACAGAGGCAACCCATACAGATTTCCTGATCATAATTTCTACTACTTATTCGTCATTTTTAACAGTTAATTTAAAGAACTAGCTCATAAGAGCAATGTGTACAATTTCATTCATCTTTTGGAACTGTTCATTGAAAGAACTGGTTTATAAAAGTCATTTGTTCTATTCATTTTCTTTTTAAACCGTTCATTTGAAGAACTAATTCATAAGCATAATCTGTACTATTCGTTCATCTTATTTAGCTGTTCATTACAAAAACAGCTCCATAAGGGGCCATTCACATGTCGTGCCTAAAAACGCCTGGAAAACGCTAGGCGCGTCGCTTTCTCCTTCTTTCCAAAGCGCTCGGGCAGTTGTGCTACTGAGGGGTCTGTCGTTGCTAAGCAACCATGACCCGCTCTCTCCATGAAGACGCGGAAATCTCAGCAAAGGATAAATGGATTTGCAGCACTAAAAATCACTTGCAGTAGCTCTGCTACTAAATTTATTTAAAAATGGCTATCCATATACAGCTATGGTCAGCTATTCTTTCATCTTGGCTGATCTTTCAACGTTGTTACGGGAAAGGATGGAGCTGATTGGTTAGTTCTTGTCACATGACCCATGGTGCGCTTGCGGCATTCTGAAAGTTTTTAACTCGATGCGGTGCGGATGCGCCTGGAAAAAACGAGCGCGTCGCACCGCGTGCGCGCCGCTTCCATTATAAGCGCGCATACCACGAGCCTACATTGGAAATGACGATTTTTTGCGCGCAAAAGACGCGATATGTGAACAGCCCCTAAGAGTGATTTGTTCTATTTATTTGTCTTTTTGAACCAATTGTTAAAAGAACAGGCTCATAAGAGTAATTTGTATTATTAATGTGTCTTCTTGAACTCTTTAATAAAAGAATGGGCTCATAAGAGTCATTTGTTCTATTCATTCATCTTAAACTGTTCGTTAAAAGAATGGTCTCATAAATTAAAATTAAATTAAATTTATGCATTTAGCAGACGCTTTTATCCAAAGCGACTTACAGTGCATTCAGGCTATCAATTTTTACCTATCATGTGTTCCCGGGGAATCGAACCCCCAACCTTATATGATAACGCAATGCTCTACCACTTGAGCTACAAGAACACTAAAGCCCCTTTCACACTGCATGTCGGACCGTGTATTTTGACGGAACATTGCCGGGTCGCCTTCTGTGTGAAAGCAAACACGTCCCGGGATTGATACCGGCATTGAACCCGGGTCGGGGACCTAGTAACATTGCCAGGTTCAGTCCCAGGACGAGCGCTGTGTGAACAAAAGCCAGATCTAATGCCGTGTCGTAGTGATGATGCACGTTATCGCACAACTCTTTTACCGTCTGTTATGAAGGAAGATCAACGTTCGCAGAGATCAGTTTGTTCCTCACTTTCCACGCTGACGCTAAGATCGTTTACTAGCTTGAGTGAAAGTATAAAGTGCCTAACGTTTTCGACTCGTACATTACACGTCACGCCCTGATGTCACGTGTCGTTACGGGATCTTTACGGGTTGTGTGTGAAAGCACGCAAATATCCCGGGTAATCACTGGCAGTGTGAAAGTGCAAAATCTAGCGACCCGGGAACAATTGCTGGAACACTTTACCCGTGTATTTGCCGGAATTGCAGTGTGAAAGGGGCTTAAGAGTCATTTGTATTTTTTTTATTGAAAAATAATTTGTTCAGAAATCATTCAATTCAGGAATCGGGCTGCATTGCTTTGAACTATGTTTTGATTCACAAAAAAATAATTGGTTCATAAGAGTCATTGGTTTAAGAATTTGATTACACTGGTTGCGTTGGAAATAGTCACTTGTAGTGTACTGTAGGTTGCTTACTAATAGTGTAAATGGCTGATAAGTAATTATTTGTTCCCTTTCTCACGCTTTCCACAGGCAGTAAACGAGACAGCAAACAGGACACGCGACTTTATGTGAACCTGCCTCCTCACAGGCAGGAGGAGGTGGAGGGGCTTCTCGCCGAGGGGGACGGTCGGAGCTGGAGACAGCTGGCGGCCACACTTGGTTACGAACAGGACCGGGTGGACGTCTTCGGACGGGGACAAGACCCCATCCACACTCTCTTAACAGATTGGGCTCAACAGGAAGGCTCCACGTTGGGCCTGCTCTGCTCCGCTCTCGCACGCATTGAACGGCCAGACATCATCAGCGCCCTCACCGCCCCGTCTCAAGGAGTGTCAGTGGTCTAAATACTTGAATATGTTCCTCACGCCTTCATGAAAGTGAAAGAGACAATCACACAGGAATCATAGAGGAATTGTGTCATCTGACTCCTTTTCGAATGCCTTGCTTGCACTAAGACTTTGAAGAGCAGGATTGGAAATAATAAGGTTTTTATTCAACATAACGTTTCCCTTATGAATTTTGTTTGAACAGCTTGAGAGGTTCCACCACCTCAGAACATTTTCTGCTCAAGACAGATGTTTCCTCCAGTGTTCATGGGATGTTTATGCTTTATACGCTCGTCTTTGTAGTGTTTTCTCCGAGACACATTCATGCTCAGTGTTTTGGGTGGTTGTGGTTTCATCGAAGAAACGGAAAAGTCGTTCAATTTCTGCGGCCTCGTGAATGACAGTTTTCCATATGGGCAGAACGTATCGTAGCGCCAGAGAAAGCATCACGCATGCGATTCAGTCTGGTTTTTTTATATTTATATTCCAGCGCTTCAGCCGTTTGAACAATACTCAACAACAAAGCTGGACGGAGTGTTCAGCGTTTATCCCGTGGCTTGTCAAGGCCAACGTAACACTGTAAGGTGTTTTATGGTTTCCAGAGAGGAAAACCACTAAGTGGGCTGCACGAGGGAGTTGTATATTTGGAAATATACAGATGCACCGTCAAGTTGCCTGAGCAAATGATTCTCCGTGTTTCATTTACAATAGTGCTTGGTTTGCACTTTAACCAACAATGCAACCTAAAAGCAATGTTATGTTTTTTTGTGAGTTATGTGAGAGGAAAACTCTCTGGTGCCTTTACTTTGAACGCTCAGGTTTGTGCTTTGCTGGTTTACTCTACCCATGTATGTATTTTAAGGTCATTCTGTATGTTAGTGCCGAGTTCTGGGTGAGAATTTTCATATAAGCATTCATGTTATGTATCTATCGCTTATGTTTGTCCTTTTTAATAAAGAAATATTGTAAGAAATATTTGTTTGAAAAAAATAAAAAATGATACATTGTGTGAGCAAAGAAGTAGTATTTTATGACCCTGAGGATGTATAATGGTGCAGTGCTACAATGAAAACTAGATCTGAACTTGGAGTTGCAGAAAATATCTTGCATTTCAAAGGCCTTTTCTGCACTATAAACCCAAACAGGCAAATCTGGAGCCGCTGGGTCTGATTATGCTCTTGTTGTTGATTCCTTCTTTTGATTTAAAAATAGCGAACGTTTCACTTTAAAACCATGGGAAAAGGTGAAGCTGTTGTGGGTTTTGGGGCTCAAAAACTGCTCAACAGGGCAAAAAAAAAAAGAAGAGAGCTATGTGAAATGTAAATCAGTTTGAGAGCGAAAAAATTGTTGTGGTAATGCCAACTCAACACCCAACCAAAAACAGCAGTTTCTTGGCAGTCCAAATTTTCTGATGTAATGACAAGCAAATCACGATAGTGTGCTTTGTTAACGCAATGCATATATAAAATCCTATGTTTTTTGCACTTATTAAATTGTGCTAAATCACACACTGAAAAAAAAAAGTGGTAAGAAAAATGGTAACATTTAAACTGGTTTCACATCAAAAAATATTGAATATTGTTGATCAAACCTAAATCCATTAATTTATACTAAGAAAACCAAATACTTATTAAATAAATCGGATGGAAATAGCTCTTTTAAGATAACATTAACAGCTGATGGTTACCATATTTCACAAATGATAAATATGCATATTATTTTATATAATAGATACATTTTTAGAGCGATTATTTTCAACCCTATGACTTTAAAAAGAAAAACTAAGAATTGTGCTCATTTAATTGAGAATGTACCATTCAGGCCAGAAGCTTTTTACGCAAACAGATGCACGCGCTATTAGCATCATTTAGCAAGAGAGACGTTATCGGTTTAAAGGTATTAACTCAGTTACACTACAATAATACTGTTTGTATGTGATATATAGCACAATTGTTTCGCTCACAATTTTAAACGCAAGTACACCCTAATTAAAATAAATGATCTGGGATGCATTTCCCAAAAGAATCGCATAGCTAACTATGGTCGTTAATTCCATTAAACTCTATTGGTAACAACGAAATTGCGACCGTAGTTGCTTTTGGGAAATGCACCCCTGAAACAATCAGCCTACAATTCTAAAAGTTACATTTGCAGAAAACAAACTTTGTGTTCAAAATTTGCCTAAAATGCAAAATCTAGTCTAGTTAGGAACAGCAAGCTTGATTTTCAAAAAGCACAAACACAAAATAACATTTGAAAATATAAAAAAAGGTTATAATTGCAGTATACAGTATATTCACTTTTTTTATGAAATTCTCACTTTGTTATATTTTTGTAAAGGTATTATTTTGTTGTAATACTGTTATGCAATAGTTAGGCCTTTTATTTACTATTTTTCATAGTTTGGGTTTGGTAAATTGCATTAAACGAGGGTTATTTTGATCTAATGGAACCCCAAACAATTAAAAAACAAACATACAAAAATGTGTTGTATCATGTTTTTTTTTTCATATATAATAAGTGAGATTTGAGATATATTTTTGCAACTAAAACATGTTCCTGGTTTCCATTTCAGAAATCTGGTCACCTTAGTTAACACCGAGAATACAAGGCCTACTAGCAATAAGGAATAAAACTCAAGAGCCATGCTTCTTAAAGACATTTCTGGATGTGGGCAGAAAGGACAATTGGCCCTGCTGCAGCTCAGGTGTGAGGATTTCCTAGCGCTCTCTCTGAAATATGTTAATGATTTCTGACTGCTCTGGTAAGTGAGAGCAGAGGGTTTGCATGGACTTGGGCGGCTCTGCATGCCGTCACGTACTCCAGACGGAGCTGCTTAACTGCGGTCTGGAGCAGCCCAGTGGAATGCCCTGGCCCTGGGAGAAGGGCTCTGCGGAGGGGAGGGGAAAACCACCTCTGCTCAGATGGTTTCGGCACCATGCGAGCAAAGTCTGAGCCCTGGAAGAGCCTCGAATGAAAGCACGGCACCAATTTAAATATATTATTTAATACAGTCAGATCTGTGCTGTGGTGGCAGTCAATATGTAGTTGCTTTAATATACATTCTTAGTTATATTGTACATAACACATTACTTCAAAGGAAAAGAAATTCTGTTACATAATCGGCATTTGTTGAAATGCTAATTATTTGCCAAGCCTCTGAAATGACATTGGTTTTTGGCTGACTTCACCTAGGACCACCAAATATGATGATCTATTTGTGATGGAACCACCCTTTAAAATATAAGGGCAACTATTGTTCATGAATTAATATAACTTAGCTACTGTATATTAAAAAAAGCATGATATAAAAATATTTTTCAAAGTTAAATGGACTTTTATATTGTCATTGTACTAAAGCCCCTTCCAAAAATATAAAGGTGTATTAGCATGAATGTATATTAAAATAGGTAAGTGTAATATAAAACAACTGTTTTCAAATTGTGGCTATTTTATTGCATTATACAGCCAAAAGAAGTGATTGGTGTATTAAAGGTGCAGTAGGAGATCTTGGAAAATGCTAATATTAGCCTGCTAACAATGAAAGCGAATGTCCCATCCTCCCTGCAATCGCTGTCCAAAGCCACGCCCCCTGAACCCATAGACGCTCACAGACCAGAATACCAGAGACAACATCACTACAATAGGCTACATTAGCGGTTCCCAAATCCAGCCCATGTTTCGAAGTGAAGTAAACCCCTGCTCAGTGGCTAGGGAGCAATGAACATGGTGTAGGGATCATATCGATCGGGACCGAGTTCATGCACTTAGCTCGCTTCTTACGAGCTGGTTATCATAATCAGGTGTGTTAACTAAGCGAGACATGCAAAATATGTGCGCGAGGACTGGAATTGGGAATCGCTGGGCATCTTTTGGCACGTTTCCACCGAGTGGTACGGTACGGTACGGGTCGGGTCGGTACCCTTTTATTTGCGTTTCCACTGCCAAAAGTTGAGAATGGTACCAAAAAGCCGAACCGTACCGTACCACTTTTTGGGTACCCTTCCGTTGGGGTACCTAGCACAGTGGAACGGTACTAAAGGGTGGAGCTAGACTCACTGCAGAACGTTGATTGGTTGACAGAGAATCGTCATTTGCGCGTGCCGCAAGGGGAAAGACACAACACACGAGGCGCCATTTTTAAATTACAACAACGTCGCAACAATGTCGCCGCGCATGACGTCAAGCTACTTTCCGTCATACACCACGCCTATCAAGTGACGTTATCACTACTTTCTGGAATACACCACGCCAATCAAGTGACGTTATCACTACTTTCTGGAATACACCACGCCTATCAAGTAAGGGTACTGTTGGCGGTGGAAACGCTAGCCAAATCATGGTTAACAGACCCGACCCGTACCGTACCGTACCACTCGGTGGAAACGCGCCATTTATGTCATTCACCAGCGAGAAAACTTTAAAAGTACTACAATACCAGGAAGGGACATCGGCATGTTGAGGTTTCTTTGCCATTCTGCACACTAGCGTGCGTGCCTGAACGAGCTGACGACGTATCCGGTCTGCGCGAACAGGTTGTGCAGAGGTATGCAGATACACACGTTGACAGGCAGGTAGGAAAGCCGTTTAAAACGCACGGTCCTGAATATATATCTGAATATATATATATATATATATATATATATATATACAAACACACACACACACACACACAGATAAATACATTTAGACCACTTAACTTAATGTTTGCTATCGGGATGTGAAGAGTCTTTCAAGCAGCATCACAACCTTTAAGTATGTATATATAAAAATATAATCAGGTTGATTTCTGAAGGATCACTGAAGTGAAGTAATGGCTGATGAAAATTCAGTTTTGCATCTCTGGAATAAATTGTATTTAAAAGCAACAACAACAACAACAACAACAAAAAAATAGAAAACTGTTGTTTTAAATTGTAATACCATTTCACAATTACAATTTTTCTGAAATGCAGCCTTGAGCAAAAGATACTTCTTAAAAAAAATCTTGCTGATCCCAAATGTATATCCAATAGTATAGCCAATAAAAGACTCTGCCCTACATTTTTTTATTATTATTATAAAAATGTGCATCACAATATGGAGGATCCGTTGCTACTGCATATTTATAACAACATATTGTAATCAGTTTACTCATATTTTACTGTTTTTACTTCCACAGACCCCCTTCCGTTTAGAAATACCCAGTTTTAGGCTACTGTAGCAGTTAATGCATCCTTTCTCAAACCAAAGATGAACCCTGATGACCTTCATTCTCCACGTCAGAGGATGAAAAAGCACCTTGAAGCAGTAGGTGCCATTTTTGTGTGTTCAGCACCAGCACATTTAATCTCAGTCATCCAGAATTAAACACAGTAGATTACACCACACAAGAAAACCAAGACTTCATTTTAGAAAACAGTTTATTTTATCTTAAAATGTTTTTACACTCAGTATGACAATGTGCTTGCACAGTACTTACAGTGGAGTGGGGCAAGACTCCTATTTGTACAAAAAAAAAAAAACCTTTCCACAGAGAAAGCAAAGGAAAAAGAAACAACACCCCACCTTTAAAATCCAACCCAACATATGGAGTCGTGGGAGAGTGTGGAATTCTGCTTGATGTAGGAACACCAAAATCACGCCGATGGGACGGAGGACTCGGATCTAGTCGTATCCTCCCAATCCCGTTATACCAGTCTGGCATAATTGGACATATGTACACAAGACATCGTGGACCCCCACAGTCATTTTACAAAGTCTCTGCTACTGGTCTCAAAAACTAACTCTCAATATATTCACATATAAAGCAATATAATACATGTTTTGAAAGAGATTTAATGCAGGTTAATAAGGTGGTGTGAGTTGATTAATGGCCAGAGCTTATGGGATAGTAAACCTGATCAATCCTTACACGATGGCCAAAAAAAAAAAAAAGGCTACAAACTGCCGGGAGGGCTTCACATTTGCCTTTGTGACATGAATAAAATTTTTTAATGTAAAAACAGTGTGAAAGACCTTGATAAAATATCATTGCTACATAACCTTCCACCCAGTCGAGAGGAGAAACCAGACCAGGGCAAATGGGGTTAGATCACAGACCTGCACACTTCTATCTGAAACTCTAAAATCAATAAAAACCCATGTACTGTGGGTATTTAATCTGAGATATAATCCTTAGCATCTGTCTTTCTCCTTCCTACTTTCTCGACTACCATCAGTGAGGGATTGGACCTTTACCAGAGCAGGCAAGCTAACAAAGCCCTTAACAATTACCATGATGGAGTGGGGTGGCAAGGGAAAATTATTTTTATGGTCCACTTATTCCCCCCCCCCCCCCAATCTAGAACAGAGTTTAAGATGATCCTCTTCTTCCAAGTGATGAGACTTGGCTTAGAGATAATTTTGAGAAGACTAAAAAGATCTTGGAAAGAGTCTGAGTAGCACCCTTGGTTTACGTCCTCCACGCTTCATACCGCAGCAGTTTATCTCGTCATAAAACTGTCCCCTGTGCGGGACAGCTCAGGCAACGCCCCCTCCCAGAGCAGCATTTAGGACATGGTTAGAAGGTCAGAGGATCAAAACAACAGGACTCGAGCTTGAGCTGCCCTGTTCTGACGCACCAAATCTGTTCAGGCCAGAGGTGTTCGGTTGGAAAGAGCTGCCAGGAGGCTCCTCAGTTTGCTTCAGGCTAGTTAGTCCAGCTCAGTGTCTTCCTTGGGCCGGTACACAGTGCCAAACTTCTGCATGTACTTCTTGATGTACTCCTTGGTCTTGTGTTTGACGTTCTCGTTGCATTCAAGGTCTTCGGGGTTCTTGCAAGACTTCAGTTCCTTGTTCATCACCCCATGAGTCAGCTGTGAACAGACAGACATAATTGAATGAAAGACTTCAGTGACCGCACTGTGTTTCAAAAACAAGTATTTCTCCATTTTAAAGGGATACAGATTAATGTTATTTTCCTTAATGAAAACTATAACAAAAAAACTTTTGTTGACCAGTTTTGTCAACATTTGCTTTATATGCAAATAAAACAAAAATAATGACTTTATTCAACAATTTGTCTCCTTTGTGTCACCGCAGCACCATTTTGGGAATTATGAGCTGAACGCAAGCAGCTATTCTGTGTCAGCCGCGTCACAACGATGCTGTAACAAGAGGGGCGGGTCCGAGAGTAGTGGGGGCGCAAGGATAAAAAGAGGAGTCTCAACAGTGTTGGACGAGAGAGGACCAGGCCTGGATTTTATTTTGTGTTTTTGGTTCTGTTTGTGCGCAACAGTCGTCCGCGATGGGCTGTCGCACTGTATTGGGTTTATTTTGTTACTAAAGTTTTATTTGAATGTTCGCCGGTTCAGAAAAATATATAAAGTTAAAAGTTTTGCACCGATTAAAGTGCAAAAGAACTATAAAGACTCATAGGTATCACTTTACAATAAGATCTCTTTAGTTCACCATTAACATTCACAATGAGCAATAGCTACATTTGCTACAGAAGTTATTAATCTTTGTTAAAAAATAAAAGTTTTAGTTAATGTTAGCTCATTAAATAATACAGTTACAACTTTAGATTTTATCAACGTGTTATTAAATATTGTAATACCTAAGATGAATGAATGTTCAGAAGAATTTTTCATTGGCAGTTTATGTAAACTAATGAATTAACTAATGTTAAAAATGAAGCCCTAATGTAAAATGTAAATTAACAATAAAAAAAAAAAAAAAAAAGAAACTTTCAAAAAATTTCTATGTCAATTTGTAGTCCAGATTATCCAGAAAATAACCTATTAAGACTTAATACTTAAGTATTTGGCACTATGATGAATATCATAGCAAATACACAAATCTGATTGGCTATTTAAAATTATTATAGAAAGTAGGGCTGGTTTATTTGTGGTGTCTCAAAGGTAAGGACTGTATTTTCTGCAGTTTAGCGCCATCTGCTGTCAGAGAGTGAATGTGCTTTCATTCAGCTCTTCCCTCATGTGTTCCTCCATGTGCTTCTCTTACATAATTGTTTACATCAGAGCGCACTAGGGTGACCAGATGTCCCGAAAAATTCGGGACAGTCCCGAAATCTAAGCTGCTGTCCCGAATCCCGAATCCCGCTCTAATTGTCCCGAAAATTATACTGAAGCAAAATCTTAATCCCAAATCCCACCGAAATTATACTGAAGCAAAATCTTAAATAGTTATTGTCTGATAAAACATAAAAAACTGTCCGTGGAGCGAGGTTGAGTCATCCTGCAGCCTGGCAACCAGCCCCCGCCGGCTGCTCATTGGCTGCAGCATCTTGTTTTTTTTTTTTTTTTTAGATATACCATAGGCGCGCATTAAGATATGCACTGATAAGCTAATTTTCATTCATGAAATTGACATGGCTGGTGTACCGGAACCCCAACACGCTGTAAAAAAGCTAAAACGTCTCTGCAGGTACCGGGAGGAGTGGGTGGGCAGGTATCCATGGATTGCAAAAGCCCTACATGATGAAAGTAAAGCGTTCTGCAAAGTGTGTAGGAAAGAGTTTGGTGTCTCTCACGGGGGGGAGGCAGATGTTAGGCTGCATGCTAGCAGCAAATTACACTGTACCAACACCGCGACAGTACAGACCAACACGTTGGTCTCGTCCTTCTTTAAGAAGCAGGATGATTCCATGTATAATAAAATAGCTGCTGCTGAGCTGACCTCCGTGTTCCACTGTGTGGCCCACCAACAATCATACAGATCGCTTGACTGTGCGATGAAGTTAACACCAAAACTGTACTCGGATTCGGGCATAGCTAAACTCGTTAGCTGCGGTCGCACAAAAGCTGAAGCACTGGTCACAAACGTCCTGGCACCCCTCGCATCTGACTTCTCCCAATGCCTCGAGTCAAAAGATATGTTCTTTTCCATTTCAACCGATGCCTCTAATAAAGGCAATGTGAAAACATTCCCGATCTCTGTGAGATTCTGGACTCCTGAGCAGGGCATCCAGAACAGAGTTCTTGATTTCTTTGAACAAGCAGCCGAGACCGCAGATGCCGTCACTGACACTTTACTGAATAAATTAAAGGAACACAAACTCAGCATCAATAATATCTCGGCTTACTCGGCTGACAATGCGGCAGTGAATTTCGGCAGAAAACACTCCATTTACCAAAATCTAAAAAAAAATCAACAGCAAGATCCTTCCCGCAAACTGCCCAGCTCACATAATACACAATGCAGTAAAACGTGCCAGCAATGCACTGCAAATAGATGTGGAGACTATCGTCATAAAATCATTCAACCATTTCAGCTGTTCTGCGAAGAGAGTTTCCACCCTCAAAGAAATGTTTGAATTTGCTGACATGGAGTACCAAACACTGTTGCGTCACGTCCCGACACGCTGGTTGAGCCTGCACCCTGCAATTGACAGACTTGTCAACACCTGGCCAGCGGTGCGCAGCTACTTCTTGTCACTGGGACAGGAGGAGTGCCCCCGTGTCCTCTGGGATGCGCTCCAGGGTAACGAGCATGGAGAGGAAGATGAATGCAGCGAGCTGGAGGTCACACTCTTCTTCTTGCAAAACACTTTAAAGCTTTTCACTGGTGCTGTGCTGAGTCTTGAGAGTGACAGTCTCACCTCAGTTGAAGTATATACACTTATGAACGGCCTCCGAACCAAACTCCAGCAGCGCAAAAAAGATGCTTTTTTCGGAGCAAAAGTTGACCACGTCCTCCTCTCCTCCGTTAATCTTAGGGTTGACAGGCTCAAGAGAGAATTCACAAATTTTTATGATATCGCGGAGCAATACCTTGAGAAATGGTTCAACTTCTCAGAATCTGGGCACCTGTTCAACATCCAGTGTTTCAATCTTAAGGAAAAGCAAGAAATCAGCTACAGGGAATTAACGGCCGCTGTATCGGCCCTTCAGATGGATGATGAACTCGACCTGGATGAGCTCTACAACGAGAGCTGTGTTCTGAAAGAGATATTGCCTCATCTGGAAATACACAGTCACCCTGTAGGTGCGCTTTGGGCCCAAGCACTCAGGAGCACGTCTGCGTACCCACAGTATGCCAAGCTACTGTCTTTCATTTTGAGCATCCCCGTGAGCAATGCTTACTCGGAACGAGTGTTTTCAATAATGAAAGGTGCCTGGACCGATGTGAGAAACAGGTGCTCATTTAACCTGGTCCGCAGCGAAATCAAAGTAAAAATGAATTTAATGATGACTTGTGCAGAGTTCCATAAATACATCCTGGGAAAGACGGGAGTGCTGGCAGCAGTGAAAAGCTCTGCAAAATATGCTGATGTCGAGCCTCCACAACCTCGGTAGGCTATATAGCTCAAGTGTGAATTAAAGTTATATTGTTTCTATTAATTTATCTAATTCATCTAGGCTATATGCACAAAGACAATACGACCATTTTGTCCCCTTTTTGCTTTATAGAGTAGATGAAGAGAGCGCAAGTTGCAGCAGCCGTTAGGAAAGTGCAGGCAGAAGTCGCGTGAAGAAGTCAGACCGGTCGAGGGCGAGGCACCGTGTTCAAAATAATACTTTTATAGCCTGCTACGTATTAGGCTATCAATTTATATGCATATGTACTTGTTAATAAAAATATGATTGGTTCATTAACTTCAGTTTGAAATATAAAAATAGCCTAACGTTACTTCTATATTATATCAAATTATATGTATGTACTTATATTAATAAAAACATGATTGGTTCAGTCACTTTCGTTTGAAATTCATTATCTTTATTACCCCCCCCCCCCCGTCCCGAATTTCAACCAATCTCATCTGGTCACCCTAGAGCGCACAGAGTCTTTTAAGCAACATACAGCGGTGTTGTGCATTTTGACCAGTTGATGGGAAAAGTATTCTTAAAATGCATTCCAAATTCTGAATAATTTGTAATATATAATTATTCACGGTATTTAGAAGTGCCCACGATAACAATACTTTGCATATTCATTACCGTGATATAATCGCATTACTGAATACCGGCACAAGTCTAGTCACAAGCCTCCCGGTTTTCATCCAAAATATCTTAAAATGAGTTCCGAAGATGAACAAAGTTTTACGGGTTTGGAATTCCATCAGGTGCGTGATTTCACAAAGAGCAGCTGTTACTACATGGAGCCGTTGTTAACTGACAAGCTGCGCAAATCCAAGCTGATAATGAACGTGGATTTGCACAGCTTGTCAGTTAACAACGGCTCTGTGTAGTAACACTTCTCTATGTGAAATCACGCACCTGATGGAATTTACCACTGATTAGATAATCGGCTTTACTGACGAGATGCATTAATGCATTAATCATCGATGAAATGAACCTTTATTTTTTTCTTTTATTTTCATTAATCCATTTCATTTGGATGTACATCACAATATGGAGGAAAAGATCTGTCTCTGCTCCCGTTATATAGTTTTAAAAGACAAGGAGGAAAAAGAAAAAGTGCATGATCCAAAGATGTCTGTCTAGGTGCATATGGTTATAGGCACTTTAATGGCCTTATCTATATATCTGAGCATTCAACAAGATTACAAAAACAATAACACAAGAATGTGCATTTCTGAAAAGCATACAGGGACACGCATTACCTTTCTAGCGAGATGTTTGAAGTCTTCTGTGTTACTGATACGGCCCAGCTTGCAGTCTGGCTTGCGGTATGGATTAAGGCATTGCACAATAAACTGCGACATCTGAAACGATAAACAGGAGAAACTGAAAAGTTAGACGAGTTGGACACACATGAGCTACCGCTATAATTATTAGGTAAAGAGAATTTAAAGCTCACCTCCTTACGGAAGACTTCTTTGCTTTTTTTGGCCAGCTCACTGGACGTGTCTGCCTCGGCGGTCTTTGTAGAGAACTGTGCAAAGAGGTCAAACAAAAAACCGACAAATGAATGTATATACTGAGAATACTGACAGTTTATTTGACGTATTACTCATGTGAGAGTATCTGATCTAGACATGGTTTAAACATTCTTTTCCAAAACATACTTGGGAGTCTAAATTCTACAACGAATAACATTAAACACCGCAACTCCCAGAGTCCCCTTGGGCAGCCGATATGACATGAATGAGAGTTTGTTGAATCAATGCCAAGACTGTCAATACTCATTGTCACAAGGTCCCAGAAAGAAACCCAAAGGCCAAACCAGTGCACATCAGAGCATATGCTTACATACTGACAACAGACAATAAAACCCTTTGGTAACAAAATCTGTTAAAAGTTTAATAGTTAAAAATATTGTGAAGTCTAAATTGAGAGGGTGATTGTTGAAAAGACAAAAGAGATTCTGCACAGTTCAACATCCAAAAGAGAAACCACGTATAAATGAATACAGTTTCAACAGCTGGGTTTGATTAGCATCAAAGAGAGCCAGAGAAAACGCCAGCAAAACCCTGAGAGAGAGAGAATGAGTGGGGTGATGGGGGAGGGAGGACAGCAGAGAACACAGATCAAGATGGTTATGACCTGTGAAATGACATGACTTTAAAACAATGTTTATTGTGACTTGCTCTTGACTTCATGTTTCAGTTTGGATTGGCCCGGTCAGACCTCTTATGTATTTGAATCATATGATGCGTCTTAAAAGCTGATGCCTTTAAACACTTGAGGCAAAGTGTTTTCCTCCGAACTCCAAATTGCTTTTCTCTATGTGGATGAGCACCAGCTGTGAACCATTCCATCGTAGATGGCTGGAACAACATCTTCAATTATCCAGAGAGGCTGGGACAGTCTCAGACCCTACATGTGCACTAAAGTGAACTAAAATGACCAGTATTTGATACTTATTCAATATTAAATCAATCAAAAACATAAAAATACCAGGTTTTTTCACATTATTTGGTACTTAATATGGTACCAGCTCTGTCTGAAAGGCTGCTTCATATGCTCAGACACATGTATGTTCATATGCTGCCTCATGGTAATTTTGCTGCATGCAAGAATGGTTAATGCATGTCCTGGTTAAAATATCCGTCTTGGTAAGGTGTTAATGTAAATACAGCTGGGTTTTGTAATAGGAAAGTAAACATGAATGTGTATATAACAGCAATATTGTCACAAAAAAAAAAAAAAAAAAAACCTATCCCACCTATTCCCCTAAAAAAAAAAAAAAAAAAACATTGCTTTTTTTTAATCTAATTTATTTCTTTGTTTCTTACTACTGACAGATTGTTTTCTTTATTTGTTATTTTTATATGAATAGAATAAATATTATTTAAAATTAAGAAGAGCATTCATTCCACACATTAGAATTATTTAACAGTGTGAACTTCAGGGGGAAAAGGGATTGATATTTCATATCTTTAAACATTCAGTAATCCTTTTGCGTGACGTTTTTGTTACTGTACCTTTAACATATTTATATTCAAATGATCTCTGTTCTTAAAGGTATATTTCATCCAAATATTAAATTCTGTCATTCCAAACCCTTAAGATCTCATCATTCATCTTCGGAACACAAATTAAGATTTCTTTGATTTAATCCGAGAGCTCTCTGACCCTGCAAAGACAGCAAGGAACTACCATGTTTAAGGCCCAGAAAGTTAGTAAGGACATTGTTAAAATATGCACAGTACAATGTGACATCAGTGGTCCAATCTTTATTTCATGAAACTACGAAAATTATTTTTGGGTGCAATCAAAAATAACGACTTTATTCAACAATTTCTTCTCTTCCATGTCAGTCTTCGACATGCATTCACAAGAGCACCACGATGATTGAATGTGATGCTACTGATGCATGAGCCAGCATTCTGGTGTAGAATCCAGATGTGCTGCACCTTGTTTTCAAATTGAGCAATGCACACGCATGCGTTGTGGTACTCTTGTGAATGTGCGGCGGAGACTGACATGGAAGAGAGGAAATTGTTGAATAAAGTAATTATTTTAGTTTTCTATGTGCACAAAAAGTATTCTCATAGCTTCATAAAATTAAGGTTGAACCTTTTATTATGTCCTTACTACCTTTCTGGGCTTTGAACATGATATTTCCCATAGCTGCTTATGGAGGAGCTGAAATCTCTCGGATTTCATTAAAAAATATCTTAATTTGTGTCCCAAAGATGAACGAAGGTCTTACGGGTTTGGAACGACATGAGGTTGAGTAATTAATGACAGAATTTTCATTTCTGGGTAACTATCCCTTTAACTTCTTTGCATGTAAAATGAGTAACTCAGAGGACAAGGGAATATTGTTGCGCTCAGATGAAGGCTGGTTGTAAGTCCAGGTGCGTGAAAACCAGTAAAATGTAGAAGAGACAGTCTCTTCTATGTAAAATGAGTAACAAATGTCCCGAAATGTAATTATGGGCAGGCATACGTTAATATGATTAAGATGGTGCCATCAACATGGCAACAATTTCTGAATTACCTGTCTTTTCTTTGATTTACATAAATGGGCTGGGTGGAACAGGGTTCAAAGTTAAGGTTAATGAAAACCCTATGATATTTCCCAAAGCATAAAGAATTGTTTAATACCTTTGAAGGATTTTCATCATATGTGGGCGTCCCGAGGTCCATCTCAGCCTCGTGTTCTACACTGGCTTCATCTGTAGTCCCATCCCAGCTGGGAGGATCCCACTGTGTTTGCCTGAAAGAGAAATTGCATTTCATCACATACTAATAGTGAAGCCATTACAATAGGACAAAGGCAGACGTGGTCTTAACTCATTAGATCAATCCATGCTGATGACATCAAGTTTAACTGATTAAAATAAGGTTTAATTCTGTTCTAATTATATACAGATTGCTTGTATAATAAGGACCATTCATACCTGGTGATGATGTGGTAGTAATAGATTCTGCCCTCTGGGTCTCGCGCCACTTTCCAACCGGGAGGCAGGATAATTGTTTTAGGTTTGGGAGGGGAAGGGGGCGGTAGATCAATGATGCTGTTGGGTACGATCATATCCTGTGGTGAATCACAGTTCAGGAGAGGTTAGTCAGCATGTTTAGGGTTACTGGAACCCTGTAAAATACTAATTACAAGCAGTCTAGCAAGAACTTGATACTACAGTATAGACCATGTGAACATATTAACTATGCAAATTAATAACATAGTTTCTGCATTAGATTTATGTGCAACACCTGAAACAGTTTACAACCTTATTCAATTTTGTTTCTGTCTTTCTACTAGGTTTGTGCATGAGTAATGGCCGAATCACACCAATACACGAAAAGTGTGGTTGTGTGTGCAGTTATATCATCTGCAACTTTAAATACCTGCAATCTTTAAAACAGGATGAATTCTGTTTTTATCACTCATAAGCTGGAAAAAAAATAAAAATAAACCACCTGATAGTGATTCCAAAGCTATCGTGTCATTATCATTATAGATGTGGTGTGGACTCCGCTAATCTTTTAAATTTAGAATGATTTTTAAAACGATATCTTTATCATTATAATTACCATGTGTTGGTGCAAACGGGCCTAATTTTTTAAATATCTTTTCATTGATTGATTCATCCTTCAATATTAATGCACAGCTTGTTAAAGCCAGTTTATTTTGTTTTTGGGAATAAAACATGGGGGGGGGGCATCTTGTATACATTTCATTAATTGATTATGTGTATGTATAAACTATTCAACTATTACTTCAAAATTCAAATTCTAAGACCCAGCATTTCTGCATGGAACAATTACGGAGACAAAGGAATGCTTAAAAAAAGATGGCGTGAGTGAGAGAGAGTAACAGTACCCTCATCTGGTGAAAGGCCGGAGTTACATACCTGTTGAACAGTCTGAGATGTGACAATGGTGGTGACCGTGCCTCCCTGCTGCACAACCACACCCTGCTGATGACCCGTGTACACCTGCTGCCCATGTAGGTAACTGGCAGCTGGCTCAGTGTATGTCTGCAAACAAATACAAGCGTAATGCTAAGCAGCCATCATTATACTACTTTAGAAAGAAGTGTTCACTCAAAACAAAACACACACAAAACCACACAGAATACATTATGGGTTATGCACTGAGTGATCATTGGGTGAAGATGCTGCCTGAGAGTCAGATACACTAGTGTGTGACAGCGATTACATTCATATTTCACAGCACTAGTCCCATTTGTGATCTTTGTGAAAACTGTTCTCATTGAAAAAAAAAAAAAAAACCTTCCTGACCTTTTTGCATCTGAAAACACCAAAAAATATCTATTGCTGCATATGCTTTTTTGTGACTTTAAAACATGCTGGTTTACATATATCCTAAAAGTTCTCAAAACATTGGCTTCACTGGAAAGTTTTTTTTTTTTTTTTTTCAGAGAACTTTTAGGATACATGTAAGCCAGCATGTTTTAAAGTCACAAAAAAGCATATGCAGCAATAGATATTTTTTGGTGTTTTCAGATGCAAAAAGGTCAGGAAGGTTTTTTTGTTTTTTTAAGAAACATGCTTGAATGGGTTATTCACAGTAAGATCAATAACACAGATTTAGAAAACAGATGGACTTTTGCAGAACTACTTTTTTCCAACTGCCTTTTCTTTGTTGGAAACAAAGCGTGATTGCATATTGCACTGCAGTAGAAAATATTTAAATGACAAATGCAAACACAGACTGGTTCATTTCATTTCATATTATGGCTATTAACTGTTGAATGACTTATATAAACATTCTATGCTGTTTTTATCAGTTGACTACTATGTGAAAATGAGGATTGGAAGGAAAGTATTGGTGTCCAACCTGTATGACAGGAGTGTTGGTTTGTGGGTAGCCTGCAGGAATGCTATAGATGGTCTGGCAGGGCTGGCCCTGATAGTAGATGGCCGCCTGAGGCTGTGCCGTGGTGGAGTACTGCTGAGTTGGCTGCGTCTGCACCGTGACCGCTTGCTGTGTGTTGGGGTCCCAGATTGTGGTGTAACCCTGCTGACCCTGGATCTGTGGGCTGGCTGTTTGCGCAGGCACAGACAGGACGGCCACATTCGGGTCCTGTGCAGACACAGCAGGCTGGACATACTGCTGAGTCTGTGTGCCAGAGGAAAGCTCCAGAGAGGCAGGGATATGTGCCAAGCTGGAGGCAGGTCCGGCCTGGGTGGTGGTGGAAGAGGGTGAAGCTAGATCTGATATGATAGGCTGAGTAGGTGTTTGTTCGAATGTACCAGGAGCTGGGGTGACACAAAGAGGCTCTACAGCAGGCGTGGGCAAAAGCACTTTTCCTGCATTGGGATTGGTGGGATCCACGTAGGTCTGGATAGGGTATCCAGGCGGGTAGGCCATGAAGTTTGGACTGGAGGTGTAGGCCAGTGGGTTAAATGCAAGAGTTTGTAATTGCTGTTGTTGTTGTAGTTGTTGCTGCTGCTGCTGCTGCTGCTGTTGTTGTTGTTGTTGTTGTTTCTGGGCCTCCCGCTGGGCCACTTCCTGCTCAAAGAGCTTTCGTCGTTCCTCAGTAGACAGCTTGTTACGAGACTCTTTGGTGTGGAGTTTCTTCTTGCTGCTGGACTGCTCATAACTACAGAAATAATGGAGGAAGATCTAGGTTTCAGTAACTTTGAACATGGAAATCTGTGACCCATGTTGGTGAAACAAGTTGGAATGCGCACAGGCAAATTTTGAGCTGTTTTTTCACAAAACAAGTCAATTAAAGCCCTAGTCTAGCGATGCCAATGCTCCAAATAGTGATTAAACATCTAAAATGATTTTTGTATGTTTTCTTAAAGGAGTACCATATTTTCCGGACTATAAGTTGCACTTTTTTTCATAGTTTGGCTGGTCCTGCAACTTATAGTCAGGTGCGACATATTTATCAAAATTAATTTGACATGAACCAAGAGAAATGAACCAAGAGAAAATATTACCGTCTACAGCCGCGAGAGGGCGCTCTGTGCTGCTCAGTGCTCCTGCAGTCATAGACATAGAGCGCCCTCTCGCTGCTGTAGACAGTAATGTTTTCTATTGGTTCTTGATTCTAAATAAATGCGACTTATAGTCCAGTGCGACTTATATATGTTTTTTTCCTCCTCATGGCGTATTTTTGGACTGATGCGACTTATACTTAGGTGCAACTTACAGTCCGAAAAATACAGTACCCTTTTCTCTGCTCCCTTCTTGTGCTGCCGCTGACTGACATATGAATCGCGGGCATAAAGGTGCCTCTGCTAGCGAGCCATCCCGATAAATATACACACAAGTATATACACAGAATTACATTATTTAAGTAGGCTATTCACACAAACATAATTGATTATGTCTTCATTAAATGTTTGGGGAAAAACATCTGATGTGTCAAATTACATTAGATCTGTGCAGTACAGGGGCTGTTTCACAAAACAGATTTACCAAACAAGCCAGGCTTATTATAGTTAGTCTGACTTATTTTGAACTAAATCAACTGACAACAAGTCAGACTAACTGAAATAAACCTTGCTTATTTGGTAAACTCATTTTATGGAACAGGCCCCAGGATTTTAATATACAGTCCGTATGCCTCAATGCTAAACAATAAAAGAAAAGATCACTGCTCTTGATTGTTTTTGTAGTTTTAATAATCAATTTATTTGTAATAAACATACTTGATTTTTACATTTGATTATTTGTTTTTCTTATTTGAATGTTTTATGATGTAAAATGAAAAAAAAAGTAGTGCAATAGGCCAATTTGTTTCTTTCTTATATTTGTTCTACTGTTGTTGTTTTTTCATCTGTCCTTATTTTTAATAAAAAAAAATAAAACAAAATGGCTATATTGTGATTATTAATATAGTAATTAATATTAAGAAAGGAAGAGTAGGAAAAAATGCAACGGTTTTCTGTGATTTTGCTTTGGAACCTTCAGAAAACTTCAACTTGATTTTTCTCCGAACTGTCTTTTTTTTTTTTTAGAAAGTTTTTTAATGTGAAAATAAAAAGAACTTTTGAAATTTTGCTCGGTGAGACTCATTTTGCCAGCACCGGTCACCTATGAATGAAAATTAATGTTATTCCAAACACTTTCTCTATTTTTCCCATTAAGCTTGTATGATTTCGGAACAACATGAGTGATTAAATAATTACAGAATTTTATGTATTCGAATGATTGTCTTGTTGACACAGATAGCCTTGTGAGCAGCACACTAACATAAAGTGCTACTGTGCTACATGCGTCCCGAGTAATCCAGCCCCATCTCTCTCTCTCCCATTTCTCTTCCAGTCTCCTCAATACTATCCTATCACAATGAAGGCATCAAAAAAATTGCATCTAAAATCTTACCGGTCATCATTTCTGCGACCCCTCTCATAGGCTGAAGGCGGTAGAGGGGAGGTGGAGCCTCGTCGTCTTTTTCTATCTGCACTGCGAAGAGATGATCTCTCGCCATCCCTCTCTCGGTCTCGCTCACGTTCCCAGTCCCGTTCACGCTCCCAGTCTCTGTCCCGGTCTCGATCGCGCTCCTTCTCTCTTTCGCGCTCTCTCTCTCGACTGCTTGAAGGTGTGCGAGGGGTCATCAGGGCTTCTCGATCACGACTGCGATCTATTTGAGGAAAACAAAGGATGAATCAGAGGTTATTACAAAAAACATATAAAGTGGTTCAAATTAATCTAGGCCAGGTATGATGCGTTCTTGACATACCACTTGACTCTTTTTCAACCTGGCTCTTCTTTGGTATCCTGTAAACTTCCTGAGAGAAAAAAAAAACACCTTGTTTATTTGTGATCCAACATGATCAAATACACAATTATATTTAAGAAGTGATACACAGATCTAGTTATGCCTAAAGCATACTCTGTTTTTATGCGTATGCTTAGCATATCCATAAGGCTGAAAACACTTTCAAGTATACTCCATTTGATAAATTGTGCAAAAACAGGTGGTCAACACATGCATTATAAGTTTCAGTGTATGAGGCTTTTCTATTCTTGGAACTCTGTATGCATACCCTAACATACACAAAAAAATTATTTGGACTTAGTATCAACTCTTTATCAAACACTCTACCTCAAATGATCAGTCCCACTGTAATGTACTTGCCAATTGGGAGAGAACCATAAAGTATCAATACTTGGCCTTTACAAAAGATATTGGTGCATCCCTACTTTTAACAAATCTTAGTCTTGCCTTTAAGTCTTTCCAACTGTCCAGCAGCCGGGCGGCCATGTCACTGATATCGGAAGCTCGAACTTGTGGCTCCTGACTGCGCTCACTCTCCACATCAGAAACACCTTCCTCCTCATCTTGAGAGGGCGTCCCCACTGCAGCGCCCTCTGCTGGAACAGCCACATTAGCCAGGGCCGGCGCATCTGCAGAACCGGCAGCTACGGCAGCCTCTGATGATACGTTTTCAGTAGAAACAGCAGCAGATTCAGGTGGAGTGGTCTCCACAGAGGCAGACGGAGATTCTGTGGGTGCGCTCTCTATGGCAACAGCTGTAGATTCGGAGGATATGATCTCCATTATAGTTTCTGATGGTTGCGTGGGTGTGATTTCTGCAGTGCTGCAACTTTCATTCCCTTCGGAGCTGCATTGTTCAGAAGATGTGTTTTCCACCTGTGTCTCAGCCATGGGGGTTTCCACTTCAGCAACTACATCATTACTAATGTCCGCTACAGATGTGGTGTCCGTGACTGAAGGGGCATCTTCAACTGTTGCTGACTCCACCTGGGACTCTGATGGCTCCTCGCTCTTGGTCTCCTCCACGATCTTTTCATCCTCCAGTTGTTCTTCATGTTTAAGGGTGGGTTTTTCTTCAGGTTCTTGTTTCTCAAGTGTCTCTCCCTCACTGCCAGTGGCCTCTGGCGTTGAATGTGTGACGACTTCTGTTTCAGGGAGCTCCTGTTTCAATTCGGGCTCAGGCTCAGCTTGACTCTCAGAAGGCACTTCACTGTTTTCCACTTTAACCTCCCTTTCTATTGTGGCTTCCAATTGTGAAGTCTCATCCTCCATCTCATCCTCTTCCTCATCCTCCTCTTCTTTCCCATCCGAAGCTTTACTAGCATCGGACATGGCGCTATCCAGACTGTTTTCACTGATGATCTTCAACCTACGGTAGACTGCTCGCTTGGGAGTGTCCCCATCCAACTCAGAAGCCAGCTTGGCTGGCGGACCATCAGGGGTGTTGAGGGGCGTTTGGGCACGTGAAGTGCTCTCACTGGAGTAGCCATCCTGTTCTGCCGGTTGGCTGAGTGGCCGCCTTTGAGCCCAGCGCTGGATAAACTGCAGCACTCGACTCTCCTCCAGCATATTCTTCGTTGAGATGGGAAGCACTGCCAGAGCCTTCATTATCTAAGAATTTTGCCAAAAAAATCAAAACAAAAAAAAGCTTTAGGAGACAGCAACCTAAATTGTAGTTCAAAACTAGATACAGCCATACCCTAATTAAGCTACATTTACTAAAGTATCAGACAACTATGAACTTCTGGATTTTGCTTGAGGAAAATCTTTATTAAAATCACTAATTTGCTTGGGGATCTGCTCTTAAATTTCCCTAAATGTGTGTGTGTATTTTGAACTCTTACCTCCAGCTGTAGTTTAATGTTGTTTACAGAGTTGCTCTTAGCCTCAGAAAGTTCAACCATAAATATCCACAGCAGCGAGAGGCCATGGTGATCCAAAAACTGCTTCAGGCACAAGGGATTCTGGGTATTCTGCAAAGACATGCAAAACAAATGTATAAGACCAGTTGTCAGTCATTTTTAAATGCTCAACGCAAAACTATGCGGTGCAATAAATCAAACACATCTTAACGTGACCGTTTTGCTGTATACCTGGATGAGTTTAAGGCAGGTGAGTCGCTGCTCCATTGTCTCCACTCGCACCATGAGCCTGCAGAGTGAGATCACATCTTTCTCTCCGCACAAGCCTT
This sequence comes from Carassius carassius, assembly GCF_963082965.1. NCBI lineage: Eukaryota > Metazoa > Chordata > Actinopteri > Cypriniformes > Cyprinidae > Carassius > Carassius carassius. Next base: position 15,119,981 of record NC_081769.1, read on the forward strand.
CTCCATTCTCCTGCAGAGCCTCCAGCTCTTCATCCAACTGCAGAACAATTTCAACCAATTAGACAGCAGCAGCAACACAGGAGAAATCTTTCTTTGATCTTGATCAAACTGTGACCATGGCAAGAGCTCACTTCTAATTTCAAGTCACTCAATTTGATCAGGAGGATGTTTCTATATGTTGTTTGCTTTCTTAGTGCAGGTCTGTGCCAGAGATGAAGAGTGCTAGTTCAAACAAGCCATAAAAACCTCAAAATGCAATTAGCTTGAATGCATGCAGAATATATTAGCCGTGTTATTTGTAGACTGGAACAAGCCTTGAAAGTCTCAGAAGCAATTAACAAGCAAGCAAGAACAAAGCTGACCCAGATAATTGCTTTGGTACTGCTGGTTTAAGATAACACTTTGCTACAACAATTTGAAAATCTGGCAGGCCATGTGTTATTTGTGTCTAGTGTTAAAACACAACTGTTCAAGCGCAAATGCTGACTAAATTGAATCACTGAAACATGATATCAGAGTCATGGACTTGACATGTAAAACACTTCCCGGGTTTTAATCTGCCTTTCTCTTGTCATTTCCAGTAGCTGGATGCAATACAATAATTGATTCCTCTTGCTCACCGTGGTAAGTGCACTGTCAGTGTCTTTCTTCCGTGAGCGCTCCCTCTGTTTCTTCCCACCTGCTGCTCGGACACTAACCCGAGTCTCTCCACCAATTAAACCTCGACAGCTAGGAGCTCCACAGAAACACTTCTGGGCCTCTTTACTGGTGGACAAAATTAGCAAGATATGATATTATCAACATGTTGAGTTTCATTTTAAGAAAAACAACTATTCATGAAAGGAAATAACTGGATCTTTTACCCGTATCTTTGGAACTGATAATCAAAAGTGAGTTCTGATCCAGCCGTCACAGCTTTGGTGGTGAAGAAGCCAACTCGGAGCTGGCCATTTACAGTCCACTGAAAAAGGTGTGATGGATTAGAAATGCGAAACAGATTTTACATGGAAATCAAAAGCTCCATAAGTTCCAGAAGCACCTATTCCTACATAGGCAACAAATGTATAGAGATACATACAGAGGCTAAATAACCTTTTACTGGATAAGTAACTGACCTCGGTAATTGACTGATTGGTTGCTAGATGGAAGAGTTTGCCATTTTGACCCACTCCCTTCAATAGTATCACACGAACAATCACATTTAAAAGGGATTTAATGATTAACCGCGAGGTTGAAAATCGATTAAAATATGTGACTATTCAAATCTATGTGACTATTCAAATCGGTTGAGATGCTAAACAAATCGCGATTCATTTAGGGTAGGAGTTTATATGAATGTATGTCTGAGGGGAACTTAATGTCTTTAGAAAAGTGTAGTTGGTATTTTTTCTTTTCATCTTGCCCCTGTGTAATGCATATTAAAATTCATAAGTACAGCACCGCTTTGTTTACATCAGAAACTAAGAAAACGCTTTAAGTGGTTTTAAGTGGTTCCCTCTAATTTTAAATGGAATGGAAGTTTGGCAAGGCAAGTTTATTTATAGGGATGGGACGATAACCGGTTTTATTGATAATCACGGTTATAAATCGTGATAAAATAAATCGTGATAAAACCGTGATAAAATGTGCTGAAGGTTAGTAATATCGTTTAAAAATGAATTATCATTAAAACCGTGTTTGATTATCGCGGTTTTAATAACTCACTATTAAATCATGTCCAGCCAGCAACAGTCTGACGCAAGCGCAGCGCACAATGTTTTTTTTGTTTTTTTTCGAGAAGGAATGGCGAAAGTCAGTGACTTTTCTATGCTTTTCTATGCTTCTACACTTTTCATTGTAAGGAAGGAAATGCCACAGAATTTAATCTTTCTTTAAATTAAGTGCATAGAGTTGCTTGTTTTATTAGTTGTTTGTTGATTATTAAATATAAAACTTGCTGAAATGTTTTCAGTGTGAGCATCAACTATTTTTGAACACTTTCATCTCGTTTCAACAAAACCGTGATAATATTGATAATCGTGATAATTTTAGTCACTATAATCGTGATATTAAATTTTCATACCGTCCCATCCCTATTTATTTATATACAATATTTCGTACACAATGGTAATTCAAATTCCTTAACATAAAAGAAAGTAAAATAGTCATGAAGAAATAATAAAACAAAAATAAAAACAAGCAATTTTAAAACTTAGAAATTATTTAAAAATGGACTTATTTAAAATGAATTTAAAACAGTTAAAAATAGAAAATGATTTTACATAACATACAGAAAATACAGTGCAATCGGTTCGGACATAGCACAGTGCTCATTCAATAAATGTACAGCTAAACAGATGAGTTTTGAGTCTAGATTTAAATGTGACTAGTGTTTTAGCACATCTGATCTCTTCTGGAAGCTGATTCCAACTACAGGTGGCATAGTAACTAAAGGCGGACTCCCCTTGTTTTGTGTGAACCCTTGGTATCTCTAACTGACTCAATCCTAATGATCTGAATGGTCTGTTAGGTTTATATTCAGTGAACATATCTGCAATATATTTTGGTCCTAGGTCATTGAGTGATTTATAAATGAGTAAAAGTAGCACTTTTAGTAGAACTAGTACTTTAAAATCAATTCTAAATGTAACTGGAAGCCGGTGTAAGGACCTGAGGACTGGTGTGATATGCTCAGATTTTCTGGTTCTAGTCAGAATCCTGGCAGCAGCGTTCTGAATGAGCTGCAGCTGTCTAATGGTCTTTTTGGGAAGGCCGGTGAGGAGACCATTACAATGGTCCACCCTGCTGGTGATGAAGGCATGAACAAGTTTCTCCAAGTCTTGACTGGAAACAAAACATCTAATTCTTGCAATGTTTTTTAGATGATAGTATGCTGATTTAGTTACTGCTTTGACATGACTACTGAAACTGAGGTCTGTCTCCAGAATCACACCAAGATTCCGGTCTTGATTTTTAGTACTTTGACCCCTAGAGTCAAGGTATGCATTCACCTTGAAAACTTCATCATTGTTTCCAAATGCAATATCTTCAGTTTTTTCCTTGTTTTACTGAAGAAATTTCTGGCACATCCAACTATTTATTTCACCAATACATTGGCAGAGGGAGTCAATGGGGCTGTAGCCATTTGGAGATAAGGCTAGGTAAATCTGGGTATCATCAGCATAGCTGTGATAGGCAATTTGGCTCTTAGTGGGAGCATATACAGGCTAAACAAGAGCGGTGCAAGAATTGACCCTTGTGGGACTCCGCATGTCATGGACGTCCACTTAGACTTATGCTCTCCTAGACTCACATAATAGCCTCTCCCTTCTAAGTATGACCTGAACCATTTGAGTACCATCCCAGAAAGCCAGACCCAGTTTTCCAGTCTCTCTAGTTGTATGTTATGATCGACAGTGTCAAACGCAGCACTGAGATTTAGCAATACCAGCACTGATATTTTGCCAGAGTCAGAATTTAAGCGAATATCATTTATTATCTTAATGAGTGCTGTCTCTGTGCTGTGATGCGGTCGGAAACCAGATTGAACATTGTCCAGGTATCCATTTGAGTTTAAGTATTTGTTCAGGTGACTAAAAACAACCTCATCAATAATTTTGCCTATAAAAAGGAAGATTAGATATTGGTCTATAATTGCTCAAAATGCTGTTATCAAGATTGCTCTTTTTCAGGAGGGGCTTAACAACTGCAGTTTTCAGGGAGTTTGGAAATGTCCCAGAAATAAGTGAGGCATTCAACACTTCTAAGAGATCTGCTTCTAGACAATTTAGCACACTTTTGAAAAAAAAAGATGTGGGAAGTGCGTCAAGATAGCAGGTTGACGATTTTAGGTGATGCACTATTTCTTCCAAAATTTTGCTATCAATTGCTTCAAAAGTAGGCATAGTATCTTTTTGATGTTGTGGCCAATCTGTCTGACCTCTGCATTTCTTGAGGATGTGCCAATCGCCTTGCTGATATTGATGATCTTCTCAGAAATGAAGGAAGCAAACTCATTCCATTTGCTGTCTGAGAGCATTTCACTGGGAATCTTGACTTGGGGGGGTTTGTCAGTCTCTCAACAGTGGCAAAAAGAGTACGAGTGTTGTTTAAGTTACTGTTTATAAGGTCTGAGAAGAAATTCTGTCTAGCAGTGGCTAGTTTCACATTAAGGCTGTCGTTATAAGATGCTATAGTGAATTTCAAGTTTCGTCTTCCGCCACATCCGCTTGGCTTTTCTGCATTGCCTTTTCATAGTCTGAACTGCTGTTGATCTACTCCAAGCTGATTTTCTGTCTGTTTGTTTTCTTACTGACTATTATTGGAGCAATATCATCAATAACATTCTTAAATTTTGAGTTAAAGGAATTAACGAGAATATCAACAGAGTCTGCAGAAATGCTTGGTGTTAAAGACATAGCCTCCATAAATAGTACACTTGTTTTCTCGTTTATCCATCTCCTTCTGACAGAGACAGATCTAGATTCAGTGGTAGCAGAGATCAATATATCAAAGAAAATACAGAAGTGATCAGATAGTGCTACATCCTTAATAACAATGGATGAAATGTTTAGACCCCTACTGATGATTAAATCTAGAGTGTGTCCACCTTTGAGTGGGTAAATGCACATGCTGAATCAGGTCAAATGTATTTAGAACCGTTATCATTTTTTTAATAGTTTTGTTTTCTGCATTATCTATGTGAATATTAAAATCCCCTGTTATAGCAAAACAATCAAACTCTGAGGAAATCATTGATATCATTGTGACCTCTTCAACAAAGGCTGGAGAGTATTTTGGAGGCCTGTAAATAATAATAAACTGAATGCGTGGAGCACCTTTCAGCACAATCCCTAGATATTCAAAAGACAAGTACTGACGAAATGACACTTGCTTGCATTGATAGACACCTCTCCTAACAGTCCTGCAGACACTCATGTAAGTGAAGTTAGGAGGGGCTGCTTCATTGAGGACTGTTACACTGCAGCTGTGTTCTAGCCATGTTTCATTTAGAATCATAAAATCCAGATTATTTGTGGTTATAAAGTCATTGATTAGAAATAATTTATTTTTTTTAGTGAGCGAATGTTTAAAAATGCTAACTTGACGGCAGTGCTTTGTGTCTTTACATCGATCTTAGTTTGATGCATAATAGGCCGCAGATTAGAGGAGTTTGCCCTTCAGCTTGAAAAGGCCTTGGACTTTCTATCACGTGATAAAACTGAAATAGAGAAACCTACAGGCACACTAGGTTCCCGCTTGTTCTGTAAACATTTGTGAATGTTGCTGCTATAATAGCGGGGACCCGACACATATCACTGAGAGCTGCTAAGAACACAGACAAAGCCTTATTTTGTTTATATGAAGAGATTTTTTTATTTGTGTTACTTATTTGATTTAGGCTATGTTTTAAAATTTAAATTTAGTTTTGTTATTTACATTATATTTAAATTTTGTCATTTATCCAAAGCAACTTGGATAAAATGAGGACAATAGAAGCAATCAAAACAAACAAAAGAGCAATAATATGCAAGTGCTATATTAGCATATTATTAAAAGTGTTATATTTCAATTTCACAAAGAAACGTGCCACATTTTGTCCAAGCAATAATAAAAGGATTCATTAAATTTACATATAGATTTTTTTTTTAGAAAATTTTGAATCAAATCATGAAATCAAAATAGTGAATCGAATCGAATCAAATCTTCAGTTGAGTAAATCGTTACATCCCTAACATTTACATTTTCTGTTGACATCCTGCTTCTCATCCTTTCTGAACAATATACTGGAACTGGAAGAATTATGCAGATATACTATAGAACAATCCAGATCTAGCTCTTATGCTAATGAGGAGGAGTAGGATTTGTGTGGGGGTACAAAAATCAGAGACCACAATGGAAATCGTATGCACTTACTTTCTGAGTTTCACAATTGGGTTCACAGCTGTGATTCATGAAGCGGGAACAGTTTCCTTTCAAAGTTGCATCAATAATCTGCAGAAGAAATAGAGACATGCTCATGTGTCTTTATTCATGAAAGTCATAAACACTTCAAATTCTTATTTTTGCACTAATTTCACAGCTCACCTCATTATTTTTCAAAGCCATGAAATAATAGTGAATGTTCTTGTTTCGTGCATACTCCTTCACCCGTGTCTTAAATTCCCGATGATCCAAAACTTCTCCACAGTACTCTAAAACAAAGGTGTTCCTGCAAAAAAAAGGTAACTTAAAATGCTTATTAAATACGTTCTTTATGTCTTTTATTTGTTAGCTGAAGCAAATAGTACTTACGGCTGTAGATCTTTGGCTGCTCGTAAGCCCCAGCCTTTGCTCTCAGTCAAAATTACCTCAAAGTCTGCATGCTGCTTCATTTGAAAGCGCCTGTTGGCGCAGTATGCCCCATTTAAACACCGAGAAGAGCTTAAAAGAGCAGAAAAAGAGAAAAAAAATGTGAAACATTTTTCTGTCAATACTCTTACTGCAATGTGCCAGTAATAAAAAATCAGCAAGTAACATAAACATAGGGTTGCATGATTAATCGAATGCGATTGTCATGCGCATCTTATCAGTAAAGCCAGTACTGTGATCAGTAGTAAATCTCCATCAGAAGGGCAGAGGGCGCTCTCGCGTGGATTGACATTATGAAGTGAGTTTGGAGTAAAAACATTTTATTAAATGTGGTATTTTCACATGCTTTCAAATGGCGCAGCATTTACTACACAGAGGTCTATTGACAAGCTAAAAACAAAATATACAATATAATCTCGTGATTATGAAATTAAAGAAATAAAGATAATGACAGCTGTTTGCGTAGCTTCTCAGTGAACTACGGCTCTGTGTAGTAAATGCTGCTCCATCTGAAAGCACATGAAAATACCACATTTAATAACGTTTTTCATTGCAATTTATCATGCAGCCCAACATAAATATGATATATTAATAACAGTGTCTCACTACAGACACTCTATACTATAAAGCAAACATTATGATGTAGTAGCAAGACATTTACCACTCAATCATCAGCAAGCGATTGAGGCAATCCTCCCCACAAGCCATCATTCCTTGGGCACGCTCTTCTCTTGAGAGGATAGCACACTCACACTGCATATGCTTGATGTCTCGATGAGACTTATTCTTCTTGCTGTAAGGACAGAGAACAGATTTTATGAGCTTTAGGAAAGACCAAATTAAACGAACAAACAAAAATTTAATTAAAACAGTGGAGCATGGTACTGCCAACACCAGGAACATGAGTTTAATTGCCAGGGATAAAAAGGGAAAAATATATACCTACCGTTCAGTCAGATATACATTTTCTTCGATGAGGTTAAAGTAGGGTGGCATTTTTTTCTGCTTTGCCTTTTCTCTCCAAACAGCTGGATCCACAAATTCTTTCAGACTGAGCAGTGGGCACGCCACCTCTTGAATTTGGTGTAAAGATTCCTTACCATCTTTCACAACCCTTGAGCTCTCATCCAAACACTCCCTTTTACTGCTCAGACCAGCCTCTGCCTCATTATCCGATTCAGATTCAAACTCTTGACGTCTCTTCTTAGGTGGACCCCTTCCTCGATGTGGCTTTTGGTTGTCTTCTCTGGGGGCTTCCGAGATGTTCTGGCTATCTGTGGTGAAGCTGCAATTGCTGCTTATCTCATGGGCTTGAACAAATGGGGATGATCCTGGAAGATCAGCAAACAGGACAGATCCTTGTTTGATCCTTACTACCCTGTCATCATCGTGATCATTGGTTAAAGAGTCTGGATGGATCTGGTTAACTGAATTATGATACTGAAAAGGCACATGCGCATTGACTGGTCTGTTGGTTTTAGAGATGGCAGGCTGAGTCCATGGACCTTGTCTGTGACCGCTATCAAACAGAGCAATTCCTGGTGGAGGTGGGTGTTCAGTGCTATGACTGCTATCCGGTTGCTGAAATGTGCTGCTGGGCTGTTCTGACTGGTTAAAGTCCCAGGCTAAGCCATAACCCTTCCCACTGTTGAAGTCAGTGGATTCCCCATAGTGCTGCTTTCCTCCTTTCCTTCCATTCCAGCTTTCTGGTCTATCATGGTTTTGATGGTGATCCGATTCAGGTTGCAAAGTCTTTTCAAAACTCTGAAGTGATGCTTGGTTTATCTGGACACTATTTGGTCTTTCTTGGGCACTCCAGTTCCTGTCCACATGAGCACTGGTAGCCTCCAAGTGGCTGGTGCTGTCAACCATGTTGCTCTGCGATTGGTAAGAGACATGTCTAATATCTGGATTTAGTATTGCAACTTGTGCACTGGCCTTAAAAAGTGCAGCTGAGGATTTCTCAAGGTTTGCCTGATTGTTAAAGCCATAAGCAAATTCACTATTAATGCTTTCACGTGTATCAGTCTGTTGCTGCCCAGAAAACACTGAGGACCCAGGAGACGGTTCTGTCAAGTCATTTGTCTCAAGAGCAATGGTTGAATTTTTTGGCACAACCACCACAGAATGCAACCGCTTTAAGGAAACATGCCCATCATCTGAATCTGAATCAGACTCTTCACTCTCGCTGTCCTCACTGTGGCATTTAACATCATGGTTTAAGGAATCAGGGTCTTGAGTTTCAGGCTTCGGTTTGTCTACATTGATTTTCTCTTTACTGCCAGAACTGCAATTAAGGGAAGGATCACTAGCAACAGGGGCACTTGTTGATTGAGGATCTTCAACAATCTGTTTTGTAAGTTCACCATGAGTATTTTGGGTTTCGAGGTCAGATGCACGAGAACTTAATTTTTGATGAGATTCAGCTGAGGTTGTGTCTCGTATTTGTTCTTCTACTGGTACTTCAGAGTCCTGTTTCTGTGTACAAGAATCTTCAGGGGTAGTATCATTGTTCCACTCTATTCTTTTTACCGAAATGTCCTTTTTCATATCTGGACTCGCTATTTTTGAAGGGCTTTGATTTTCTGAAGTGGCTTGACCAACAATGTCCCATCTGGATTTTTTAGCACTACCATCCTTTTTCAAAATCCCACTACTGGGTTGTTCAGGATTCACATAATGCTGCTCAGAATCTTTTTCACAGAGTTGAGCACTCTGTGTGATGTGCGATGGCCCATCTAATTTAGTGTTAAATTTCAAGCATCCTCCAGGTGGTAATTCTTTCACAGAAAGAGGGTCTGCCATCAATCCTTCTGAATCCTGATCGGGAGTGTGGCCTACACAAAATGAGTCAGTCGGTTCTTCTGCCAGATCTTTACTTTGGATTGGAATCTCAATGATCATTCCAGGTTCATCAGTGGAACTTCTAACTTCAAGACTTCCACTTGTCATTGAAGTGGATTCCAATCGTTCAGTTGTGTTTTGACTCTCAGGAACATTTGTGCATATTCTCAAACTACTAAGTTCTTGATTTGGAGCTTGTTGCTCAGTTTGTTGATTTGTTTTGAACAAATTAACTTGATGTGTAGCTTCATGCATCTGTTGAGAAATGAATTTAGATTTAGGCAAAATAGAGTTGTCATCAATTTTGCTGCATTCCTTCTGAGGAGTAACTGGGCTGGGGGCTAACTGTGACTGCTTTGTGTTATTACTTGATCTGTCTTTTGATTGTCTCTCTGTTCCAGTAACATTATTTAAAGTCTTGTGATCCGTTGAGTCTGTTTTTTTGGAAGATGAAGTCCCAGACACAGATGACCTGTCTGATCCTTGTGACCGACGTCTTTTTCTGTGCTCCTCATCAGAGTCAGAGCTGTTTTTATGGACCTTTGTCTCAGATGTTCGGGATGAGGTAGCTTGGTTAGAATTTGAGGATTTAACATTAATCTCAGATTTTGAGTGGGCACTGGATTTCCTATGAACTGCTTCTGCGTAAGGAGAGCTCTTTCTATTGGATTCAGAGTCACCAGCTTTTAAATGAGATTGTTCGGACTTTGAATGCTGAGTCTTTTTGTCTGACTCGGATGATCGAGAACAATCTGTGGGTTTTGAGTCCCTGTGCGATCTGGAGTGAGTTGATAATTTTGAGTCTTTTTGCGAGCAAGAGTAAGTGGAGGATCGACTTGAGTCACTACCTCGAGTCCTTATGCGCCGGTGGTCATCCTCTGAGTCAGAGCTGTCACGAGACCTGCCATCAGCTCGTGAACGTGAGCCTCTCCTTTCACGATGAGGAGAACTTCTATGAAACCTCCGCTCAGAATCATGGTAATGTGACCTATCTGACCTTGACTGTCTCTCAATCCTGGATCTTTCAGACCTGGAATAGGAACTAGTTCGACAGCCACGAGATCTAGACCGTGACCGACTTTTGGTCCTTCTTCTGTCTCTATCAGAACGAGAAGATCTTGACGAGGTGTGCCTCGAGTCGCGCTCAGATTTTGAACGACTTGACCCCTTTTCATCATCTTTCCTATCATGCCTGGATTTTTCTGCCTCCTCAGTTTTGGAATTAGAGGATCTTTTTGCTTCGTTACTCGGACATTCAGATTTTATCTTATTTCTGTGGTCACTAGACTTATGGCTAGATGATGTTCGGATTGAATCCCCATCAGATTCTGAACCTGGAAGTGTGCTATCTGATCGAGGTTGTGATTTGATGTTTTCCTCATGCTCAGAAATAACGGAAGTATCCTTATCTCCCTTCCCAATATGGGAAGAAACAGGACCTTTACGACATGAGTCAACTTTCTCTTGAGGGTTTTCCTCTTTGAGAACTTTTTCAGAGGAACTATCAATGACTGAGTTCTTGTGAGGCTGTTGCAATGAGGTTTCAGTTTCAACCTTGGTTGAAGATCTAATTTTGTCTGACTCAGATGGGACTACTGGCTCTGAAATCTCTGATGAGGCTGTGCTGACAATGGGGTTATCCTCAGCAACAGTAACGCTGAGAATCTGTTTCTTAAAATGCATCTTTCCAAGACCAGGTATTGATTTGAGAGGGAAGGATGCTGGGGCGGATGCTGTGTGGGTCTCCCCAACTGCTGGAGTATTTGTATCCACATTCTTGGTTTCATCACTCTGTCCTCCTAGATCTGTAGTAGGTACAGGTCCAGCTTGCAGTGCAGAAGAATGTTCACTTGCAGATTTCTCCGGACTTGGTGGGGCTAGAAATACATTTTGACGTGTTTTTTTTGTCTGTGCGAAGCTGAAGGAGACCTTTTGTCGACCCTGTTCCTCAAGGTTTACATTTGCCTTGGTTCCTTTAGGCAGGAGATGGTTTGTCAATATGACCCTAGGTGCAAGGCCTTTGAATATGACTTGCTTCGGAAGGTTTTCCACCTTGATCTAGTGATATAAAAAAAAATCTAAAATTAGTGTTTTATGCACATGTACATAACATGTTTCATGTTATGTACATTTAATGGAAACAAAAATAGCAAAATATCTGAATTATACACCTACCGAACAATCTTTCATATCTTTCCTGTTGTCATAAAAGAAAGGAAAGAAAAAAGGAGAACATTAGTCCAGTCAATTTAAAATCTCATTACAAGGAAAATTAAAAACCTGCTGTGAAAATAACACCACTCTTTCATCCAAAAGCCAAGGACTAATAATTAAAAAAAGTCTATGAAACACAATGTAGCCCTAGTTCACTCACATCACTTCCTATTTTTGAAGTTACTTCATGTAATAAACAACTGACACACTTTCAACAACAAGCAAGCAGACTGTTTTCCCCTAAATGAAGCTACAAAGCAACAACTAGGTCACATATTCATCTGAGACTCCATTTCTCTATTTGACCTTCATAATGGAGTCACCCTACAGTGATAGTAGTAGTAATGGGAGGAGATTCTCATGCCATTCATATCTGTCAGATAGGCAATATTTTAATCTACCATGACCCTATTTAATATTTTTTAATCATGGCCCCATCAAGATTCAAGTATATAATAAAATTGATGTGTGACCCACTTTAGCCATTCTAATGCAACGGTGATATCCCTAAAATGATATCCCTAATGCAGGGTTCCTCAAATCTTGCCCTGGAGGGCCAATGCGCTGCAGAGTTTAGCTCCAACCCTGATCAAACTCACCTACCTGTGATTTTGTAATTATCCTGAAGACATTGATTAGCATGCTCAGGTGTGTTTGATTAGGGTTAGAGCTAAACTCTGCAGGAAAGTGGATCTCGTAGGCCAGATTTGAGGATCCCTGCCCCAAATGATACTCACTAGTAGCATAAAATAAAATAAAATATCAAGCATGTGAAATAACATTTCATGCAAAGGCTCAAATACTGAACACTGCATAAAAGGCAAGTTTATTAAAAATGCATTTGTCCAAGTTCAAGCAAGTGCAGCACATAAACGTTATTACCAAAAGAACTGTCTATTCTGACCACAGATTCTCGGTCCACCACAATATTCAGGTCTGAATACATATTTTCCTTGAATAACAAAGGATATTATGACAAAATGCTGTGTATCTCACAGTTTTATTTTAAAATAAATTTAAACTGCAGAGTGCAAGGTGAAATGCAAAAAGGTTTTAAAATCTTTTAAGCCTACATATAATATATGCAGTCACTTGGTTATCTAAAATCCCTCAATACAGTGCAAAACCAAATTTAGCCTGGGACTGGAGAAGCAGGATTAGTATTGCAGGGAAGCATGGCTTAACATTCTTGCATACTGTCCATTGACATAAAGAGCTAAAGATATATTGGCCAATGACAAAATGAACATTGAATTCTACAATTAAAACTATGAAGAACACTACTGCAAAGAATGTGTTCCAACAAGTCAAAAGTGAAAGTTGTTTAAATTAACATTCTGCTGGCAGTTTAAGCAAATCCTTTTGCACCATATTCCACTCTATAGCCACACCTGAGAGAGTACCTGAGCTCTTGATTCAACAGAGTCTCCATTTTGAGGCAGAGCTGATGTTGAGCAGCTTGAAGGAAACTGCAACACTGGGGCAAACCAACTCAGAGTAGTATGCTCTCTGAAACGGTGTCACACCTATGGAGAAGATACAGCATAACTGCATTCAGGCAATGTAGATTCCATGATGCAAATATATTTTGTCGTCCACTGTTTTTGTAATTTTTTGTCTAGATGAAGACTTCAGGTTTCTCATTACTTAAAGGTTACAATTTTGTAGAACCTCACAAATACACCACTGGAAGTGTTGCATCTATTCTTATGAGAAGGTTACGGTGTTTTTGCTGTCTAGGCCAGTGGCACTCAACTTGTGGGTCACACAAACAGGCCACAAATTTGTTTTGATCTGGGGTCCGTTTCCCAAAAACAACTATGGCCAAAAGTTCCATCATTACCAATAGAGTTCAAAAACTAATGACCATAGTTAACTAACAATGCTTTTGGGAAATACACCCCAGGTCAAGGACAATATTAAAGTTGAAGTGAAAAAGTGGTAGTGCAACATCTAACTGTAACAGATCATTGAAAAAGAAAAAAATGAAGCAGGGAACCTGGTTCCATAAGCTGATTGTTGATTGGATTTTGCACTGTAAAATGGACACCGATGAATGCAGGCTTGCAGGGGTGGGTTTAAATGCAAATGATTAGAGAAGTCCTGCACATGCTACCAGAGAGAAGTCTGTAATTTTCACCAGAAGATCCAGTTACAACATTTTGATTAAAATTGTGAAGTCTAACAAAAATTTTGGATGAATTGTTTACAATAAGGTCTTTAATATGCAATTAGGAAATAAAACATTTTCATGGTGACTTTGAGATGCAACAAATTATATAATTTTGCATGATGGAGTGTATAAAAGAAATAAGCTTATAAACATTTTGAAAGGGACAATCATTTTCTTGGTGATATCAAAGCAAACTTTACAGTATTCTGCTGTACATTAATGTGTTGGTTGAATATTAATGACTATAAATACTATATTTGGCATAGTA